>NC_042619.1:30442132-30755087 GCF_901001135.1 Rhinatrema bivittatum | reverse complement strand
AATGTGGCGGTATAGAAAAACTAATAAACTATAACTATAACATATATATATATATATATATATATATATATATATATACACACACACAGACACACACATACATATATATATACCTGTATGTGTGTATGTATATATATATATATGTGTGACTGCATGTGTGTGTGTGTCTGTGTGTGTATATATATATATATACACACACAGACATTTTTCTATACCGACATTCGCACGAGACATCACATCGGTTTCCAGACAACAGCAAATTCAGCCAACAGGGCTTTACATTGTAACTGATATTATAACTAGAGGGGAGGGAAGGGGCAGGGTAGTAACTTGGAACTATATGAGTATATATATATATATATATATATATATATAAAATAACTTTTTTTGTAGCACAAAAATTTTTTTTCCCCTTCATTGAAGTGTATTTTGCAAAATACAGGCCACTGTAACTGCATGAAGCGAACTTAAAGCAAGCGGAACTCCGTGGCCAGGTAATTAGGATGAAAAAATATGGAGAAATGTAATTTGTAATGTAATTTGACGTGATGAAAGGTGGACACTTTGGTATTTATTTTCCTTGTTTATGCTTGGGTGTGACATAAGTCATTAGGAAAGCAGTACAAGTATTTACATCCGCTAAAAGGTAGATTTGCGTTGCCCGCATTTTCTATACTTGACCCCCGCAGCAGAATTTGTGATGCTCCCTCAACTTTGCAGTTCCTAGAGGATTATACTTTTAAGGGAGGAGCAGCCAGCAAGAAGCTAGATGTGTGAGCATTTCCTGATGTCTGCTTTCCTTCCTGGACCACGGGCTCTAACCAGCCAATGACAGGGCAGCTTTCAAAATGCTCCGTGACCTCACCGGGTTTGCAGGCCTCCCTGAGATTTCACACAAACCGAACCGGTCTGTCGCCCCAGAGGGAAGAGAGAGGATTCTGCCTGTCAGGGTGGGGGCTGGCAGTCACCGGGTGCTCTGTGGGTCTGTGGCGGGGACTTGGCTGGACCTGGATGAATGCTTCGAGAGTTCCTGGTGGGTAGAGGCCTCTGAAAATACAGATGTTCTCCGAGTTGAGGGGTACTGGGGTGGAGGGGTGAAGAAAATCCTCATGGCCCTTCCCTTCCGGCGCTCCTGCTTTCCGAGATATGAAATGCAGGGTGTCCTTTCTGGTTTTTCTGCTGCCCCTTCCCCCCCGTCTTGCGTTTATAGCCGCCGCATCCAGCGTAGGAGCCTTGCGTGCGGAGATGCGACACAAACAAGATGGGATGCCCAGATGTACCCACAATATCCAGCAGCCCGCAGACCGTTTTTCGTCAAACAATCTTGTTTTCTGATTTGAGGAGACGCCTGCAATAAAGCTTCCTGCAGCAAATCTGCTACCCCCGCGGGGGTTTATTTTGGAGGGGGTTCTCTTTCCTTGCCCCCTCCCAGCTATGTCCCCCCCAAAAAATATTTGCCCCTTAAATCAGTGGTCACTAGACGGGGACTGCTTCTAATGGTGGGGCGGGTGGGATGACATGGGGGGTTTTAGGACCCAGGGGAGTATTTGTTTGAGAAAGGGGATGAGCTGTTGTCGTGCAATAAATTTTCTCTAATTTTTCAGCTTTGGATGCTGGGGGGGGGGAGTGTTCTCAGCAAACCTCCCCCGGGGGATTTTGGCATGATGGGAGGCGGGGCTTATTTTTGGGTCACGTGGCCCTTTAACACGATGGCAGCCCTGGTCGAAGAGGGCTGCCATCAAGCATTCCCCCCCCCCCCCCCCCGAAATATTTTATATCCTGGATTTCTTTTATGTGATAAACATTGTGGGGGAAACAGCTGTGATATTTTATTGTGGGGGAAACAGCTGTGATATTTTATTGGGAAGGGGTGAAATATCGCAGGAATGCCCCTCCGTAGTAAAATCTCCCCCTAAGTTTGTACCTTAGGCAGTAGAGGCTAAAGTGACTTGCCCAAGGTCACAAGGATGGTCAGTGGAAAAAAAAGTGGGATTTGACCCCCCCTGGCTTCCCTGGTTCTCAGTCCACTAAGTTATCTCAGAATAGAAAGAAACCTGTGTTTTGACATAGATTTAATAATTTGCTCAGATCGTAGACTTAGTGAGGGTTAAACCTGTCAGGCCTCAGAGCTCTAATCTCAACCGCAGTTGCTACAGTGTGAGCCCAGTTAGGCAGAAGGAAACATAAACAGTACTGCTGGCTGAGTGAGGGCTGCTGGTAGTACTTCTGCGGCCGCCGCCGGTCATCGCCGTCTCTTCCTCCTCCTGCTTGTTTGCAAGGAAAATGCACTTTCAGAAACCCATGGGCCGGTGGAATTTTGAAAGTGTGTTCTCTTGATTGGAGCTGGTGGAGGGAGAAGTGCTGGCGACACTGGAGGGTGGCCAGTGGTCTTCCTGGAAGGGGGGGGGGGTGCGGGTGGGGGAGCAGTGATGTGGCGTTAGTAGCGGCCGCAACGCAAGGTCTCTGTCCCCTGGTCTCTCTCGCCTTGGCCATGATGGTGAAATGAAGCTGCTCCACGATTCGGGACAGTTTGGTGCTTGGCTTGCTGCAGCGGGGAGAGCGATTGTGTTGTCTGTGCACGGATATCCAGATCAATGGCTTCTAAATGGCCCATGAGTAAAATAAATAAATAAATAAAATAAATGCATGCTTCCGTTTAGCACACTTGCTTACTGCTTCCCAGGATACTGCAGCTTTCTGAGTAAAATAAAACCCTCGGTATAACATTTAACTCTGATTGTAATGCGGGTTTTGTTACTGGAAATGTGATGCTGCCAGGCTTAGGCGCACTTATCAGCTGCCCTCTTGCCGTTCTGCCTCGTTGCTCCGGAATTGTCTGGCTCGCTCGCTTCTTCGTCTTGCGGGACTCGTGCAGGTCTTCCAGGACACACGGCCGGGTCCCCAGCCCATCCTTTGAAGCCACTTGCTTCAAGTCTTCTCTCTGTTCCGACGCTTCTTTTTTTTTTTTTTTTTTTAATAGTGCAGGGGATCCAGAGGCGACACTGATCCCAGAGTAAACTCGAGTTCTTTGCCAGCTGTAATGATCCTGCTGCTGGGCCGATGAAAGGTATCTCCGGCTGTCGTTGAACAGGAGCTCGCAGACCGCAATGGGGCCTGTCTTCAGCTGCTTACCTTTCACACCCGATCGCAGGACCGCTAGGGCCCGGACGGCCCATGCACATATAATTCTCAAGTTGGTCCAGTAAAAAGGTATCAAGCGCCCTGGGCGTTGTTTTCAAAATCAAAGCACTTTCTCAGCATCGTGGTGTTCCTTATGAATGTCACTCCTTCGTACTACTGTTCCTTATGAATAATGCCACTCCTTCGTATGAATCTGGTTGTACTCCTGGCTGGTTGTTAGTTGTGATTGCACCCTGGCCCAGTGGTCATCGCATCTCTTACCGACATCATGTGCTTTGAGAACTGAAGTGCCGTGGAAACTCACTGAAGCGTTTCCTTTACGTGTTTTACATTTTTTAAAGAACTATCTTGACCTGGTGCTACTCATTCCTTAGGAAAACGTTTTCCTTTATGGTGCAAGGCAACCAGCCAAGTTCTGTGAACATCCAAACTCGTTTGCCAAGATGCTCTAAGACCAATAGCTTTAAAAGTACTTTACTTTAAAAAAAAAATGTGAGTGATAACAAAAGATCTTCCTAAGTCTTCCTGTGAAAGTTGTGGTCTGCATTAATCTCCATTATATTCTGTTCTTTTCATATTATTCTCTTTCTTGATTTAAAGTACTGTTGGGATATAATGACAATACTTTTTTCTTAAACTGGATGATGGGCTGGCTGCTCCAGGTTTTTGGGGCTGGGTCTCCAGCAAACTGAACCCAGCCGTGCCACCTATAGGGGGTCAAAAGTGCTTTTCCAGTAAAGTATACAATCTACCTGGTCTTCTGCGTCCACTCTGCAGTCCATCCACATCAGGAAGGGTCTGGGGCTCCCCAGGGTGTGCTGGAATGGGGAACCAGGAATTAACGCTTCCAATTCAAGAAGCCCCTGCAAAAGTAGCAGAAAGGCCTAGCCGTGTTTTTATCGCAGAGCGGCAGACAAAGGTTTTCCTTTCTCTGTGGCAATTTGGGAAGAGGATTGATTGAGCCTCATGCAGCTGCTTTGGCAAGTTTGCAAAGTGGCTTTTAAGACTTGGAGATCCACTGCAGTGGCCGGGTTTCATTTTTATTTTTATTTTATTCTTAGTATTTAAGCATTGGATCCCTCGTAATCCGTGCTGTTGTGAAAATTCAGTGGTGTGTGAATGAGATGGCTTGAGTTCTTTAGATCCACGCGTGCCTCCGCCACGCCTCAGGTTTAGTAACAGCTCAGGGGCTGCAAGAAGTACAAAAAATGTGAGATTTAATGGGGCAGTTTTCAAACTGTCTGCAGACCTTGCTCCAATTTTCAAAGCAAAAGTACTTTGAAGCTTGCCGGGAGTAGAGAGCATACGTAAACATTTGCAACTACCTTTACTACGGGTACTTTTTTAGTGGAAAAGATTATGCTTAGTTCAAAAAAAGCAATCCACATATTATTATTCTCCGCCCCCCCTAGTGTGACTAAAAGCACTCGCACTGTAGAGGAATGCACTGACCTTTGCCCATATGGAGGGAGGGCAATTTTCAGATGGCCGATTAACGCGGGTAAAAAACCCACCTTTTTACCTGCATAAATGTCTTTTGAAAATTGTAAGGCAGCAGAGAAGGGTTTCAGCTAATTCTTGAGTGTGCTCAATGCAGGGGCTCAGTTGTAATCTGTTAAATAAGATAATACGTCCTGTGTTATTCTGAAACTGAAGTGGCAAGATCTGTGTTGGGGTAGGTTGGTATGTGATCGTCGTTACTACTAAAGCTGATGGGAGAACCTGTACAGTAGGACCGTCACTTGTAAAACTTTTTTTTTTTTTCTTATTATACTGACACATGCCTATGAAGCCTTTTTAGCAGTCCTGCACAGTGCGGTTTCCTGTGACCCAGCCGGTCATCACCTGTGTCTGCTCTGCGGTGTTATCATTCCTAACTTCCTGCATCTCGCGGTGCAGCGTCCTGTTTTCCAGAACGCTAAGCAGGAGACAACCCCCCTCCCCCCCCCCCCCACCAGGATTGAGTTTTTTTGGGGTTTTTTTTTTAACCCGAGCCTTCACAGCTGTGGTGTGTCTAGAGATGTCAGTGTGTTTGTCGTTCCTGTCTGTTCAGGAGCAATAATATGGCGAGGGAGGATGGCAGATCCACCTCACCCGGGCACATTTATAATCCTAGTGCGGTCATAGAAACAGAGGAGATGCTGGTCCAGCCCACCTGCCCCATATATATCTATCTATACAGCTGCCTACTGTGCTGCCACATATCCTGAGTGACCTGCCACCGAGCTCATAAGAGCATAAGAAAATGCCATACTGGGTCAGACCAAGGGTCCATCAAGCCCAGCATCCTGTTTCCAACAGTGGCCAATCCAGGCCATAAGAACCTGGCAAGTACCCAAAAACTAAGTCTATTCCATGTAACCATTGCTAATGGCAGTGGCTATTCTCTAAGGGGTAGATTTTCAGACGAGCGCGAACAGCCTACTTTTGTTTGCGCTCCAGGCGCAAACAAAAGTAGGCTGGATTTTAGTAGATACGCGCGTAGTCGCGCGTATCGGCTAAAATCCTGGATCGGCGCGCGCAAGGCTATCGATTTCGTATAGCCTGCACGCGCCGAGCCGCGCAGCCTACCCCCGTTCCCTCCTAGGCCGCTCCGAAATCGGAGCGGCCTAGAAGGGAACTTTCCTTTGCCCTCCCCTCACCTTCCCCTCCCTTCCCCTACCTAACCCACCCTCCCGGCCCTGTCTAAACCCCCATCCTACCTTTGTCGGGGGATTTACGCCTCCTGGAGGGAGGCGTAAATCCCCGCGCGCCAGCGGGCCTCCTGCGCGCCGGGCCGCGACCTGGGGGCGGGTACGGAGGGCGCGGCCACGCTCCCGGGTCATAGCCACGCCCCCGTACCCGTCCCCAAAACGCTGTCGACACGCCCCCGCAACGCCGCTCGCTCCGGCCCCGCCCCCCGACACGCCTCCCGACACGCCCACTCCGAAAACCCCGGGACTTACGCGAGTCCCGGGGTTCTGCGCGCGCCGGTGAGCCTATGTAAAATAGGCTCACCGGCGCGCAGGGCCCTGCTCGCGTAAATCCGCCCGGTTTTGGGCGGATTTACGCGAGCAGGGCTCTGAAAATCCACCCCTAAGTGAACTTAATAGCAGGTAATGGACTTCTCCTCCTAGAACTTATCCAAACCTTTTTTAAACAGAGCTACACTAACTGCACTAACCACATCCTCTGGCAACAAATTCCAGAGCTCCCTTCCTGTCTGTCCCCGAGCAGGCTTGAATTCTGACGTTGAGTCTGTTCCGGGCGTCCGCCACCTTCTTGGTGGTAAAAACTTCTTTTCCCACGCCTGAACGCAGGCCTGCTACAGTATAAGCTTTCCCGGCTCAAACGTTTATCACAGAGGTGGAGAAACCTTTTCGTGCTGGGGGCCACATTACAAGTTATCGACGTCAGCAGGGGCCGGAGGGTGAGGGCGGTTTTCCCCTTGGAGCTCCTCGACACGGCAGTCAGACCCCCAGCGCTTGCTGCAGGCATTTCAGCGTCCGGCAGGCTCAAGCGCCATCCATTTTAGCACCCGAGGAGCCCCCCTCAATCATGGTTCCCAGCCTCTAGCAAAAATCAGCAGGAGCTTCAACCCAAGAGGTGCAAGGCGTTTCCCCCACCTCGGTCCCAAATGCAGAACCCAGACAGAGCCTCCCCAAACACCAATAAAAAGGCCATAAAGTAAGAAATAGGAAGGCGCAGACAAAAAACTGGAGACTGCCATGCAGTGCAATAATGCAAAACCAGAAATCTCACCGTTCCTCATAACAAAATCAGTAAATATAAATCATCAGTCATAGCGGTGAGGAAACCTTACTAACACAAAGATATCTCAAAACAGATAACAAATAGAACAGCATCTAATAATTAAGAAGAATAAGGATAAAAAAACTTTAAACATTTCCCAAAAATCTATCATTCCAGTCACCCTTTCTCTCTCATGTATACACCCACTCTTACACTCATGCACTCTTCTACCCTCTCTTCTCACTCCCCTCATCTACGTCCTCTCTCCCCTCCCTCTCACTCACATTTCAATCATTCATCCTGTCCCCTCTCACTCATCCCCTTTCCCTCTGTCACTCACCCTCCCACTCAGTCCCCTTACCTTTGCTCTGTCACTCACTCCCTCACGTCCACTTACCCTTTTCCCTTGCCTAATTCTCACCTCTTCCCTCTATCACTCACCCCTTACTCCAAGTTACCCTCTTCCTCCTACCTCTCAGTCATTCCCTCACTCCCTCCCATTCACGCCTTTAATTTCCCTCCCCTCCCATCTCTCTGTTGCTCTATTACTCCCATTCACTCCCTTCTGTCTCCTGTCGCCCACCTCCCACTCAATCCCTTTCACTCAGTCACTTACCCTCTCACTCTGACTTACCCTATTCTGTTTCTCATTCTCACCCCTCCCTCCCACTTATTCCCTTCTCTTTGTCACTCACAGCCTCCCCGCAATCCCTTCCCTCCCCCACAGTCACTCCTCCTTTCTCTTCCTCTCATTCACATCCTTTCCCTTTCAGTCACTCACCACCCTCACCCCTTTCCCTTCCTTTCCTCTCTGTTCCTTTCTATGCCTCACTTTCATTCCCTTATTCATACCCCTTCCTTTTTAGTTAGAACCTCCGCCAAGAGATCCCATGTGATGGCACGCTGGTGGGGGTTCCCACCCCCTACCAGCGAGGAGCAGGAGAGACCCAATGCGCTGGTGGGGGTTCTCACCCCCTACCAGCGAGGAGCAGGAGAGACCCAATGCGCTGGTGGGGGTTCTCACCCCCTACCAGCGAGGAGCAGGAGAGACCCAATGCGCTGGTGGGGGTTCCCACCCCCTACCAGCGAGGAGTAGGAGAGACCCAATGCGCTGGTGGGATACACACCCTCCACCAGCTTGGAGAAGGAGAGACCTGTGCTACGGTGCAGGTTTCCACCTTCCTTCCCTCCTCCGGGAACGCCCCCTTTGTATGTGGTCAAAAGTGCGCTCACTGGAGAACGCCGAGCAACACTTTAAAGGTGGTCGGTTTGTATGGGGAAAAATGCTTTTCGCCCGTACAAATGGCTTTGAAACTTTGTCCTGTCTGGGAGGAAGGAATAGCACTGTGGGATGTAATTCCTGTCTCTAGGACAAAAACCAGCAGGATTATGAAAGCTGCAAGGGTTCCGGAGCTTTCTTTTCGGCACACGAATAGTGTCGGTTCCTGCAAAGGAAGCTGGTTTTGTGCTTGGATGGATTGAATTAGAGGTTGACAAACTGACAGAGATGCTGCAAGCTTTCTGCATGTTCCATTCCATTTGCTCTTACATTCAGGTTATTTATTATTATTAATCATTTCTTACTGGTGATGAGTGAAAATGTGTTAGCAGCTTGGCCTGACTTTCGTCGCTTTTAGTTTCATGAAAAGGAACCTGGTATGCTCGGCCTCAGCAGCCGGGGTTGTTTGTTTCATCAACAGCTTGGTCAGGACTCGGGTCAGTGGGGGTTTCCTCTGGAAGCGTTCAGGGATTTGTCTCTTCATGTTGAGATGGTAGAGGATTAGAGAAGTTGGTAAGATCCCAGAGGTCCAGAAGTGCAAAGGCTTACAGTGGTACAGCTTGGATCACATCTTGTGCCAAGGCGATTCCTTTTGACCAGGCCTCATTCAGAACTCACATCTTTGCACATGATGAGTTTATATGGCTCAGACTTTGGTTTCTTGGCATTTCTAATTCTGAACACCAGTCCTCTCCTGTCAGTAATCCTAATCCCTACTTCCGTGGTGAGTTTTTTTTTTTTTTCATATTATGGTATTTTTACATTAGGTTGCACCTGCAAAAGCATAATGCACTGTACAGAATACTTTCAAGAGACGCAAGGCTGCTCAGGTCAAATGCATAACAGCATTTTCCACTGCGCTGCACACAAGAAAAGCTCATAGGCCTGGCCGAAGCAAGGCCCAGATGCAGAGCTGTTTCGGTGCAAAAGAGTGGCTATTTCATCAGAGGTGGTGGTAAGTTCTGATCAGACCAAAATATCATATCCAAGGAAGCTAGCTTAAAAAAACCAACCCAACAGTTTCCGCATCCTTGTGTCCTGTGTGTTGGATGTTTGAGAGGGAGCCCTTTCCTGGCGTTAGGTATCCATTCGTCACAGGTCGGCACTGGTTTCCCTGGGCAAGCTGTGGTCTGCTAACACGTGACGCATTTCCGAGCCGTGTTGCCCGCCCCGCGCCAAGCAGAACGGATCATGTCTCGGCAGACTTGTCTCGGCCTCTGGCGCAGCCCTCCTTGTGCAAGAAATGTGGCGAGAGTTGTGTGACTTCTGACCAAACGCAGATCATTGCTGGACATTCCAGAGTGGTTTTACGCCAGGCGCTTTCTTCTCCTAAGGAGATTGAAGCTTCCAAGTTGAAAGAGATTCAGTCTCGTTTTGCTTCTCCCCCCCTCGGGGAGTAAACTCTTCGGACTTTTGTGTCAGAACTGCAAACTTGGTCAAGCTAACAGGGACCACGCGAATTGTATTGTGCAAGTCCTCCGAGCCTCCAGCAACTGGGTATGATTTGAAGGGACAAAGGGGGCAGGTGGCCACGATGCCGCAGGACGTACGGGTGCGTTCGGTCGGGGGATTTTTTTTTTTTCACCGTTTTACCGGAGTTTCTTGGTCGCCTTGACGGCAAGCGCTCAAAGCCTTTTTACAGAATGAAAACGTAAATTCTAGCATTTTCAGTGAACCATAAATAGTTTGTTTAAAGTGTCACCTTTATCCTAGAATACCACAGTGCACAGGGCTTTGTACACTGCTGACATTGCCTGAATATTCTTACTGTTGTTCCCCGGCCCTTAGGATTGGTCGCGGATGTCTGTGGAGAGCAGGAGCGCCGTTTTTATCCAAAGTGATGTTCCCCACAGCGTCTTCTTGCAGTTTGAGGAGTTTTCTCTTTCCTTACAGTGCGGTTTCTGATGAATAGTGAGTTGTTTCTTTTTTTTTTTTTTTTTTTAAAGAATTGCAGTGGCGTTAGACAAAGAGAAGGAAGAATACGGAAGAAAAGCCGTTCAAACTCTGACCCATGCCATTCCCAAATGCCAGCTTCGTAGAATTTCTGTGGATGTTAAAAAAAAACCAACCCCCAAACCCCAGACCAGGCCGGGAGAAATAGATATTCAGAGAAATTCCCCATGATCTGTTTGTGGATGTGACAGGTTCTCAGAAGGACGTTTGGCTTTTTCTCAGAGCAGATCACCCATCTTGAGATCTCTCTCTGTCTTTCTAATTGATAACACGCTGCTGCTGTCAGAAGCCCGCGAGCTGCAGATTGCCTCCCTGACACATGGCAGCTCTTTCTCGGGGACTTGTAGGAGGATTTGCAAGCTGTCGTGGGAGACTGGGGGTGAGAACGAGTGCTGGTAGCTGCCTAAGCCTAGCTCTGCCTCGAAGTTCCAGCGGCGCTGTCGTTTCAGCGCGAACTTCACGAGATGGTTTGAAAAGCGTAAAAAGAGAGAGAATGCTCTGCAGAGGGGATGCAGCCGTGCGGTTTATAACTTCGGGTCCTTACGTCTGGGGGGGGGGGGGGGCGGAGCTTCCGACCTACCCTGCTTTATTTTGGCAGGGTTGCTCCTGAAAACGTCCCTGAATCTAGCTCAAGGCTTGCGATGAGGCTGCTCACTGTTAGTTGCCTAAGGCCTAGGAGCCCCCTTCCCCCCCCCCCATCCCCCGGGGCTGCTCGCTTTCGGAGCGGCTGGATCTAGCCGCCTAGTGAAACTTCCTCATGGTGAGTAGGAGAACTCTGGCATCATTTGGGTCTGCCGCTTGCGGGGGAGGTGGGTCTCCCTGGCGGCATCTTGCGGTGACAGGGGTCGCGGTAGTTGTGGCAGGGCCCCTTTCTCCCTTCCTTCTCTAGCGCTTCATCATCCCCCCCCCCCTTCCTTCCTTCCAAGACGCTGGAGCCCTGAACCTGAATGGCCTGCGCCACAGCACTAAGATGGAGCCAGAAGGCCTGGTCCGCTTCTAATGTTTGTTGTCAATTTATTTATTTTTTTTTTTTTAAGCAACAAAAGGTAGAAGCTCTTTCACCAGGCCTTCCCGGACCAATCGCGACGTCCTTTTCCCCATTTTCCCTCGATGACCAACCCCGGCCTCTTGAAACTTAGCAATCTGTAAATACTGTAAATTTTGGTCATGTAACCTGTAATGTCTTGGCCATGTAATCTGTAAATTTTTTGTCGTGTCATGTACTCTGTAAATAAGTTTAAATTTTGAACTCTTGTAAAGTTGTTTCCGTTATCGCTATCCTTCTCATCTTTTTGGTTGCAATTCTGTGCCATGCTCTCTACTTTTAAAGCCTCAAACCTTCTGCTGCCAGTTGTCCAATTCCCCCCCCCCCCTGTTTATTGTAACTTTCCTCCTTTCTAGTTGAAATGTAAACCGATATGATGTGTACTTTAATGTCGGTATAGAAAAGCTGTTAAATAAATAAATAAAATAAATAGAAGCGATCGACTGTCGGAAACTGTTTTTATCTGGGGGATCTTGGTTTTATTCGACTTCTGAAGACAAAACCTGGGGGTAACTTTCAAAATTTGACTGTAGAGAGTGGAATTGAAGCTCTGGCTGAAGTGTCTGATGTTAGGATTGCGGTTAAAAATCCTTCATGTCACTGCAAAGACTGGAAGAAGAGGCCATGTTGGTCCTTCATCTCTGTGAAAACCTCTTGCTGAGGAATAGCTCTGAGTTTTCCGTTTCAGCAGCAGAGGGTGAGCTCTTGGTGATTTTTATCTGTGTAGTGTTGGGTTTCATTTGAAGACAGGGAGGCTGGTAGCAGCAGCAGCAGCATCGGTGACACTTCCCAGTGGAAACTGACTCTCTGCTCAGTGGTAAAATGTTGGTAGGGTGTCCCTGATTCTGCTTCTGTACGTAAATTCAGAATCTAAGAGAAAGAGAAGGCAAAATGCTTGCTACGTATTGTCAGGCTCCCTCTGGGTTCTTTTTAGCGTTTATTCAATGTTTCCGATAAATACAGGCTCACGTGTGGAAATTCTTTCGGATTGCCATCAGTGTAAGGTGATTTGGCAGCGTCCTTAAAACACATAGGAGACGGTTTTCCGTGGGAGTCTAGCCGGCTAGCCGAAGAGTCGACCAGCTAGATCCCGCGGAGCAGCTAAATCTCGCCACCTAGATCTTAGCCTTTGGGAACGTGGGCGGGCCCTGGAGGCGCTCCCAGGATGAGGGAAGGACTTGGCCAACTCACCATGAGCAGCCTAACTGCTAGCCGGCTGGATTTTAGGGAACCATTTTTCGGCAGTAGCCTAGCTGGCTAGCCGTTGGCTGAAACTTATCCTAGCCCTAACCGGCCAAAATCTAGCAGCCTGGCTCAGGCCGTTGTTTTGAACATTGGCTCCCCACCCCAGGCGTAACGACCCGGACTTACAAATCACGCCATGGCATCCCTATTTACAGGGTCTCTAGCCTTTTCTTTCCCTTTTTTTCGCTTTTCAAAATTCTCTTGAATTTAACGCAGCCCTGGAAGCCAGCGGCCCTCTCTTATCCACAGAAGCAGGTACAGCAAGATCGGCGGGCCCTGTACTCTTTCCCCCGTGCCGCTCTGCCAAGATACCACAGCCCTGCTCTGAAGAGGGACCATCTCTGGGAGCCAGAGAGAGAGTAATTCACTGGCTTGTGACTGCCGAGGGTGAACCTGGATTTATAGGCAGGACTTGAAGATGGCCTGAGCGGGGCTCTGGTGCACCCCTGATTCTGCCCAGGGACTGGGGTGCGGGCTGTGCTAAATTGCTTGCTAATGAACCCCCCATGAAATATAGAATGCGCTAAGGCTTGGGTGACCGTCTGAGCAGGTGACGCCTCCGCGGTTCCTCCTACACTGCAGTAGCATTGCCTTGTATTGTGTGTGTGAAAAGCGGTTTCATTGGGGTTGATGCTGTCACCTGTCACTGTGCCCCTGCAGACCTTCCTGCCTGGAATAACATGGACGGTGCTCGCTGCTGCCTGGAAGATCTGATGCCGTAGAAAGAATTGCCCGGGCCGTGGTGGAATCTCTCTACATTTCTGATTTTTAGCTCTGTTTGGCCCGGGGAAAGGGATGGAGGGGGCTTCAGTCAATTTCCATGACCTTCCTTTGTGCCTTTTGAAGCTGTAGTAGAATATTGTACATGGATGCATCCTTTTAGTCGGCGTAGATCTGACCTTCCGGCTTCAAAAAAAAAAAGTGCACGACAACCGTTAAAAACAGAAACAGGGGAACTCAATAGTCTTTTTAAAAAAGAAAAGACCAAACTCCCAAAACAGAATAACATCGTGCAGGATTGGCTGCTCGGGCCCCTTCCTTTTCTTTTTCTGCGCGGTTCTGGCCTCTGACTTGCCCGCGGGTTTGATCTGCTCTTCGGCTGTCCGGTGAAAGAATTCACAGGCTTTGTAGCGGATGTTTGCAGTCCCTTTGGGAGCTTCGTGAGATCTTTTCTCTTCAATTAATTAAAACAAAACAAAAACGAGAGAGATCTAAATGCTTGTGAAATTTGCGCTCTGCAGAAAGAGAGCCGCGTGCCACAACCGAGCGCCCGGCACGGAGGGGCTGCAGGTATTTTACGCGCACGTGCAGCTTCGTGATAAGAGCCCGGGCGGGCCTGGACAGGAAGCGCGGGCGGAACACGATTTTGCGGGTACTTCAACGTTTGTACTAAATTACCCATTTCTTGGGGGGGGGGGGGTGTCCTGGATTTCCGCGCATGCTTTTTTTTATTAAGTTCCTACGTGAATCTGCGCCCGCAAACGTATGCGTTCTATAACGGGCGCTGCTTCGTGCGTGCAGGGCCCCGCCGGGTTCCGCGCCCCCCCCCCCCTCCCTCTGCCAAGTTTGAAAGCTGACTTGTGCGCACTATCCAGCTTTTGGAAAAAGCCAGGCTGCGGGCAAAGAGTGCTTTCACGTGCGCAGAAAATGACCCTCCCTGTGTTTCACCGCCTATGTGACAGGACTGCAGACGTAAAAACCATAAGCAACAGTGGCTTTCAGTGTCCGGCTCCTTCCGACTCTGTGCCTATTTTTTATAGTGATCACGACTGTAAGAGTCATTAATGCAAGACAGAATCACCTGACAAAAACTAGGAACAAATGTCAACTCTTGTAGATGTACAAAGATCCAATGGTAGCAATAGGAGGCCAATGTAAAGAATTGTACATTTATCATATCGAATTCAGCAGAATTCAAGAATGGAGACCAAGTTAGCGTAAAAGAGTGCAGATCCGCCTTAATCAAATAAGAGAGATGCTCCCATTCTAATAGGTGCCTTGAGCGTCCACTTCTGAAGTACTGGGGCTTCATTGCACCACCTAGCTTTGGTTATTCTGTGTTTCTCTGTTACTTTATGCTGTATTTTAATTATGAGTTAGGCATCTTATAAATGTTATTATAAACAGGGAGCCACTGAGGCGAGGGGGAGCCCTCCTGAGCAAATGCAAACGAGCAACCTCAGTAACGCGCTTTGTAACACAGGATTAGGATTCATATCTGTGTGGATGAGAGAAGGAGGGCTCTGGGTACGTATCTGTGTGTGTGTGCGTGTGTGTTAATCATTCAGAAGGCTGTAAGTTCATCTAGGCATGCACACGTTCAAAGTGATACTAGAGGCCTATTAGTTGGAATTTAGTGACTCACTCCTTCTTACTTCAGCACATTACTCCGTGTCCTATGTGGAATCTAAACACTTAAACAGATACATACCTAGAGCCTCCCTCTCTCTCATCCACACACACAAAAACAGCCTCCCCCTCTCATGCAAACATACCCACACAAACAAAGATACATACCTAGAGCCTCCTCTCTCTCATCCATACACACAAACACAGCCTCCCCCTCTCACGCAAACATACACACACAAAGATACATACTTAGAGCCTCCCTCTCTCTCATCCACACACACAAACACAGCCTCCCCCTCTCATGCAAACATACCCACACAAACAAAGATACATACCTAGAGCCTCCTCTCTCTCATCCATACACACAAACACAGCCTCCCCCTCTCACGCAAACATACACACACAAAGATACATACTTAGAGCCTCCCTCTCTCTCATCCACACACACAAACACAGCCTCCCCCTCTCACGCAAACATACACACACAAAGATACATACTTAGAGCCTCCCTCTCTCTCATCCACACACACAAAAACAGCCTCCCCCTCTCATGCAAACATACCCACACAAACAAAGATACATACCTAGAGCCTCCCTCTCTCTCATCCACACAAACACAGCCTCCCCCCTCACGCAAACATACACTCACAATGATACGTATCCAGAACTTTCCTCTCTCTCATCCACACCCACATAGAAACACAGTCTCTCTCTCTCTCTCACACACACACACACACATACACACACACACTGGCCTGTACAAAGAATTGGAAATTCTTGTAGTATATATTTTAAATGAAGACAAGACATACATTGTCTAATACTCTTCACATTTTATATTCTTGAATGTGTTGTCGTGGGATTATAAGCATTTAATTGCAGGTTTTCACAGGTACTCAGTAACTTGTCAGTGGACGGTGGTGAAGAAAAGAAAACCTACTCTGGTTCAAATGAAGTAGTGATTTCACGTGTATGTGGTACATCCACCTATGTAACCGTCGTTCTGTTAAAACGATTACCTGCGTTTCTTCGCAGCCTCTTGTTCCTGTTTATGTAGTCACTGTCCTCGTGCTGAGCGCTGTAACGGCTCACCTGGTTTTTCTCTGTTTTGTGATATATCGCTTTATATTGCCTGTAGCATGATATTTAAATCATTGGGAAGAAATCATCTCCGCTTAGTTAACCAAAATCCAGAAATGAACTAGTCTGGTTTAGCTTTGGGTACTGCAGAGTAAACCTACCTGAAAAAAAAATATCAAGCTGCGTTTTTATGCAAACATGAAAAACCTTGGGGGAAAGCCAGGATTCTGCTCGAGCTTGCATTAAAAGAAAAATCCAGAAAACAGAACAGCTTGTCGTTCATCTACAAAGTTGGCCTTGGTGTAGCCAAGATGAAGAACAGACATTTTAACTCAAAAACGGAGCCAAACAGGCATGAACATCATGAAGTGAGCATATTCTGTCAATACCACAGTCAGACTGTAAGAGTCTGCCTCTCGTTAGCAGATGAAGATTTATTTTATTAGTGAAAAACCATTTACATAAACCAGCCTTCTGCCTGCCTTTCCAGATGAAGGAAGAAGCCACGTGCTGTGCAGCTCGCAGACCCTGGGTATAAAGTGAAAGGGACGTAGGCCTGGATTTCTGTCTTTCCTGCGTGCATCCAGTGCGATTTTACTGTCCTGTGCGGAGCATGAAGTGCCGCGGCACCAGTTTACTACTCTTTCTGCCCTTCCAGCAAATCCTGAATGAGCTCTGCTGTGAGGAATCACTTTGGCATGCGAGGGTCAGCGTGATGGTGCCTGGACGCACCCTCCTACAATCAAAGCCTTGAAAAGGAATCAGTAAGCAATCAATGGCCTTTTTCATAAGATTCCTGAAGGAATCGGGCAAAGGTTATCTACGAAGCCCCCTTCCTCCGCTACCCCCTCCCGGAGAATTTTTGCTCTTGCATTCATGAAGGGGGAGAGTGGGTCAGGCCTCTTCAGTGTTGACCTCTTGTAGGAGGACTTCACCTCCAGGGACATTTTTCAACCCGTTTTCATGCTGTATGCCACAATTTCTGGTAGGTTCAGTGTAGGATTTGCTCACATATGGATGGGTTAACAGAGCAGGTAAACGGGTTCCCTTCACCTTGTTATCTTAAATCTGTTTTCTTAAGGTATGGAGCACAGATAACTTCTCAGCACTCCCATCCAATAGTAACAAAGCAGGTCAGGTAAATCACAGTTCTCATATTCAGTGTTCCCTTTTAAATCTCTCAGGATCCATCCAGATCCTCGGGGGCGGGACCACCAAGCCTTGCTCAGAGTTGCAGGTAGTCCCTTCCTGGTTTGCTCAGCCTCAATCAAAGGAGCTGCCCAGTGGTTTACAGGCAGAGCTCCAGCCCTCAAGCCTGCCAGAGCTCTGTCTTGCCCTGACGCCCATTCTGTATCCTCTGGGACAAAATAAACATCAGCTCTGTAGTGAGTTCGTTTTGGCTAGAGGGAAGATCTTTGTCAGTGGATTCATTCCACCTTCAAGAAGTCCAATTCCCCTCCCCCCCCAACTGGTGTCTGAGGCACAAGAACGAGAGGCTTGTGGGTAGAAACCATGTGCTTGTGTTGCCATCACAGGCTGCTCTTGAGGTGGAAAGGGGTAGCACATTGCCTCGGGTTTTTGTGAGTAAGAGTAGAAACTGGATTAGTGACATCGTAAATGACTGCAGAAAAAACCCCAAAAGGTTCATCCAATCTGGCCAGCAAGGTGTTAAGGGTAATATTTGCCACTCCATGCAGGTTACCCCCATGCTTTCTGTTAAGGGTAGTAACTGCCGCTCCGTGCAGGTTACCCCCATGTTTTCTGTTAAGGGTAGTAACTGCCGCTCCGTGCAGGTTACCCCCATGCTTTCTGTTAAGGGTAGTAACTGCCGCTCCGTGCAGGTTACCCCCATGCTTTCTGTTAAGGGTAGTAACTGCCGCTCCGTGCAGGTTACCCCCATGCTTTCTGTTAAGGGTAGTAACTGCCGCTCCGTGAAGATTACCCCCATGCTTTCTGTTAAGGGTAGTAACTGCCGCTCCGTGCAGGTTACACCCATGCTTTCTGTTAAGGGTAGTAACTGCCGCTCCGTGCAGGTTACCCCCATGCTTTCTGTTAAGGTTAGTAACTGCCGCTCCGGGCAGGTTACACCCATGCTTTCTGTTAAGGGTAGTAACAGCCGCTCCGTGCAGGTTACCCCCATGCTTTCTGTTAAGGGTAGTAACTGCCGCTCCGTGAAGATTACCCCATGCTTTCTGTTAAGGGTAGTAACTGCCGCTCCGTGCAGGTTACCCCCATGCTTTCTGTTAAGGGTAGTAACAGCCGCTCCGTGCAGGTTACCCCCATGCTTTCTGTTAAGGGTAGTAACTGCTGCTCCGTGAAGATTACCCCCATGCTTTCTGTTAAGGGTAGTAACTGCCGCTCCGTGCAGGTTACCCCCATGCTTTCTGTTAAGGGTAGTAACTGCCGCTCCGTGCAGGTTACCCCCATGCTTTCTGTTAAGGTTAGTAACTGCCGCTCCGGGCAGGTTACCCCCATGCTTTCTGTTAAGGGTAGTAACTGCTGCTCCGTGAAGATTACCCCCATGCTTTCTGTTAAGGGTAGTAACTGCCGCTCCGTGCAGGTTACCCCCATGCTTTCTGTTAAGGGTAGTAACTGCCGCTCCGTGCAGGTTACACCCATGCTTTCTGTTAAGGTTAGTAACTGCCGCTCCGGGCAGGTTACACCCATGCTTTCTGTTAAGGGTAGTAGTAACTGCTGCCCTGTGCAGGTTACCCTCATGCAGAGATGTTACACTACGAGTTACTACAGGCTACCCTGTTTATTCATTTCCGTCCTGTAGCTCAGTGGTTCTCAACAGGTGTGTCATGAGGTCCTGGAGGTGTGTCGCTGGGTCAGCAGGAAGCTGCTGTCTCTTCATCACCCCATGTGAGAGTTGACCAACTTCTCCTTTATCGGGCCTTACAGGAAGCTACTCTTGATTTCTTAATCCTCTTTCTGGCCCATTGTTTCCTCCATCACTCAGATCAGAACAAGATATTGCCAGCTTCCCTCTCTTCTGGACTCGACGGGCACCACCTGTCACCCCCCCCCCCCCCCCCCCGGCTGGGCCTGGAAGTGCTGCTGCTGATTCTGCCTTCGCCCTGTGGTGGGTGGGGGGAAGGAGGCTGGGGATGCTGGGCAGGGAGAGGTGGAAGAGTTAGGGAGTGTGGGGGCTGAAGAACGGGAAGGGATGAGAAATAGGGAGTCAGGAGTAGCTGGGCAGGGAGGGGGGGGGAATAGGGGAGGAAGGGGGTTGGGGATGATTGGGAGAAGTGAGGGAGGATGGTACCCTAGAGGAGGGGGTGTGACAGCATGAAAGAGCCTTAGTGAGTCAGTTTTGGGAATGTGCGTTCTTCTATCTTTGTACTTTTGCCTAGTGTCTGTTTCCATTTCTCCAGTTTTGCACTGCATGCAGAGTGGTGTGTGCGACCGCGGTGAGCTATTTTACTAGCGTGTAGGCTTTAGAATCGGTCTTATTTCTTGTGTGATTAATAGGACATGCATTGGTGAGGCCCTGCTGCCTTTTCATAGGTTGGGCTATTGGAGTTTCGTGCTGCTGTGGTACGGCAGGTTCGCCACACACGTGCTGAGTTGGAATTTTTTTCAAGTTTTATTTGTTTAGTTAGATTTGTATTCTGCTTTTTGGCACTTCAGAGTGGATTACATTCAGGTGTTGTATTTTCCTAGCCCCCGAGGGCTCTCACAATTTAAAGGGGTCATTTATCAAAATGCGTTAGGGTGCTAGCACCCGCGATAACGCTGTAACACATGCGAAATGTGTATGCAAATTTTATTTGAGTAGGAGGAGTTTTGTGGAGTAAATGGAAATGAGGACCGGTTATCGTTGCGTGCGATAACATAACGCGCGCTGTCACGGGATTTAATGATGGAAATAACCGCACCTTTTTTTCTGGGCATTATGCCCCCGATAGCTGTGTGTTATGGTAAAAACGGGATTTCTCGCAAATCCCGTTCGCAAGGGGTGGAGAGAGAGAGAGAGAGACTCTGTGGAGTCCCACCGATTTTTGAACTTTTTATACAACTGTAAGGGGGGAATTAGTAACTCGGGGTGAGGTTTGTGGGGGTAACCCACCCCACCCCCACAAACCTTACCCAAGTTACTAATTGCCTCTCTTACAGTGGTATAAAAAGTTAACTTTTTTGTGAGCCTCTACAGAGTCTCAGTCTCTCTCCCTCTCTCTCTTCTCTCGCCTGCAGCCCAAAATTCGAGAAAAGTGAAGTGACTTGCCCAAGGTCACAAGGAGCAGCAGTGGGATTTGAACCCTGGCTTCTAGCCCGCTGCTGTAACCCCTAGGCTACCCCTCCACGTCAGGGTTTTGTATTTTACACTGCGCGTGGTAGCAGAGGAGTTTGTGTGCTGCTGTTATTGAGATGACGGCAGAATCAGAATATCTTTTTTTTTATATGGCGAGTTGTACGGGGAATGCCCCAGTTCGCTCGGGGGTGGGGGGGTGGCTGCCTGTGGATTCAGAGTATATATATATTTACATTTAGCCCTGCGACGGTCATGTGTTCAGTGTGTCATGCGTGTGAGCGACATCTGTCGGGCGTGTCCCCAACAGAAAAAAAGGTTGAGAACCAGTGCCGTAGCCACTCGGATTTTTCTGTGTTTGCTTCACACCCTTTTGAATTCCATTACCTTTCGTGTCCTCACCACCTGTCCCAGGAGAGCGTTCCATGAATCCTCCACCCTTTCCCTGAAGAAATATTTCCTGACGTTCTTCCTGAGTGACCCCCCCCCCCCCCCCCCCGTGGAGTTCCTTTTCATGACCTCTGCTTTTACAGCTTCCTTTGCATCAGAAAAAGTTTGATTCATGTTCACTGTTAATGAATTCCTTTCATGTATTTGAAAGTCTATCTCGTCTCTCCCCTGTTGCTCCTCTTGTCCGGGGCATAGGTTTTTAGGTCCTTCTGGTCTCATCTCGTGGTTTCTGGTGCACATCATTTTGGTTGCCTTTCCCTGGGCCGCTTCCATCCTTTCTCCGTCCCTTTCTGAGATGAGGTCTCCAGCACTGAACACGGAGCTCCAGGGGAGGCCTGTGCAGGGGGATTATCACCCCGTTCCCCCCCGCTGAGGTTGCCGCTCTCTGCGCAACCCGGCATTCCTCTGGCCTTAGTCAGCTCTGCCTTTGTCACCTTGCTTTGCCGCCTCCCGGACCATCCAGCTCCGTCGGCCCAAGGTCGCTCTCTCGCTTGGCCCGCTGCGTGCTTTCGTTTGGTGGGATTGTCTGTTAGGACTGACCCTCGCTGACCGTGCTTTTGGAGAGGACTGAAGCCCAGGAAAGGGTCACTGCAGTAGAGTCTCGAGATAAATAGAAGACGAGCTGGCACGTGGGGGGGGGGGGGGCAGGGGACTCACCAGACGGAGGGAGGCACAGCCTGTCTCCACAGGAGATTTGAACTACAAGGCCACAGGTACCTCAGCCCCTCTCCCTTTTTGATGGGATCACCCTAGGCACATTACTAGTTCTGGGCAGTGAAAGGACATGTTTTAAAACAGCAGAGGTGAAGTAACTTGCAAGCAGAAAGGCAGGCCCCTTTAGCCCAACTGGCTCCAAACCCTGGCCAGCTGAAATACTGCCCAAGGCTGAGCAGTACTACAATGTAGTCTCTGTTCTTACAGAGGGAGAAGAGAACGTTTGTATTAAAAGTTGTGTCTTTTTTCCTATATAATTCCAAAGTTTGGGGCTATTTTTCCTCCATGTACCCTACAAAGAGAACTTTGAGGTCTTTTAAGCCTGCGTATAAAATGACTTTCTGATGAAAGGTGGTACCCAAAAATTCTGTACTAGCATAAGATGACAACATATAGAGAGAAAAAGATGTGATGGGCACCGGCAACAAATGCTGTGGTGGAGTCGGCACTGAAACAAGCAGAGAAAATGAGAATATTTTCCAGTACTTCACCAGGGAAAGGTCGCAGACTACTGGACATCTTTGGGAGTCTATGAAATCATGAGTGGAATAGAACGGGTAAATGTGAATCAGTTATTTACTTTTTCAAATAATACAAAAACCAGGGGACGCTCCATGAAGTTAGTAAGTAGCACATTTAAAACAAATTGGAGGAGATTCTTTTTCACTCAACGCACAATTAAGTTGTACAATTCGTTGCTGGAGGATGCTAGGGTAGTTAGGTTTAAAAAAGGTTCGGACAAGTTACTGGAGGAGAAGTCCAAGTCCATAGACTTGGAAAAAACCACTACTTATCCCTGAGTGTTAGCAGCATGGGATCTATCTACTGTTTGGGATCTTGCTAGGAAACAGGATACTGGGCTTGATGGACCCTCAGTCTGACCCAGTATGAGAATTCTTATGGTCTTGAACAAAATCAAAATCCTATAATCTTTATGATTTAACTCCAGTTTTTTATTTCCAAAATTCCAGTCGTATTGGCCTTCAGATTGCCTTATGTGTAATATAGCAGGTCTACAGTTAACTCCTTTTTTTGTTTTATATGCTGCATATTAAAACTTTGCATGAGCTTATCTTGTCTTATATTCTTCAACTCCTCTTGTTTCGTTTAGACATAGCTCATATGTATTACCTCCCCGACACGGGTCCATGTTTCAGAGTTAATTCTGCGTCAGGGGAAGTCCAATGTTCATTAAAGCTCTATCATCTTCATTGTACGCACTCCTTGGCGCCACGTTTGATTTCACCACTGTGGGAAAAGAACCCCCCCCCCCCCAGACCACTGTAACTCCCCCTCCTGATCAGCTCCTAGGCGTGGGGGCGGTAGCACGGCGCCGGAAGGAGGGCTGGACCAGCTCGGGGAGTAAGTGGGTGGCAAGCGTGGAACCATGGCCAGCCATCACAACAGAAACCTTTATGCTTGCGAGGTTTGTCCAGAGAGATTTTCAGCCCTCCTGCTTTTCTTGAAAGCTCAGCCAGACAGCGAGAGGCAGTGTCGGCAGCCACCTTCCTCCTCCTCCTCCTCCTCTTCTGCTGGCTGGCATTCAACGCACTGAAGTTGCTCTCTGTCCTGGTGCCGACGATGCGCTCGTCTCAAGCCACGTGGGCCGTCTGCCCGTGGCAGCCAGGAAGAGCCACGACGACTGGGTGACAGCTGAGGATACAGTAGTGGGGGGGGGGGGGGGGGGGTTTGTTGGATCGTCCTGTCGCGTGCACACAACCCAAGAAACCAGTTTTCAGGCCAGTGGTTTTCCATTAGCCTGACTAAAATACGTTTATTCAGGTTCATGAGACAAACCTCTTACCTCCTTGCCCCCAATCCAAAAACATCTCAGCCTCAGGTGACTGGAGATCCAGGGTCAGCGGTGGCACAGCGAGCTGGGGCATCCGGACAGACTGAGTGGACGAATAACTTCTCTGTCCGTAGGTGAAACAAACTGGCGTGGTAGTTTTACAGGAGAGAGCGTCTTCCCTCCTTTCCCCGTTGGGAGGCTTTTCCTGCAGAATTCGGATTTTGAGGATATTCATCCGAGACAAGTTGCGTGTGTGTGTGTTTGGAAAGTTTGCATTTGTAAAGTGCCCAGGGAAGAAGGTATCGTGCAAAAGCAAATCAGTATTAAGGAGGGCTAGAAGAATCTTTGCCGATTTTAAATATCCCGTGTTCCAAGGAATGTGTAGAAATTATTCTGCAAGCTTCATCTCCGTGTATTTGAGCTTCTGAACTTGAATATAAAATGATCTTTCTAGGTGGTTTGATGAAAAGGTGTGTAGCATAGTGGATGACAGCAGAGAAAGACCACCTGGACCTATGCAGTCTGCCTCCAGTTCTTCCACAGTGCAAAGATATATCCCAGCTTTCACCTGCAGAAACTTGCTTGTAGGATCAGGATATCTATCCTTTCTTATCCAAGTCCGTTTTCATGTTTGCCCTCCTTGCTTCTCTCCCACCCTGCGTAGATGAGCATACAAGATCCCATATGTAATCCCAACATCCAGCTCTGCCCCACTCCCCAATATCTTACCTTTGTAATAACATAAACAGTTATCCAAACTGGTAAACCTGTTGCTTGAACATTTGGTCTCTTAGGTGTGCCATGGCCTTGCTGGATGGTATCTGCCTGGAATGATCCCATTTGGTGTCTAGGGCATCGCAGCTTGCTGGCATAAAGCTAGCTACTACGTAGAGATGTGAATCGGAACTGAAATCCGAACCGATTCTGGTTCCGATTCACATCTATAGAGATGTGAATCGGAACTGAAATCCGAACCGATTCTGGTTCCGATTCACATCTATAGAGATGTGAATCGGAACTGAAATCCGAACCGATTCTGGTTCCGATTCACATCTATAGAGATGTGAATCGGAACTGAAATCCGAACCGATTCTGGTTCCGATTCACATCTCTACTAGCTAGCCCATGGCCTACTGTATCCCTGGGCTTGTGTTTTCTTTAACCACCTCTTGTTGTTGTCTTATCAACTGGTTGGGCAATGCCCAGGCATCACCCGCTTGTGGGCACTAATTCAGTCGATCTCTGGGGAATTGTGTCTTGCTTATTCCATCAGGCTTTTCCCCCATGGCTGACAGCCTTGCTAGCTTGTGCTTCCTTTGTTCATGCCTTGTTGTCTGCTTTTCACCTCTCTCCATTCAGCTGCTTTTGAGGGAATGAAGGGTGGAGTGCTTGCAATACTGCAATTTGCCAACCCTGTTCATATCAATGCCCTCTGTGTTCAGAGCGTGCGTGAATTCTGCCACAGTGCTAGTGTTTACCACCTCTATTGGTAGATTATTCCAGGCATCTACTATCCTCTCGGTAAAGTCAAATTTTCTCATGTTTCCTCTAAGCCTTTCTCAATCCCTAAAAAGTCTCTGCCAGAGGAGACACCTGCAGAAGAATCTGTAGCAGGGGTATGTAACTGATAGTCAACATAACCGGGATTGGCTAAGTCTCAGCTTCTTTCTAAGCTAAGATTTAATGGAAGGTCCAAGTCATAAATTGAGGATTGAGTCTTCGGGCAGAGATTGAGAACTGGTACAATAGAGGGGGAGTTAGCACACTGCAACCTGACCCTGCCGGGGACACAGTAGGGAGGTTAAACCTTCTAGTACTCTTTCTTTGTGAGCTTCAGTTTTTATTTAGGCCTGTTTGTTATCTGAATATTGATTGTGTATGGACGCAAGAGTTGTTAACGTGTTGTTAATCTATCTGTTTAATCAATAAAGAGGGAGACTGAAAGAACAACTATTACTACAGATTAACATATGTTAGCATTGGAAATATTTCATGCAGCTGCCCTTGCAGACTGTATTAATGGAATGTATTAGTGTTTGTGCCCTTATCCTACAGAGATTTTAAGGCACTTCTGTCTTTTAATTTCACAGTCTTCCCCTCCCCCCTTCTGTTTTTTAAATGATTTTTGTGGCTCAGCAGTTTCTTCCTGCTTTGGGATACCAGCTCAGTCAGAATTAACTTTTTTTTTTTATTAGGGTATAATACTCTGAACCTTTATTTGCCACGACCTGGGGATTTCCCACTATTTTATGACCGCCCAGCCATTGCGGTGAAGGTCTTGGCCAGGCGGCCGACCGCATATCCCTCCAGGGATCTAGCCTGCGTGCAGCCTACCTCCGGCCAGTAGGTGTCGCTGTTGTGCGACAGGGCCGTAAATGCTGCCTCTGGAGTATCTCCAGCTCCAGTCCCCCTGGGGAGAAAGAAGCCTGACATGGCAGGCCTGGTAGCTCCCTTTTCGATCCGTTCTGGCACTTGTGGTGATTGCAGGAGGAAGAAGCAGGTCCACAGACACCACGGTGCACTGGGGATGGCAAACGGAAGCCTCGTTCAAGAGGTGGAGTCACTCGGCAGCTCTGGTCCAGTGAACGCATGGGCAGAATGTAACGAAACGAAGAAGCGGTGCAGAGGACGTTACATTCCAGGGTTAAAAACGAATGTTGTGTGTATTGCCCGGGGCAGTCGTGTGCGTGTGGCTCACTTCCTTGGGTACGGAAACGTGGGTTTATGATTGTGTTGCGGCAGGGAAGTGTTCAAAATGTCCTCTTATCTGCTCTGAAGCGAAAAGTCGGCAGGTGTTTAAAACATACAAGTCGTGTAAAAAAAAAAATAAAAAATCAGCTCCTTTATGTTTGTTCAGTTAACTCTTTTTTCTTTTTTTTTTTTATTAATATTATCTTATTGTGACACTTTACCTTTCTCAGTTTACCCAGCTGTAGCTGACTAGCATTTATCGTAATCATAATAATTAGCATAACAGCGTTCCTTTTTTTTTTTTTTTCCTCTCCTGTTCTCCCCCCATTATGTTCGGTTACCAGAAACGTGTGGCCAGGTCATTTCACCCTAATGTTTCGGAGGCGCTAAGCCTGTGAAGCTCGCTGCGATTTGGGCTCGGATGAAAGGAGCTATTGTGCAGTATGTCAAAATAGCTATTAACCAGGGCGGCCGGTAAATAGGGGGCAGATCTGGCAAAGGCACGCGTGCCCGTAAAACGTTCTTTGAAGGAGAAGCGCTGACAGATCTCAATGCGAAATACGTTAACAGGGTAGCCCGCCTTGTGGCGTGCAGAAGAATCGGGTCTGAGTCGCCTCTCCTGGGGGGCTTTCGGAGCCCGTGTTCGCCCCCCCCCCCCCCCCGAGACGGCAGGGGCAGACGCCTGCTGCTACTGCGGCCACCCCTGCCGGCCAAAGAGCATCTCCGGAGGATGGGGGGGGGTGGGGGTTTAGTCTCACAGGAGATTTTCCGTCCGAGTCCCCGCGACCATCATGGTGACCTGCGATGCCCCGGCGTGCTGTCTGTAGATACGCGAAAAGTGTGGAAAATTCTGGAGGGGGAAAAAAAAAAAACAAGACACAATAGAAAGGCATTAAGTTTTGTCATACTTAAGCTGAGAGGTGGCCTTGGGGCAGCCCAGGAAGGTTTAGGGTCTGCGATTGCTTGCCGGCAGGGCAGCAGTTTATCCTCTGATCTCGGGAGCTGTGGCACTGCTGTCCTTGGTACCGAAACCAGTCAAGAAAAGTTATCACCTCACTTCAGTGAGAAGGTTGTTACAGCGCCTGATTATACATAGGTATATATATGTTTTTTGTTTTATTTCTGAACCTTTATTTCTCATTGCCGATGGTCCAAAAATGGTTTCTTGTCGGGGGCCATTTAAGCTGACACTTACCCCCTCCCCCCCCCCTGCAGGCAGCCTCTGTCTTCTTGTGTGGGGGTAATTGGTATTTGAGTGTAATTTTCTAGAAAGAGGGTCTGTAAGAGGGATGGGATCGGAGAGCCATGTCAAACTTTGACTTGGTTCGTGGGGGGGGGGGCAGCGTCACCTGCGAATCAACCAGCGCCGCTCAGAGAGATCAAAGATAGTCCAGCGCACCAACAGAAAGGCAGTAATGCAAGCGCTACACCTTTTTTTTTTTTTGCTTAATAATTGATGAGCTCGCCTTTTAGATCATTGAATTGGACCGGTCATATCTCCGTGTAAGGACTCGGACCAGGGTGATCTTTCCTTGCGGTGGTGGTGGTGGGGGGGGATGTCAGCCTTGATTTTTCAGCTCCTGTAGAGAGGCCTTCAAATGAAAACCCAAAGCTGACACACCTGTGCCGTACGATCTAGAGCCCAGACGGTCACTCTGTGTGCCAGAAAAAAAAAAATGGAACTGACCTGTCCGGGAGAGCTGAGGAGCTTTTCCTTAAATCTCCTCTCGTGAGGTAAATACACGCCACCTTCGTAGGTTCCACTCGTCACCTGCACAGGGCGATACAAAATAGGGCATTCAAAAAGAGAGAGCCCTAAATTCTAAAATGAGGTTCTTTGCCGAGGTGGAATTATCCTTCCGTATTGCTAATTTTCCCCCTTCCTCCCACTTGAAAGCTCCTGCCCGCTCTCCTGCTTCTGCCAGAGAAAGAGCATTACAGCCGCGGATCAACAAAAGACACAAATTACATAACTGCTAATTAAAAACAGAGCTCTCGCATTGCCGTGGCTAGGGACGTACTGATCCCACTGGAGGGACATGTGACAACCCATTAATGAACTCTCTCGGCAGTCGTTTTCAGAATTCCCGTTGCCTTCGCTGGTTTTGCGTGACGTGCAGACTAGCAACAGCTCCAGCTCTGAACGCCTCCTGGAGTAAATCTGGACCCCAGTTCCAAATCCCTGACCTGGGCATTTCTCCCACAGATAATTTGCATGTTGGAAAGGGTTGGATTTTGTTGACTTAACTTTTGCTTTGTTTCTGGTGCATAATGTACCCTGGACATACCCACCAGCCCTGAGGCTTTTCTAGCGTAGCGAAAAATATTTTATGGTAAGAAAGTTTCAAGAGTGTGCTTTTAGGTGTATTCTGAGTATAGACTTGCTCTAGTTTTTTCCATGGGGACAGTCCATCAGACCTCCCTCCCTGCCACCAAAGTGTACTGCTTGCTCACTGTTTGCCCTACAGGGGAACAAGGGTCCAAGATTTACCCTCCCACCTTCCCACAGGCAGGAGAGTGGTGCTTCTTGCCCGCTTGTGCCTCTTGTGCCGGCTTCAGTCTGACATCTGAATGCACTGGGCCCTCTAATCTTACAGGACCTATTACCCTCCTTCTGCCCAGGTCAGATTGAATCTGGTGCTGGGAGGCGCACACAGGTAAAATTGCTGCTCTCCTTCTCCCAGTGGGAGGGGGTGGGTGTGAGGAGCATGCCGAATTTGATGTGCCCGCGAGTATTGCACAAACTCTACAGTGTGCCATGAAATGGAAACGGCTGAGGATCACCGATCCAGTGCAGTGCCAACAAATTACTGCTTCCTGGTATTCGTGCTGCGGTACAATTTGATGTGTAAATGTATATTTGCATACTGTCATGCTGTTGGTACACCCTGCCCTGCACTATACCAAAATAAATTTACATGGGCACATCGCTTTTTTTCCCACAAGGACCTAGCATTTTAAGCTTGAGGGAGGTTAAGTGACATCTTCAGGGTCGCACCTGGAAATAGACTGGAAACCTGGGTTTGTAAGTTTTTTTCACAGCTGTGCTCTGGCAAAATCTGGTCCCCAAAGACTGGAAACTGGGGGAAAAACTTTAGCCAATCGGGTCAAAGGAGACTATATTGCTAGAGACCCTAATAATGCATTGAAGCTTTTCAGAAACAGATTTAGTTTGGTTGGCGTTCACTACACTTGCCAGCATGGGTGCAATCTAGTGATGCATGTGGGACGTCTGGACCACTTAATCTGCTCTCAAAGGCAGAAGACCTTCATTGGCAAATGATATGAAGAGGGCAGCGTTATCGTATGTCTTAGTTTCCAGTCTTCATGACAGCCACACTAAAATCCAGACCTGCGGGCAGGCCCTCGAGGATTGGCTCACACCATCCCTGCCTTATGCAATTCTGCCAGCCTATATTTAGGTAAGTGGGTGACTCGGGGGAAAACCTTGACATTTTTTCACCAACTTTCAAAGTCACCTTTGCTCACAGTGCTTATTTGGGGCGAGGAGAGAATTTGTAACCAAAATGGCAGACTTCGGTTCCAGTGGCAGATATACCAGTGAGAGTAAGTGGACGTGTTGGCGCCGCCTGGATTCTGAAGAGGAAGTAGGTTGATGTAGGGGCGTGGCGCCTGGAAGCTGTTGAGGGTTTGGCCGCTTGGCGATGCCATAGTGCGGGGGGAAACGTCTCAGTCAGTGTCTGGAAAGAGCGAGAAGAGTCATAAAAAACCACCATGATCCGATCTAGCCTTCTCCATCCCTTTACTCGAAGCCTTGCTTCTGCTGTAAGTCTGTTTTTTTTTCCTTTCTAAGAAAACAGTGTTGCAGTTTTTACGGCTGAACTCTCCAGCGGTGCTTGGTAATTATATGCCAGCTAGGATTCCTAATGCAATGTTGTGAGAAATGCGGTTGAGTACAGAGCCGCACAGACCCCACGCGCACTGAGCGGTGCCGACTCTTCTGCCGGCCGCATGCTGCTGGGGGCACGTTGTGCGTTGGCATCGAAGACGTTTTTTTTTTCCCGATTAACTAGAACATCTGCAGATGTTACCAAAGGCCGGGTGGCCACACAGCCTCGGCAAATGTACGTAGAAATAGGAAAGGGCTCCCGAAATCCCCTGGGGCCCTGAAAGAAAGGGGCCCTTGGCTTCATGGGGATAACAGGGCGAAATCTCTCACCCTGACAGATCTCCAGCACAGAAAGTCCTAGGAGGAGAGGTGGGGAAAAAAGGAACATTGATTCTCTCGCCCAGTTACAGTTGTGTAAACTAACACACAGGAAGGTAAAAATAACCTCATCAAGGTCAGAGAGGGAATCTGTGCTAGAGAGTTCTCCTGACCTGTAATGGGATTTGTTAACCGTTTACCCCACCGTGTCTCCTGCTAATGAGGGACAAACCCGTTCCCATTTCATTTTAATCCCACTTTCCATGCAGCTCTCATATGGGATTCGCCGTAGTTATCTGCTTTGAGCCTTGTTGACTCTTTTTTTTTTTCTTTGGAGAAGGGGACGTCATCCAAGTTAGCAAAGTACCTTGCCGTCAGAATCTGATCTTCAGCCCCCAGAAGCATCGGGACCGTGTCGGAGGTGGAATTAATTCTCTTAAGACACAGGGACCGTAACTTCCATATGAGCTGCGTGGGGGCACGTGCGCTTGCCGGCTTGCGTCCAGAGACGCGTCCATGTTATAACCCACGAGCGCGTTATAAAATAGTCTGGGCGTGCATACGTGTGCGCACAATTTTAAAGTGGACATGCGCATGTTTGTTTATTTATAGCATTTCTCTACCGTCAATCTGTATTCAGTCGTAACATCTACCGCGTAAGAGGGGGAATTTTACAAGGGGACGTGCGCCGACGTTATTTGCCATTTTCCCAGTTTGTTCCCAGTTCACCCAGTTTAGGGATAGGACTTGCAGACCCACCTCATTTAATAGCCTCTCTCCCCCCCCTGCTAGCCCTGACCCTTAAAACCCCGCTGACTAGCATAGATTTGTTCGATTTAAAAGTTACACGCAGAAAGTAAATGTACGCGGCCGGGTACCACCCGACGCGCCTAAGGACGCATAAGTATTTATGTCGGCGGGAGAATCTGTGCGTCCATGGGCAAGCTTATAAAGTCTGCTCGGCGTGTGGCCGGCCCCAACTTGTGCGCGAGTCTCCCGCTTTTGGCGCGTGGCAGGGCTTCTAGACTGTGTCTGAAAGTTTTCTAGTCCTCGGCAGTCAGGTTTGGTGGGCCCCGGGGAACCTAAGCCTCACACATTTGGGTTTCCGTTCACTGCAGACTGTGGAGAACGCAAAGCAAATTGCGTAGCTTAAAGAACCGTTAAACCTTAAGGTCCATATTCAACGAGCCTGCCGCCCGAGGCGCCAACATGTACCTCTTAGGGGTGCCATAAATCAAGGCACAGAAGGGAAATGACATACAGGTCCAGAGAATCCCAGCCCAGATGAGCTTACAGCGTGCGTGGATACCTGCGGCAGTGGGAGATAAAGTGACCTGTCCAGGCTCACAATGAAATGTCCTTGGCACCTGCAGTGTTTGGACTTCGGTGCCATTTCCCAGCCTATTGCATTAGCCACAGGGCCACTGAAGGGGGTCGTTTCCAAACAGGTGCGACGTCTGTGGGTATTTGCCACCCCTTTTCAAAACTAAAATATGTGCGCATTTTTTGCTTGCATTTCCACCCGCTAATGTGTGCAGGATTTTTTTTTCTTTTGGGGGAGGGGGATTTATGTATATACTTGTTAAAATTGAAAAGTCCTGAGCCCATCCAAACTCCCCCCCCCCCACCCCAGTAATGCCTCTTCTGTATATGGATAAAAATATGCACAACACAGGGAATGCACAGGCAGCTTTCCAAGAGCCGTTTGTGAAGGGAAAGCACCGTTTTACTCACATAAAGGCCTCTGAAAACTGAATATGCCCAGAGTCTGAAGCAAACAATATAGGAAATCGCACGTCGGTCTCCTGCAGGGTCTTTGCATGCCAAAAAAAAAGAAAATCCAGTTGGCCGGTTTGCGCTCCTTTGCTGCGGAAAGAAATGCGAAGCCTGCCCCTCGCCGATTAGGGTCCCAGGAGTTGGTAGGGTGAGGCCCTGGTCGTAGGAGTGAAAGGAGACGTGATGTGCTGTTTATTCTTGTCATTTCCCTCTGGTGATCATTAGGAAGAGAAAAAAACAAACAAAAAAAAGAGTTAATCGCTGCAAAGGAAAGGGTCTCAGCAGGGCCTGCAGTCGTGCAGGGAAGCTGTTGAGAAGCAGATTTAGGGTGCTGAGGTTCCCAGCACTTACCAGCATGGGTGCAATTCTAGCAGTGCGCGGGGAATGGTTGGATCCCCTGTCAAGTGCAGAAAACATTCACTAATGACGTTAGTAGAGTTTGTTTTTTGTTGGGTTTTTTTTTGTCCTGTCTTGGTTTTAGTGGATGTAACATGACGGTTCATTTTGCTCACAATGGCCCTGATTCGCTAGGCTTTATTCCTTGTAGAAACAGAATGGGGATAGAGATTAAAAAAAAAAAAAAACAAACCTCAGCGAATCAAGCCCTGTGCCTTGCTCTTGCAGTTTACCAGCAATGGCTGATAAAAGATCCCCCGATGTGCTTCCTGTCCTGGATTTTAGAAAACAGCAGGGTTTGTTTGTTTTTTTTTGTTTTTTTATAAATGTGTGGTTTTAGAAATTGTCCAGCCTGTGTGCGTCCATGGACCCCTTTTTACTGTTAAGTATTTACAAGCTCTCACTGGTTGGGAACACATGATGTAAGCCCTGCCTATTAAATATTTACAAAATATGTTTAATTAGAAGATTTTATCCAATACACTTTTAGTACCTCACCTCGGTGCCATTACACTCTATTTCGTACACCCCTTTTTTCTCCCCTTTCCCCCCCCCTTTCCCCCTTCCTTCCCCCCCCTTTTTCTCCCCCCTCCCTTCCCCCCCCCCTTTTTTTCCCTCCCTCTCCCACTCCCTTTATTTTTCCCTACTATACAGGGTTATATGTCATTCACCTACATGGTTTTAGACTGCCCATGGGTCTTAGACTGCTTTGTTGTTACCTTGTTTCTCACAGTGCCTTGTGTGCCTCTAGACCAGAGCTTTCCAAACTTTTCATGTTGGTGACACACTTTTTAGACAAACATAATTTCGGGACACAGTAATTCAGTCTACTAGTAAACCAGAGGTTAAAGGTTAAACGAATGAAACATATTTCGACAATTTATGTATGTTTCCTTAAATATATACATAAATAAAATGTTTCACGACACAACCTATCTCATGAAAACCTTAAATTTATATTAAAAATATATATTCCAAGATTCATGTTATTGTTATAATTTATGAGAAACAATAATAAAACAAATTGTCTGTCCCCCACACACTCATCTCTCTCCTCCCCCCAGCACATGTCTGGCCCCCACACACTCATATCTCTCCCCCTCAAGCACATGTCTGGCCCCCACACACTCATTTCTCTCCCCCCCAGCACATGTCTGTACCCCACATACTCATATCTCTCCCCCTCAAGCACATGTCTGTCCCCCCAGCACGTTTGCCCCCCACTCACTCATCTCTCTCCCCCCCAGCACATGTCTGGCCCCAACCACTCATGTACCTCGTCTTTTTGATTGTTGCCAGTTAAGTGCTTCACTCCCTTCCATGATCACCAGACACTGCTGCTTGCAGTCAGTACTCCTCATGGCCAGGCCTCATCGGCAGCAGCAGCCAATGCAAGGATGGCTGGGCTCGTTCCACCCACCAAGCCCCCCAAAAAAAACGCGATTGACAGCAAAAATCACCCAATAATAAGCAACCCATAAACTGAAAAAAAAAAAAGTGAATCTCTAGAAAAAGAAAAGCCCAAACTCGCGTCAGAGTTGACCGGGCTTGCGCGACACACCTGCACACTGCAGGGGACACACTGACGTGTCCCAACACACAGTTTGGAAAGCTCTGCTCTAGACTTTAGTTTTATAAACGTTACCTTTGTGTCTGCCACACTGCACAATAACTGCATGCATTTTGTTTTATAGAACCTTTGGAATTTATCCCCCTGACGCGAAACACGGCCGTGTCGGGGCTTTGTATGACTACGTGTTTACACTTCTTTGATTTAAACTTTGTGCACTATTGCTGTGTGCACTCATTAAACTATTTATGCCTTGTTTATAGTGCTATTGTCCAGTTTAATTGATTGCCGCACATTATTCTGTTGCAATTAGAAGATTGCCCACTGTGCTGTGCAGATTGGAGGAAACTGCATATTGCACTATACTCTGGACACCTTTTGGTGGTATAGTTGTTATTATTATTTTCTAAAGACTTTTGCCAACACTTTGTGAGGTGCGCATCTCAGGATCTCCTTCCCTGTATTCAATACGCTTTTCACACCTATTCTTCCCTCGAATATAATAAGCTTCCATCGCTGTATTTGCAGAGTGTGACAGCTAGAACAGGGGTGGCCAGCTCCGGTCCTTGAGAGCCACAGACAGGACAAGGTTTTTCCGGATATCCAGAATGAATATGTATGAGATAAATTTGCATGGATTGCCTCCTTTTGGATGCAGATTTATCTCCAACATATTCGCTGTGAGTGTGCTGAAAATCTGGCCTGACTGTGACCCTCGAGGACCAGAGATGGTAACCCTGCTCTAGAAATGTGACGTTCCCGTGTGTTCCTCCTCATTGTGCTGTCCAGGTCACTCCATGAGGGCAGGCAGGAAGTGAGATGTTTCTGGAACCACCTGTTTTATCGCTGGGGCTAGTTAAGCCAACCTTTAGCGAAGTCCTATTCTAGTTAAGCATGCATTTGGCTCTGAATACTGGTGACTTGCAGATGAAACATTTCGAGACAGACCAAGAAAGGGAGGATGACCGGCTCCGAGTCTGCTGCTCCTGTTGCGGCCGACTGGCAGTCAGTGACAGCAAGCCTGTACAGCTTCATCCTTCAGTAGTGTCAGCAATGAGAAGGTTTGGCTGGCTTTCAAAGTCCTTGGTGCTGAGCAGCCATGTGGTGCATTAATTGCGAGACTACTTAAACTGCCGTTAGAAAACTAAAATGAGCCTCTTACCCACCACCATCTGTATATTTTGAAGTGCACCTATGCATTGAGTGGTTACTATTGGTCTTTGTGATCTGACGATCCGGTCAGATTATTCCGTGGGTGCCTCGAGTTTGAAAGGATTTTGCATGCTGCAGAACATTAACACACAACATTTCCCAAGTGCTCTACTGCCTTCCCTGCTGTCTTGCTTGGGTCCCACTTGGCTTTTGTGATCATCGTAGGAGCTGAAACTCCAAAGACAAGAGGCATGTGACCAGTCTCTGTTAGCCACACTTAATGATTTCTGCAGCTTTTGTAGCCAGAAGCCTCAGTGGGCAACCTGCTAAACATTAGGAAGCCAATATTCAAAAGCCATTTAGATGGATAACTTAAGTAATGCATCTAAATGGCAAGTTTTGCTACATTCAGCCTCTTACCCAGCTAGATTTTACCCTGATAACTCATTATCTGGCTAAAATCTAGCCAGGTAAAAAAAGAGGTATTCCAGGGGCATAACTGGGAGAAGCTACTTATCCGGCTAATGTTGCCAGTTACGTTGCAGTTTTCAAATTTATTCGACTAAGGTATCTGGCCAACTTTAGAACTGCTGTTGAGCAGGTATAAAGTTAGCTAACTTTAAACTTACCAGGGTATATTCAGTGGCATGGCCGCACCACTCAATACCCCAGCTGAGTTAGCTGGGTAAGTCTTACTTAACTTACTTAGTCGGCTGTGTCTGAATATTGACCTCTAGGTGTCTAATATCACATCCGCTTTGTGCTTACATTGAAGGTGTGAAACTCAGTTTCTATGTTTTGATACCACGAATTCAAGGTAAGAGCAAGATGGAAATAACCTGATACTACAGGCAGTAAAAGCAGGAACATTACGGCCTGTGAGTCGATGATAATTTGCCACTGTGTGTAAATCATCCATTTGAAGAATTAAAAGGTATCAGGCTAGACCTAGCCCAGATTATAGCTATTGAATCTGTTCATGGGTGTAACTTATACCTGCGAAAATAAAAATGTCCTGGTTACCCAGCAGAGAACATGGAAAGAGTAGGCACTAATACAATGGCTGCAGAATGGGAGCAAACAGATTAGACTGTTGCTTGATATCCATCATGCTTATGCCATCAGTAATTCAGTACGAGATTATAGTTCTAGGATATCTGATAGTGCTGGATTTTCTTTAAATGTAAGAGGTTTGGTGTAAGTAGTCCCAGTCTGATTTGAGAATTTAATGCTAGACTTTTGCAGGATCCGGATTTGGTAGATGAAGTCTGTGTAGCACACCGGTTGCACATGGCCAGTTGCATATGTCCAGAGAGTGTGAACGCCTCCGTTGTGAGCCCTAGTGGTAATGTCCCGTAGAGGTGTTGTAAGCATTCTTTAGAGAAGGAAGTGTGACAAACTGGAGTTGGATTTCAGTGTGTGTGAGCAGCTGGCGCTTGGTGGAGTTACAAGGCAGAGAATCCACAGGAGGAATGACTGGAGAGAGGAAGCCAAACTCAACGTGAAGCTCAGAGCTGCGAGGAGGAGCAGGGAACCCTACCAGTAAGAGTTTTTAGTAGTGAAAATAAATAGAGTAGTGAGCAAAAAGGCTTCTACTAATGCACACACTTTGAGGAGAACATGAAACTCTACTGTACGGAAATATTCAATAGAGAATGAGTAAGAAGAAGAGAATGGAGAAAAGCCACACACTTTAAATTCTGGGTAGAATATCTGAAGTTCCAGTAAGATGTGTTGGATTGAGATCTGTGATCGCCCAAACTTCAAGTTGAATCCAAATGATGTTTCGACGAATACCGGTATATAAAACGTTTAAATAAATAAAATAAAATAAATAAATAGTAGAAACGTTTCAAGGAGGAGGGATTTGTGAAATCTGTGAACTGGGAATGGAACGTTGTCGTGGAACTCTCTGTGCCCAGCACAGATCATTAAAATCTATGTACAGACAGAGTGCTCCTGTGGAACAGTTTGTAAATAAGTCAAATCAGTTTTGGAACCGCAGCTACTGGTGTAGTCTGCAGTCATTTCAGGACACAAATCAGGAAAAAGAGGCAGCTATGATTTTATAAAGAAGTAGGTGGAAAAGCAAAGGAAACTACAAGAGATTACAACAAGAGGAAGACAGATGACAATATCTGGAAAAGCTAAACAAAGCTGGAAAAGCAGTCAGGAATGCAAAGATGCAATTGAAAGTATAGTAAATATGATAAAACAGGGAACAAAACTTATTTTTAGATATCTTAGCGATAGGAGGAAGTGCATATGAGTTATAAGACTCAGAGATGAAGGAGGGGAATATGTAAAGTTTGACAAGGAAAAAAGCAGAATTGCCTAGAGGAAAGGCAGGATAGGAGAGAGATAATAGAGATATTTAAATATCTCCAAGGATTCCATGCACAAGAGCTGGGCCTCTTTCAACTCCTGTAGGTTCTAGAATGAGGGTTTATGGGATGAGGGTCAAAGTGGGTTGGCTCAGGAGTAATCTAAGGAAATATTTATTTACAGAGAGAGTGTTGAACGTGCGGAGGTGGTTGAGATAAGGCCAACATTTGAATTCAAGAAAGCATAGGATAGGCACAGAGGATCTCTGAGGGAGTGGTAGAAATTGTAGAGCTGAGTAGTTGATGTGGATGGGCAGACTAGATAGGCTATGTGGTCTTTTTCTGCCATCACGCTTCTGTTTCTATGTAGGATAGCCGCAGAGAGGCTATGGTCACCTTGGCTTTCATTTGCAGTCCACTACTCCAACTGGTTGTGCACACTTGAAAGCATCCTAAAATCGTTCAAGACGTTTCCCTTGACTACACAGTTACAAAAGCAAATCTGGAATATTTTTAGCCTACTTTTCAAAGTGTAAGAAAGCTTATGAGATGTCATATCTTTGTATGTATGGCCCTGTGTCCTCCCCTAATAACTTTTCTGCTTGGTGTTCTATTGATATGAAATTGGAGGATATGTTGGAGCATATGAAGATTCTGATAGTGCATCCCAGAAAGTAGAATGGATTAGTTTTGGCTGGAACCTCTTCATTTGATGCATGAGACAGATTTGCATACATTGTTTCCGTTGTATGCAGATCTATCTCATACATATTTATTGTGGCTATCCTGAAAACCTGGCCTGTATGTGGCTCTTGAGGACTGGAGTTGGCCAACCCTGATTTTTTTTTTTTTTTTGCAATTTGTATTTTATTACGATTCCTGTGACATTTCATCCTCTATTAAATAGGATGCTTTAGAACAATTCTTAGAGGAATGATTTTATAAACTTTAGTAGTGGAAAGAATAAGCTGAGAGGCAGGCACTAAGCAATTTTGAAAGAGAAATTAATAATAACAAAAGAGAACCAAAACATTAACAGGAAAGTGTTAACACTTTTATTGTTGCTAGTTCAGAAGCACAAATATTGGCAGCACAAAAAGTGCTCTGGTAGAATTCAGACTGAGGTCTGTCCATTCAGAGGCTGGTGCCTTGCATGCAAAGCTACAAAGTGGCTTAAACACATGCAAGCTCAGAAAGCCATTAGTTGGATACATGCCCTCCCCTGAGCATCTGGATTGGTTCCCAGAGGTTCAGAAGGGATTGCTAGAAAAACCCAGAAGGTTCTGACAGCTAGAGGCTGAGATGAGTTGAACCGTTGGCCCTGGAGACCCCCTTGAACCTGTTCCTGTAAGCAGGGGAGTGTTGTGGAAGCCTTGTTAGAGTATTGCGAAGTTTGTCTGTGTCAGGTACATAGAAGATTGTTATCACTGGATTAACTGACCCGGACTGGATCTTGGACTGTGCTTGCATCGTCTCTGTGCTGCATAGTCTTGCCCTGCGGAAATGTAAGCCAGGTTGCTGTTTTGGTTCTGTTTAAATACATCTGAATAAAACCCCTGTTTATACTGGAGGTGACTCAATCTGCAGGAAAGTTCTTAGCTGACCAATAGAAATATACGGGTGAACTTTAAAAAGAACGTGCATATTGCAGTGCGAGCTAAAATCTGCCTTATTTTATAAAGTATGTGCGTAGCATATAACATACTGTTGCTGCTGCATGTACTTCTACAATCTTTAAGTGCATATCTTGGGGGCGGGGAGAGAGAGAGAGAGACTCTATATAGAGTCACTCTGACACTCTCTATATAAGTAACCACTCTAGAGGGGCACTTTGAATCAGGGTGGGTTTTCGGGAGGTGGGTTGGGGTTAGGGGGTTGTTGTTACAGACACATTCAGAGGTATTCATAATAAAATTGACATCAGTAAAGAATTATAGCCCTTATCAGTGATGAAAAGTCTTAACAAGAGGAGTCGATTTGTACACTGCAGTGATAGCTCCTCTTCATCACTCCCCCCCCCCCCCCCCAGGTTCCTGTGCCTCATGAGGACCAGTAGCAAAGTTACGCGGGCAACATACGCAACGTTGCCTGCGGAAAATTTGTGATTATGCGCACCGGTCTTCGACCCGCCCGCATACGCGCGTATGCTTTTTTTTTTTTTTAATTATTATTATTATTATTATTATTGCAAACATTGTTACCATGTTATACTGTTATCATGTTTTAATGTAATATAGTTATAATCTACCATGTTATAATGTAAAATAGGGCGGACCCCGCCCTATCTCTCAGTTTCCTGTAAACCGATGTGATATTTCGATCGAATGTCGGTATATAAAAGAAATAAATAAAATAAATAAATAAAATAATGTGGCTGTTTTTGCGAGAGGCCAGCTTTTAAAATCTACCTCGCTGCATTTACGGTCAGCAAATGGAGAAATCCAACGTATTGTGCTTCCAAAAAGTAACCAGCTATTTATTTATTTATTTTGTTTATATTCTGCTTTTTTGGCACTCCAAAGCAGATCACATTCAGGTCCGGTGGGTATTTCCCTATCCCCAGGGGGTTTATAATCTAAGTACTGCCTTATTAGTAATCAAAAGTAAGAAGGAATAAGGAAAATATTCTAGCTGTTCAACCATCACATGATAGATTCATTTATAAGGATAATAAAATTACCCAAAAATGTATGGAGTGCTATTTCAGTTTGTATCAGTCAGAAACTATATGTGACTGTGAGCAAATTAATGCATTTCTTAATACATTTGATCGACCCCCAGTTAAATCTAGGGGGAATGAAGTAAACTGGACTCTGCAGCTTGCAGGGAAGGAAATTCAGGAAGCCATTAAACTCCTCTAAGTCAAAGAGTCGCGGGGACTGGATTGTTTTATGGTGGGGCTTTAATAGCCGGGCTGACTCCCAGATGACGACTGTAGCAAGATTTGATGTCATTTTCCCAGAGTAAAGCCGAGGGTTACCTTTTTTTTTTTGTTCACGGTACTGGAGAAAGCAGGCAGAGACCCGCTTCTTCCTCAGAATTGCAGGCCCACCTCATTGAATTAATGCGATCTGTAAAATCTATGCTAAGATATTGGCCCAAAGGTTTAGTAAAGTCGTGGGAGGATGAATCAGCATGGATCAGTCGGGTGCTTTAAATTGCACACGTAATGCAGGGATGTTATGCAGTGCACTGCGGAAGGGATGGCTCTCCTGGCTAGAGTCATCTTATTGCTGAAAAAGCTTTTGATTGGGTGGGACGGGAGAATTTATTTCGGGTTTTAGACTGGTTTAGTTTTTAAGAAGCCGTTTGCGGTCATGATAAGTAAACTGCATGGGGTATGTAGAGTGAAGTTATTGGTGAATAATGTTCTTCCAGACTCCTTTCTTCAGGGTAGGAGTACCGGGCAGGGCTGGTTCTCATCTCTGCTTTTTTTTAAATTTAGCACTAGAACCTTTTTTACCAGTTACTGTTAGGAAACTAAAGAGGTCCCTGGGTTCACTGCTAATGGCACTGAATGTAAATTATCCATCTGTGCAGGTGATCTATTAATCGCTCTGAGTTAGCCATTTACATTTCTAAACCGTCTGATGCTATTGCATTGTTTTTTTCGATCTGTTAGGTTACAAACCCAATTGGACCCATTCAGGAGCTCTCCTCCTTAGTATCCACTGTACACAGGCCATTGTAGTTCCGTATTAATTTCAGTGGGAGCAGGAGGGGATAAAGTACTTTGTCTTTTCTAAGTCATTATAGCATACCACTCCAATTTTTATTAATATGGGAGAAATTGATGGTTTGTTTCAAGAAGTTACGACGTTAAAGTGGTCTCCATTATTAGAGATGTGAATCGGAACCAGAATCGGTTCGGATTTCAGTTCCGATTCACATCTCTATCCATTATAGTTTTGCTGGGGGAGACATGAAGCCATTAAGATATCTGTTGTGCTGCAGATCAGTTATACACTGAGGGGCAGATTTTTAAAAAGTACGCGCAACCGGCGCAAACAAAAGTACGCCGGATTTTAAAAGATACGCGCGTAGCCGCGCATATCTTTTAAAATCCAGGGTCGGCGCCTGCAAGGCTGCGCAAAATCGGCAGCGCGCGCCAAGCCGCGCACGCTGCCTCCGTTCCCTCCGAGGCCGCTCCGAAATCGGAGCGGCCTCGGAGGGAACTTTCTTTCCGGCACCCCCCTCTTCCCCTTCCTTCCCCTAACTAATCCGCCCCCTGGCCCTAACTAATTCCCCCCCCCACCTTTATTTGAAAAGTTACACGGCAGGAGTAACTTGCGCACGCCAGCATGCCATGTTCCGGTCCAGGGGCTGGTCCGGAGGCGGCGTCCACGCCCCCGGAACGCCCCTGGGCCAGAACCAAGCCCGCGGCCCTGCCCCTGGAATGCCCCCCGATGACGCGCCGGCCGCAACACGCCCCCAACACCCCCCCCCCCCCCCAGGAAATCCCCGGGACTTACGCGCGTCCCGGGGCTTGCGCGCACCGCCGAGCCCCGGCAACATAGGCTCGGCACGTGCAGGGGTTGGAAGGGACAGCTTTTCGGGGATTACGCATGTATTTTACGCACGTACCCCTTTGAAAATCTGCCCCTAAGTATGTGGCCCATACTTTTTCCCGATAACTTTGATACGGAACCGAACCTGCTTGCTTTCTGATTACCTCTGGATAAAGGAACCTCTGCATATAGCCCGTTAGAAGCTTAAAATGGGCAAAATGAAAGGTGGGGTCTGCTTCCCAAATGTTCTTCTCTATTGCCATGCATGCATCTTGAGACAAGGTGGTTTGTGGCTACAAAACTGGAGGGAAAAGAGTAATCCTCGGTGATTGGAGGTAGAAAGAGAACTAAGACTTTTCTTGGCCCTGTGTTGTAGTCCCAGGATGAGTCCTACAAAAATTAAGGACAATTTAGTATTAATGACAACCTGTAAAGCATTTCAGAAACAATTAAATGGAAAAACACTATCAAAGTGCTCCTATGGTACAAAGCAATGTTTTCAAATTAACAAGTCTTGCTGTTGGGTTTGTGGACCCTTGAGCCGGCTTGAGAGCAGATGGATTCATCGAGGGGAGGTCCTCTGATGGTACTCTCAGCCGGGAGGCGGTGCAGGACCAGGAGACCAGACTGGAGCTTCACCTTTACCAGCCCTCGTTCCCCGCAGGTTGAGCCCTTGGGTGCCGGAGCCCCCACAGGACTTAGGCGAAGGTCTCCTGGCAGGGGGAGTCCAGTGGGCGGTCGGAGTCGAGGCCGGTGGAGATCCGGAAGAACAGAGACGGTCCAGGAGTCGAGGCAAGCAGTAGCGGTGCAACACGGTAAACCAGCAAAAAAGGAGGGTAGGCTATCTAAGAAAGCTGTTAGGGTAACAGATGGGTTTAGAAGCCAAAAGGTAGTCCAATTTTGAGCTTTATTTGAATGGAGACGCAATCTTATATATGTGCCCGACTCAGGAGACGATAGTTGTTTGCTGCATCCACTAAAAACTTACTGCTGCTTTTATATAAAACATTTTGGAGTCAGGATTGTGTCCCTGCATTGCTGCTCGAATTGCATCAAGAGCGGGTCTGCTTTGAGACCACCAGACTGCCATAGATGTTGGGAATTAATGTTATGAGAGTATACTCATATACATTAAGACTAACTATATACAGCCCCTGAGGCAGCCCCTACGTGGGGCGAAACTCGGCCTGAGTCGGGCACATATATAAGATCGCGCCTCCATTCAAATAAAGCTCAAAATTGGATTACCTTTTGGCTTCTAATCCAAACTGTTACCCACACGGTAAACCAGGCCAGAAGTCTGGGCAGGCTGAAGACCAGCAGGAACCAGAGAACACACCAGAGGTCAGGACGGGCAGAAGACAGGAGAATCAGGATACCAAGCCGAGGAGTCAACTGAAGATAGGAACTGGAAGAGGAGCGGAACCACAGGAACTGGAACAAGTTGGAACACAGGAATGGAAGCAGGAATGCAGGAACAAGCAACCAGCTACTCTCACGAGCTGACCTGTTGCCAAAGCAAGGAAGGGAAGCAGGAAGTGGGCTTTTATAGCTCTGGCCCGTGATGTCATCGTTGGGGGCCGGGCCGAGGTTTCCTGCCGCGGCCCCTTTAAATGTAGAGCTAGGGAGGAGGAGTCCAGGAGGGAGTCAGTGGCTCCTCCCTCATGGGGAGAACGCCACGGCAAAGGCCCGATGCGGCCTGCCCGGCAGGACCGCAAAAGCAGACGGAGGCCGGCGTCTGCCGGGTGAGTTGGGGAGACCTGGTTGCTGCCTGGGTGACAGTGGGGGGGCAAACTGAGGTTGGTTCAGGTATTACAAGGAAAACAGCTTCAGTTCAGGCAATGTATGCTAGCAGGGAAGTTTGGTGTCCATTCCTTGCAAGATATACCAGATACTTGTGATAAAAGTGCTGGGTTGGCGACTCCGGTCCTCAAGGGGCTTTCAGTATGACCCTAACGAATATAAAAGAATTGATGGATGTTTTACTATTCTTTGCCTTAAACCTCAAACTTAGTAACTAGAAGATGAGTTCCTTCCTAGTGATACTTACTTGGTGGAATATAGTGTTTGAAGTGTGGGTATGAAGCAGTTGCAGCTGAGAAATATAATAAACTTTCAGGATAATTTTAAAAGGAACACACATGCGCCCATAAACGCGTTTATCTGCGCGCAAGCGGAGTTGCGGCAATTTTAAATTGTGCTTGCAAGTATGCATGTATCATTTTACATTACCCCTCCTGTACGTAAGTTGGCTAGGGCTTTAGTGTCCTTTACATGCATATGCAGCCAGATGTTAAAACCTGCGCGAGTGAGGGAAAGCCCAGTTTTTTCAGGCAGTCCACCAGTTTGCCCAGTTCATATCGAGGTCTTCAAGACCCCTCTGGTTCTTCATCCTGCAAGACTTGCTCCTCTATAGCACCAGAAGTAACGTTACGCAGATCACAAGCCGACACGCGTCATGGTCAGCTTTTGTAAAATGCGGACTTACGCACGTACGTCTTGACCCCGCCTGGGAAGCCCATTCCCCACCCCTTTCCGCCTCTTCTTGATTCACGCACGGGTATGGTTCGTGCGTACTTTGTGGCATTTTAAAATGCCTGTTTCTTGCGCAAGGCCGGCATATCCATGTATGTGGCCATTTTTACGCAAGCAGCGCTTTTAAAATCGACCCGCCAGATGCTTCAGGACCTCTGGAAACCTGTAGATTATCATGTAACCCAGGAGTTGTGATTGCAGTCTTAAAATATCAATACCATAGACAATCAGGATGATTCAGTTGGTTGATGGCCCTATAGCTCTCTCTCTCTCTATATATATAGATGTATAATGTGTGTGTGTGTGTGTGTCTGGAGTCCCATACTCGTTAGCACTGTTATACAAGCTATTATAATTTCATATATTTCAATAACGGCAGTAATGCATTTGATTATTTGTGTTATGGGAAGACCTTCCAAGTTCAAAGAACATGCAAAATTTGCAGGCATGGAAACAGAGACTTTGCTTTCATAGTCCTTTATTTTCTGTTTTGCATCGTTCATCCATATGTGAAGTAGTATAGCAGAAGATTTTATTAACTCGTTGGAACAGGATCTTGGCTATTAGTCAAAACGAATCATTCTTATTGGAAGCATGAGAGAATAGTTCCCTTTTCGTACAAGCTGGTTGTGCAGTAGATTTTTTTTTTTGTCTGGGGAACTTTTTGCACCTTTCTGGCTTGCCTTAATCCTGGCTTGTGCTCCTGGTAGTTAGCCATGTTTGTTTAGCCTGTACAGTGCTGAGTATGTACTATCTATGTATTTCATTGTTTGCTATCTGCTTCTTTTGCTACAGGTTAGAAAGAGTTTTGATACGGTCAACCTCCATTGCATGTTCCACCCCTTACTACAGCTTGTAAAAGAACGTCCAAAAGCTGTCGGGGAGGAGGGTCTAACATGCAGTCTGTAGTGAGGATCACAGTCAGTCTACTTCTGACCAGGCGCTTTTCAGCCTAGCTGGAGTTGGATGGAAACTTTTTGGATTTTCTTTTCCCCAGCAACTTGGGAGAAGATCCAAAGAAAATCCAAAACAGATCTACTGAGTCAAAGCTTCCTCAGATTTCTTGAAGATCTGAAGCAGATTGTGCTGCAGATGTGGGTTTTCTTGGAGGGGGAGGAGGAAGTTAATTGAATCGATTCAACAAATCTGTGGAAATGTTTGTAACTTCACACATCCCTACTCATTGCTTCAAGGGTTCCAGGATCCGGAAATTACAACCAAATGAATGAACGTAGATTAACGTGTTCTTGATCCATTGCTTGTGAAGTGCAATACTTGACTTCATTGAGATGTTCTGATCTCTCCATCAGGCCGATACAGAAAGAAACGCGGGAGAGCAGGCCAGTGTCCGGTGCGTGCGATACAGTAAATAAAATTATGCTTATTAGGGCCCACGGTAAAAGGAGAGGCAGCTGTCAGTGGGTTTGACAGCCGACGCTCAATTTTGCCGGCGTCGGTTCTTGGACCCGCTGACAGCCATGGGTTAGGAAACTGGGCGCCGACAAAATTGAGCGTCCGGTTTTCAACCTGCGAGCCACGGGCTGATTTTAAATTTTAAATTATTTTTTACTTTTGGGACCTCCAAATTAATATCGCCATGATATTAAGTCGGAGGGTGTACAGAAAAGCAGTTTTTACTGCTTTTCTGTACACTTTCCCGGTGCCGAGAGAAATTAATGCCCACCTTTGGGTAAGCGCTAATTTCTAAAAGTAAAATGTGTGGCTTGGTAATAGCGCGTCAAAAACGCGCTATTACCCCTTACTGAATAAGGGGTAAAGCTAGTGCATCAAACGTGTGTCCAACCGCAGGTTAACAGTGTGCTCCGCCGGAGCACACAATACTGTATCGGCCTGCATGTAAGTGGGAATTGTTGGACGAGTATTTTACAACTGATCTGATTACTAAACTTTCCCTTCAGCTTGATAAGTAAAGAAATATGGATATATCTTGTAAGTATTTGCTGTATATTAAGGAATAAAAATTAACAAACAAGTTGTAGGCGACTTCTTTTTATTGGTCTAACACGATGCATTTGTGACTAGTTTTGGTGAGCTTAAGTGTCCTTCCTCATGTCTGTGCAGGAGGATCTTATGCCAGTTTATTTCTAAACTACCTTTGCAAACAAGGGAAAGCAGTTCAGCCAGGTGCCCTTAACAACTACTTCTACTACTGTTTAACATTTCTATAGCGCTATTCAACGTACGCAGTGCTGTACCAACAACACACAAAGGCTTACAATCTAATCAAGACAAACATTCAGGTCAAGAGACTTGGGGAGTTTTATATAGCAAGGCAATGGTTAATATTTGTTAATGAGGCTGAAGGTGGACAATCAGGTTTAAGATTTAAAAACAGAGAGGGAGCCTGACGCACCAGCTCAGGAAGACTTATTCCAAGCCCATGGTTCAGCCAGGTGGAAAGCACAGAGTCAGGAATTGGTGGTAGAGGAGAAGGGCACAGCACGAGCAGGGGTGTGGAGAGAGGGAGGTGCTGCAGAGTGAAGGCACTTATAGGTGAGTAAGAGGAGCTTGAACTCATAGGGAGCCAATGCAATGACTTCAGAAGAGGGGTTCTATGCTTGAAACCACTTTGATAAGTCGCACAGTTGGATTTAGTGGCGAGGGATAGCTCACTGGGAGACATCGGAGGAGCAGGTTGCAATAGCCTAAGTGGGAGGAGATGAAAGAGCGGATGAGGGCTCTGGAAATGTGTTCAGAAAGGAAGGGGCAGATTTTGGCAATCCTGAAGGCATCCTGTGCGTTCAGTTCTCCCATGGCCTGCTAACGGACTTCACACATTTTTTTGTGAATCTGTAGAGAAGGCGGCAGCAGCACCCAGAGCTTCTGGTTCTCCCTCCCTGGGCAGCACCACTCTCAGGCAGCTGAGCTTGCAAGCCATCTCGGGCAGGCTGGTCAGAGGCACGGTCCCAGCACTGGTCATTTGGCCAGGGGGTTCACCAGATCGGCAACGGCCGTCTTCCTTCCCCCTCTCTCCCTGGCCCAGATTGCACCACCTCTGCAGCCATGGCCAGGCCTGACCGGCCCCAATCCCCTGAGCTGGCCAGGACGGCTTCTTGAAATAAGCAGTCCAGCTGGCAATGAAAATGTGCCAAGGCATTCATGTCTGTTCCAACTTTTATTTTCTTTTCCCAACTGAACATTTTTGAAAGGTGCTAATTAGCCGTGAATACGGGATGCTGCTGTGCTCACGGCTATCAGAATTGATAGAAGGTGGCCCGCCCAGAGACGTTAAAGATGACCGAAGAGCGGACCTGAGGAGGGAGATTCTGGCCATATTTGGAAAGTGCGCTCCTTTTATTTCAAAACTTTTTTAAATCAGGAAAAAGGGAAATAAAACCGGAAGAGGAAACAACAGAGTAAAACAACAACAACAACAACAAAAAAACCATAAGAAAAAAGCAAGTTGATTATTTTTAGCGCTTTCTACAGTACTGGTCCTTCTTATGCACTGAGGAATTTCCTCTCCCACATCTCAGAATGACCCGCGGTGAGATTAAAGCAACAGCACAGGAGGTAACTTCTGAAAAAAAAAGCTTGGAAAAGTGCTTTTAGGCCAAAAGTAATTTCCTGCGTCTGTGTTTCCTTTTGCAGTTCCTGAGGGTTTTTGCATTTGAATTGTGTGTGCTGCTTTTTCTTCTTTTAACAGAAGTCGCGCGTTACCTTAGCCACAGAAATGAAATTCAGCTTCCAGGCTAGGATCAGGCAGAAGAGAAGGGCCTGAGAGAGAAAGCCCTTGTTTAAACAAATGTAATTAAGAAAAGCCGCCAGGGCCTTTTTGAAAAACACCTGAGCTGATTAGATTTAGCTGTTGAGGTTATCGCGTTTCCCCCCCCCTTGGTTACAACGTGCAGTGCTTGCTTGCATTGCATCCTTGAGTACTTTAAATTCAGACACACGTTCTGAATTTTAATGAAATCCCCAAACTCTCTTTTGCCCTGTCTGTTTGTAAGCTCTGTGGAGCAGGTATGTAGTGCTGTGTACGTGGAGTAGTGCTATAGAAGTGTTTTGTAGTAGTAGCTCTACTTTGACTGGATTTCAGCTGCTAAAGCTGCTGTTTTGTTTAGACTGCAGCGTTGATGCTTCAGAAGATTGGCCCTGAAGCTCATACGTCTGTCATGTCCAGCATAGCTCTCTGCTTCAACAGCAGGGGAGAAAGACCGATACTTCACGCATATCCAGCATAGCTCTCTGCTTCAACAGCAGGGGAGAAAGACCGATACTTCACGCATATCCAGCATAGCTCTCTGCTTCAACGGCAGGGGGAATGAAGAAAAGTGGATCTATATACAGACAACCAACAAGGACTGAATTACATAGTGTGGGTAAACAAATAAGCATGGGTGTAGCTTGCTTATTGCGGCGGTTACTACCCCTAACTAATTAAGCTAGATATTTCACTTAGATGCGGTTCCAACACTGCTCTCTGCATTAATGGTGGGGTGGAAGGGAAATAGAACCAAAAGGTTACTAAGAACCAAGAGAAACAGATAAGTATGAGAAAAAAAAATGCAAAGCTTGCTGGGCAGACTGGATGGACCGATTGGTCTTCTTCTGCCGTCATTTCTATGTTTCTATGTAATAGCAGGTGTAAGCCAATGTGTACATTTTTGTGCATATGGAGTAGCCCCCTCTGTAAGGCTCACATGGCAAAAAAAAAAAAAGGAGCTTATAAACCATCCTAAAGATGGGTTTGAGCATAAAGGTGGACAAAATGCCATAAGACTGTGAGATGGGCAGTGGGGCGTTGATAAGTAATATTTTCAGGTGCTGGGGCCCTTAAGAGCACCTCCCCTGCAAAGCGGAGCCGGGCTGCAAACTTGTTTACAACAGAAACGAGAGAGAAAATGGAACAGCAGATCCCAGCAGGGAGAAACAGCTTGGTTGCTGTATGTGACATGCCAGGGTGCCGCTTGTACCATTTATTTACATATCTCTCTGCATGCCTCATTTTGCTTGCTCGCAGCGCACACGGATCTAGCTTTATACCCATCTTCCCTGTATTCCAGAGGCCATTTGTATTGTGGTTTGATAGGTGCCACTCAGATATAGTCAAAATAATAAAAACGAGTGGACTAGTGAAATGCAAACTATACATTGCTGGCAGCTGAAGGACGCCAAAATTCAGCCCTTTCTGATCTTCCTGGGGAGAGGGGTGACTATTCCAGACCCAGAGCTCAGCCGCCTGTGAGCACCAAAGTGATACATGGGGTGGTCATCAGACCCTAATTAGCACTGTGGTTCTCTCTTCCCAACTTCCAGATCTGATTTTCAAGGCAACCCAAACACATGCAAATTAACTTGCTTCACAGCCGAAACATAAATAAGTATATCTCATCTGTTTATTATTTATTTGCTAATATGTATATTCCGCGCCTTCCCAATGTTAGTTCAGGGTGGATCACAAGATGACGTTCCTAAGCAATAAAGCATAGTAACCAGACAATATACACACAAATGCATAAAAGCACCTTAAAAGAGAAAAAGCATTAAAATCATTCAAATAAAATTATTTATAGGCCTCCTTAAAATAAAAGGCCTTAAGCTTCTTCCTGAAAGCTTTGCTATCTTGTTCTTCCTGCAGCTTCGCTGGAAGGGAACGTGGTTAAGCGAGGCCGGCATGAGAGGCTGCTGGTGCACGTGTAACCTGCAGTTTATATCCTCGCCGTGAAGGAATAGTAAGCAACTGTGTTCCCGCTGAAGGTAGTGCACGCTGCCTAAACAGCATGTACTACCTCCACATAAAAATGGGTGTATAAGAAGAAGCATGAATATTCTTCTTGACTGTACTGAGAAATTCCTTACTAGTGACTGGAATTGAGAATCATTTCTCTAGCTGCAGACCTCAGGCATCTGTAAGGAGCACAGAGGTGGTTTTTCACATAAAGCAGACTATGGAAGCTGTATGAGCCATATTAGTGTAAGAAATAATCATTTGGAGACATATATATAGATATATAATTTATCAACCAAGCAGGTTCCCAGCGCCTGGGACCTGGCTAGAACGAAACCCTGCAGAGGGGGATAAGAGAGAAGGAGCAAAGGGCGATAAGAGTGGTTTGCCCAGGATCCCAGGGAGCTGGTGGCGGAAGAGACTTTCTCCTGAGATAATTCAGTGCTCCAGCGCAGCTCGCTCCTTGCTCTTCCAGGCCCTCCCAGCAGCGTGTAGGAAGAGGTGCGGAAGGCTGGCGCTCTTCAGAGACGAGGCCGCAAGCTCTTTGGAGAGCAGCATCTGTTTCCTGTGGTTTCCGTTTCCAGCGTCGAGGACATTGTCGGCATTCTGCAGACAGCAGTGCAAGAACTTTCAATTCATTTCGTGGGCTTAGCATGTCCGAGCCCGTCCGGAAATGGTGGGAAAATGGAGGCTCAAGCGCTTTGCTCCATAGACATGCTGCATCACTGGCACCGAAACCCCTCTCACTCCGTGTTTTGTGTTTTATGTGGGCATCCACGGCCATCCATGCAGCATACATAACACCCAACCTCAGCAGCGCTTTCAGATTAATAGAGGAAGGTGGGGCTGCAGAGAGAGCACAGCAGGTTCATGGCATTACATAATATTATCTAACAGTGACGCCCTGAAGAGGGACCGCTGCCAGAAAACATAGAATGATTCAGCCAGGGTTTCCCCACAGTACTTTGGCCCAGAGGACCTAATCTTGTCTTGAATTGCGCTGGGGCATTTAGAGGAAGGTGTTTAGGAGGGAGGCAGGGAGAAATGTAACTCAAAAGAATAGCAACACCCAGTGGCCAGCTTTAGGTGCATGGCCTCCGGCCAAAGGCGCATCGCACTGCAATAAAAGAAAGCTGGAAGGAGTGGGAGAGATGTAAAAAATAGGAGAAAAATCCCCAGGTAGCTGCAAACAAAAGTTCAGCCCTGCTTTCCATTGAGCTGCAAGCTTGAAGACGCAGGAGGAAACAAGAGATAGACAAATAAACAAATTAGACATTTAAGACCCAGGCATGAAAACTCGGCCAAGAATTCTGTGCATTCATGAGCTAAAAGAGGAGCATGTACTGGATGCTCAAATGCCATGAGCTGGCACTCGCTGAATTTTAGCTCGCACCTGCAGAAAGATTGTCCTCACTGCAACCACACACGATTAGAGTGCATTTATTGGATAGCGAAATCCCCCATGCTAACCAGCAGGGCGCTCGCTGGACAAAACAGCACCCCAGGCAGGGGTTGCTTTTGACACCCTGCTTCCCGTTTGGACTTGAGTATTCGCCCGTTCCCCTGCCCTGACTTGGTGCCTTAGCTGGTCACCCTACTTGGCCATCCCTTGCAACAACCCTGCTAACCGGCCCAAAGCAATGAGGCCCACTTAGCACGGGAGATTCTCTTTCCCCGCTCCTCGCCCCAGTCCTGTCATCTGTACCCCTGATACCGCACGTCAAGGCCTCTACGACATCAAGGTCACTTTCCCCTCCCTCCCATGAAGCCCCCTGCTAAAATCGAGCTCCCAGCCCCTATCATGAAAACCAGATCTTTCCCACTCCTGGAGTGAATCACTTACCACTTCCAAGGATCCCAATCTTTACCAGGAGAAGGGATGCAAGAGTCTTCCCACTGGCTTAAATGATGTCGCGCACGTCGTACAGCGTGACGCCGCCAGCTGGCACGAAGACCAGTGCCAAAGTGACATCATTTGCACATCAGGTACAAAAAAAAAAAACTTAGATTGTAAGCCCTCTGGGGATAGAAAAATACCTACAGTACCTGAATGTAAACCGGTGTGATATCTCAATTGAGATGAATGTCGGTATATAAAAAAAAAAAAAAAAAAATCATCAAGGTGGCCAGCACCGTTTTTAAAAGGAATGGGTTGGGGCAGGATCGTTCCTGCCCCTCTCTTTGCCGTCAGATTCCATGGAAGCGGGGTCAAGCGGGGGCTAGGATGGTCCTCAGTCCCAGCAAATTTTCCAGAGGGGGAGTTGGAGAGGCCCGGGGAAGCCTCAGCTTTCTAGGGGGCCTGGGAGGGTGTTGGAGGGCCTCAGGGAGGCCATTTTTATTTTTAAGCAAAATTAAAAATGCCTGAAGGTTTGTGGGTATTTTTGCGCAAGGCGATTTGTTTGGTTCAGATGCGCCATTAAGTTTAAAATAAATGCGCATCCCTGGCAGACATAGCATACAGTACATAATGCATACACGCACAGGGATGAATTTTCAAAGCACTTGCATGCATAAAATTAGCATATCTCTTGTTAAGTAGCTTGCACTGGCGTGATCCCTATTTTATAAACATCGAAAATACAAATGTACTTTACATTTTGCGCGCACATACACCCGCGAACAGAAGGAGCAGTCCAGAGGCATCCTGAGGCAGGGCCAACAGTTCCGTGCGTAAGTTGCTATTTTAAAAGACATGCACACACATTGGACAACTTATTTGCGTGATTTTACAACTGCTAATTAATTTACATAATTTCTGTCAGACTTGTTCATTGTGCATTATTGGCTGGGTGGGAGGTCTGGGTGAACTGGTGGTGGAGGAGAGTTCAGGCTGAATAGCCAGTTGGGTTTACATGACCTGGACGAGGATTGGGCAAACGGGTGGAGGAATCGTAAAACTGGTGATTTTCCATTATTCACACGTGTTTTAAAATATACCAACTTCTGTGCACAAATTACATGAGCAAATCCTACGCGCGTATATTTTTCAAAAGTGGGGGGAAAACCCGTGGATTCAGTGCATTGAAATACTCCCTTTCAGTGCACTGCACGTGCTCATGCATAAGCACACCCATGCGCCCATGTATGCTGGGGAGTGCACATGCGTGTATTTTATAATACTCATGTAACCGATTGGCGTGGGTCCTAAAATACTTTTGTGGACCTCTGCGTGGCCGTATGTGCATGTATATTTGGTCCGCACAGAGATGTTTGAAAGTTTATCCTCACAGTGTAGGGGATGTTCCCAGTGTATTATTTGCAGCACATATTTATCTTAAAGAGTTAACTAGGTGACTGCGTTTACTTGAGGAGAAAAAGCATGGGCCAGGAGACAGGGTTAGGCCAGGAGAGAGAAAACGTGCTGGTGTGTTTCATTCGGAAATACACGTGCTCGCTATCCTACACGCAGCTGCCCCTCGGAAACAGCAATAGGGACGTTGTGTACCTTGCAGTTAATTTTCAAAAGACTGCCTGGGTAGTTTTCCTTCAAATACTAGCTGCAAGGTGCCCTGCCACAAAAGTACCCCGTGACCCTTGCACCTAGCAGGGCAAGAGAAAACTGGGCCCCATCCCCAGCCAAAAACGTCTACAGTCACCATGAACACACACGCAGCGTACATTTTATGTCGGGATTTTGGTTTTCCAGAATTCTGAACGGGAAAACGCGTGGCAAAGTGGGAGACGCGCGAGGAGGTGGCCCTCGCGATGGCAGCTCTTATGGTGTTTTAAGACTGGTCCCGAGACGGAAGCCTGGCCAGAGTCCGGACAGACTGAGCTTCCTTGCAGCCGAGGGTGAGTTGGAGAGTCCAGATCTAGACGAACAGTGGTGGACAGCGGAGACTTCTTGTCACTCTGAAGGAGCAGGCGTTGGGAAGAGAAAGCACAAACGGTAATTGGGACCAGAGAGCAGACGTTTGCTTTCACTCATGAGCCGACCAAGCGGTGAATCTGTCTCCAGCTCTTCCAGGACTGTCACCCACCTGTTTTCCCCATAGGCGCCCCTGTTACTTCTGAGTCCTCTTGTTCCAGGAACCTGGGGGGGGGGGGGGGGGGGGGGCTGAATGTTTACTCTGTGATGGGTGGGGGGCCCAGGCGGTGAAGGGATGACTGGATCTACTGTACTCATCCTCATTTAAAACCCGTTACTAGGGACGTCGGAGGAGAAAGGAAGAGCAGGTCTAAAATCCCCACCGTGGGAAGCATTTGTACTTTGTTTGGGGGCGGAGCACAAAAAAATAGAAAACTTATTGCCCACAAAAAGCAGCTGTCTGGCTTCCCCGGGGACCCACGGCGACAGGGGAAGAGGAGAAGGGCAGGGCAGTAATAGGCCAACGTGCAAATCCTTCTCAAGATAACAGTGGCGCGAAAGCAACCTGGACTGTCCTGAAACTTTCTATTCCAAAACTAAACGGGAATAAACTAAAAGAACACGTCAACCAACCCCCAAAAAATCGCATTCAGATCCAATGATTGCGAGCAAAAATAAATAATTTATTGAAAAGGATGGAAAAATGTAACTAGGACTGGATCGGGTGCCCCAGCTTCGTTTGAAAATTTGCAATAAGAAGCTACACAGATTCCCTGCATGCAGGCCCCACCTTGTATTAAATTTCTAGTTTTGTAGTATCACTTTAAAAAGGATTTGGGGTTTTTTTGGGGGGGAGGGGGCGGTAACAGTTAAATAGAGCCTTGAAGGGGCTTCGTGCACGAGCCGTGTGCCCCGTCTCCCCTTCCGCACGCTCCCGCTGTCTGCACGGATTCTGCTCTCCGCAGAGCGGAAACAATGGCGAATAGCTCGTTAAAATCCCCTCCCCCCTTCCGGAGCACCTAGAGTTCATGGTGCAGAGTCCACGCCAGCGGCCCCTGCGGTGTGGGAGGAGGGAGCCCCGGCCGGCCTGCCTGCCTGCCTGCCACCCTGGAGCAGCTGATCACTCGTTTCAGCAGCAGCAGGAGGGCAAATCAGCGCGGGGCCCGTGAGCAGGTGCTGGGTTGGCTGGAAGACGTTTGTACTTGCTGGGTCTGGCAGCAGCCAAATGAGGTGAGCGTAGGAGGAATGGAGATGGCGGGGTAGACCTGGGAAGAGGCCGGGGAGGGAGGAGAGGAGGGGAGAACAGAACACCCCCCCCCCCCCCGTAAGGGTCCGATTGGTATGTGCCGGCGCTCCGAACGTTGCCAGCGATGTGCTGACGCGGGGGCCGCTGTTCTTGGAAAGGCGTTGGATTGGATGCTTCCGCCCTTAAAGGTGCAGGGGCCTCGCAGGCCACCCGCAAAAGTTCAGAAGAGCCAGATCTTCAGAGGGGGATCCTGCCACCCCCACACTTCCCAGGAAGGACTCGTGGGGGCAGGACCCTCTTCAGAACTTTTGGTTGAGGGTCCAGAATTTGGATTTCTGCTATTGCCAGAATCACATATTCCCTTCTGATGTTTTTACCCTGCAGAAATGCCCATGCTCTGCTCTGCGTATGTGTAGGCAGCGGGCTGTTTGCTTGGAGTCTCTTCAGAGGATTTGCTGTAAATGCTGCACCTAGGTAATTATATAGGGGCTGACCTATATACCCCTCAGCTCCTCAAGCTGGGGAAAGAAGGCATTTCGGGGTCAGTATTCAGGCGGTTTGTCCCACTAAGTTCAAGACTTAACCAGACAAACCACAGGTTTTACATTTCCTTCCACCCTTTATATCTTCTGTTTATCTAGCTGTTACATTTTGTCTGAATGAAAGTTAGCTGAATAAGTTGGATGCAAGTTAGCCAGATAAGACGCTTGTGCCACAGAGCATTTACATTTAACATTTATTGTGATTTATAAACCGCCTAACACTTAAAAAGGTCTAGGCGGTGAACAAAATGACATATACCAGTTAAAAACAGTATAAAACAAAACAAAGTATATTAGAATTAAGAAAATTAAAATAAATTAAAACAGTTAATCCCAGAAGCCAAAGCAAGCAAGTTTAATCATAAGTTAATGTAAATAAAAAGGTCTTGTTACATTTTCTAAATTGAGTGAGTGAATCACAAAGTCTGATTTCTAGCGGAAATGAGTTCCATGAGGTTGATGCTGCGATAGAGAAGGCGCATTCACCGGTCATGTGAAGTTTTGCGAGTTTAGGCGATGGAACTTCTTTGTGATGAGCGAAGCAATCTGGTTGGTTGATAAACATTTGAGAATGGCATTTGCCCATTGACATTTTTGGTCACTGAGAAGTTTGTGTACCAGCAGTCCTAAAGTTAGCCAGATAAGTTTATCCAGCTGTATGTAGTGGAACCCCTAAAGGGCAGGGTTTTGCGGATTATCAGTTATAATTTATGTGGCTAACTTCAGGTGGAGAAATTGTTTGCTCTCCATGCAGCTGAAATTTGACCTCTCTGCGCACAGCGTAGGGAAATGTGAGCAAACATAAAAATTCACATCTGCACTGACACTGTCTAACCCTTCCCCATTTCAAACAAGCACTGAGTGTTGTGAAATTAAAAATCACTTTTATTCAGGTCTAAAATTAAAACCCACGATGCTGTCCTCTTCAGCAGAAGCAAACAGATCAGTAGGGATCCAATATCTGTTCCAGGATCCATAGTTCCTAATTCAGCATGACTTTTACCTCCTAGTGCGCCGTATGTAGTGCCACTGATCCTGGTGGTCAGGTGGGAGGTAATGTGCCCCACAGAAGTACTCTGGCAGGACTGAGTAATCCAGCCAGGGGAACGGCATCAATGCTGGCTGGTTTGCTGGGGGAGTCTGGGTCTTGGGCAGCATGTTGCGCCCCTTGGCCCAGTTTCACTACACCTAGTCTCCCATTCCTCCTCCTGCTTTTTCTTGTGAGGCTTCACCGTCAGCGTGACCCCAGGCACTCAGCTTCCCCACACTATAGTGCAGTGCTGCCTGCAACTCTGCTTTTTCTCCCCTCGTTCCCAGTGTCTCGAGAGCAGCACCGCCAGTCCCAGTCAGCCTCAGGGGGCCGCTGTCTTTATTAAACACTCTCATGGCACAGTTCCAAATGCAGACAGGCACAGGGCTGCGGGGCCCCGTGCTAACATAATGGATGACTGCTGATAAAAGACCAACCGGCTCATCCTGTCTTCTCGGTGATTCCACTCCCAACTGCAGAAGCTTGGCCTCTTGTAGGATATCTCTTCTTATTCGAGTCCATATTTGTTCTCTTCCTTTTTGATTCTCTAGCATTCCCAGTAGATGAGAACATAAGATCTCATAACACCCACCCACCCATTTCTTACCACCAGCTACCTACACTAGTGAGACTGTTGTCTGAACACCTAGCCACCTAGGTCTCCGTGGTGGTCTTGTCTAATAGTACTTGACCGCCACCAGCCTGAAGGCATTGAACCAGACGGTTTCTGAGGAGTGTTAGCCCTCTGGTTCCAAAGTGGCTACACCGTGGCTTCAGGTGTCACTAGATTATGCTTCCTTTATCTACCACTTCTGTTCTGCTTGGCCCTTTTCCCCTTGACGTTCCTCTAGGGAGTGAAGGGTGGGTTTTTTCGAAACAGGGTCGGGCGGTTGTAGTCTTAAAACCATTGTCCAATGCGTGCTTGAACTGCATAACGATAATAGCTTCCATCACCTCTACTGGTGGCTTATTCTAGGCCTCTATCACCTTTATTGGTGGCTTATTCTAGGCCCCTGCTTTTCTTTCAGTGAAGAAGTATTTTCTTGTATTTCTTGGAACCTTCTTCCCTGCGACTCCATATCCATGACCCCTTGGTCCTTGAAACTCCTTTTCTATGGAAAATTTCAATCTCCCCTAATTTATTGAAGCCTTCCAAATATTTGAATGTTGCGATCCTGTCTCTCCTCCAGTGGGTGCATTTTTGAGTGTCTCAAGCCTTCAGGTTGTAGGCCCTGTATCATTTTAGTAGCCCTTCTCTGAACCACTTTCATCCTCTCGCTATCTTTTATTTATTGTACTGAAATATATCACTTGCAGTCAGCAGAGTTCAAGTGAGTAACAAAATAAAATACATACGGAATAAACAATCATATCAAACAGCCTGTGACGTAGACGGTGAGGAGCAGCATCCAGAACTGGATGCAGATCTCAAGGTGGGGGTCTCACTCGTCACCTATACAAAGCCAGTCTTATCGTTTCACTGGGGCTGATATCGTCTTTCTATAACTAACCCTACTGTTAGCTCTTCCTGTTGCTTTATTACATTGCCTGGCTACCTTCAGTTCATCTGAGGTGACTGCTCCTAGATATCTTTGAAATTTAACATTTACCTATAGTAACATAATCAGTGAAAGCAGGTAAAGATCAAAATGGCCCCTCTAATCTGCCCAGCTGAGCCGCCTCCTCCTCTTTTGGTAGATGCGCATATAAAATTCCTAAATGCACCCCAACACCATCTACCCCCCTTGGGTCTTCCACTCAGTTCATCAACCATCCTCTCCTATCTGCCCTAAGCAAGTCTTGTCTGTTTTATTGAGTTATGAATGTTTTATTTGCAGTCCACTGTGATCGATGTATATTAGAATATTGGCGGAATATTAATATGTGTAAATAAAACAAAGCACAGCGGCCAAAATCCATCACAGTATTGGCCTCCCAGTTCTTTTTTTGGAGTCCTTTTGCAATTGTACTGCTGTTGCTCTGTGCAGATTACCCCATTGCTTTCTGGGAAACAGGATGCAAAAGTGCCATTGCTGTTTAAGGTTGTGACTGCTGCTCCATGCAGATTACCCCAAAGTATTTCATTTCTATCCTCTTTCCCAATATGGATCCTCTTCTTATTTTTTTTATTTTAAGATTTTTTTATATTCCACTTTTTCAGCATTTTTTGGATTACATTTAGGTATTTATCTGAAAGAACAAAGAACTACACACACAGTTCATACATGTGTACAAACTGGATTCCATTCAACCATATAACCGATTTTTACCATAAACAATGTGTCGCACTAATGTTGAAATAGAGTGAAAGTGCTGGATTACTTTAATCATATTAATAGGACATTTATATTAAGGGCTTAATGCATCACAAATATCTCTTGAAGCAACAGTTGTTGCAATGGTCTAGTGTATAATTATAGGTCTTGCTTCAAATAACACACCATTTTATAGTAATTTTCTCAATTTGCAAATAAAATATACTTATCTTGCATCTCGGAAGTATTGGGTGTGCTGTGCGAAATCTGGTAACGCTGGAGGGATCTAGTCACCTTGCCTAGTACAGATATTCCACAATCCCAAGATCCTCTGTACGTATCCCATACTTTTTTGAATTCCATTACTGTTACCTTTTCCTGTTGCTTTTTTACATTGCCTGGTTACTTCAAGTCATCTGAAATGATTCCTCCCTGCTCGATCTCTTTCTTATTTAACAGTTTCCTATTCCGAACAATATGTCGCTGGTGGATTTTTGCATTCCGGATGCATCCAAACGTGAAACGCTTATTTACTCTTTTGGATAATACAAGAACTAGGGGGCACTCCATGAAGTTAGCAAGTAGCTCATTTAAAACAAATCGGAGAACATTCTTTTTCACTCAACGCACAGTTAAGCTCTGGAATTCATTGCCAGAGGATGTGGTTAAGGCAGTTAGTGTAGTTGGGTTTAAAAAAAGTTTGGATAATTTCCTGGAGGAGAAGTTAATTACCTGCTATTAATCAATAGGAAATAGCCACTGCTTGTTGCCAGCATTAGTAGATCTATTCAATGGTACTTTGTGACTTGGATTGGCCACTGTTGGAGACAGGATACTGGGCTTGATGGACCTTTGGTCTGATCTTATATGGCATTCTTAAGTTCCTATGCACTTGGTTTTGAATCTCATTTTCCAAACTCTTCAAAATTCTTGAACTTTTTTGAATCTCCTTTTATTTTATTTTTTTTTTTCATCCCTTCCAGCATGTCGTTACAAATGTTTGTGTCATCTGTAACCCCCTGGACTCTGGGGTCCTCTCAGTGAGTCCAGGGGGCTAATACACTTTTCAGTTTCCAAACGCTTCTAAAATAGCCCCATGCCTACAGGATTCTTCTGTGAAGGGATGGGGGAGGAGGGAGGAAAACCTCCTGGAGCGTGGGTGTTTGATAGCAGCCTCCGTAGTAGGTAGTAATAATTATGCTGGAAACAGATGGGTGTTCCAACACAATTTTACTGAAAGATGATTTAAAGATGAAACAGTGCATCTTTAGGGACCTTCATTTTATGTTTTGTTTTATTTTCCCCAGGAATTTTATTTGGTGGCCAAATAGTTGCCTCCTGCTTCGTTTTGGTATTCAGTTGGGACTCTCTCTCTCCCTCCCATGAGCCTTCAGTTGCAGCTTATTCTGGTTTCCCCCACTCCCCCCATGGTTCTTGCCTCTTTTACGTAACCCAGCTATAGCAGCAGCAGCAGCAGTGCTTGAAAGAAAGCTGCAGACCTTGACTCTTTTTTTCAGAACCCAATACAAGTTATCCTGCAACCCACCCGCAGGTGTTGCTGATGGCAGGGATCCCCTTCCCTCCCAGTGGCTGTAAATGCTACCTTCACAGCATCCCAGCACATGCTGGGTCCAGGAATCAAACCCAGGTGCCCCTGGTGGCGGAACACAGCACTTGCCGGTAAGGCACTGGGCTGGCTGAATTTACTTTCTTAAAATCATTTTCCCTAATGTGTGAAAGGCTTGATTCAATCTTTCAAGCCCAAATCATGTTTTATATAAAGGCAATAGATTCACCAGAACATTCTAGTATGTAAATCTCCTATAATTGTTGGGCACATACAAATAATCGGATGAATCAAGCACCTAGAATTTGTCAGATTCGTGTAGAATTAAGGGTCAGCAAACAAGCTGTAGATGATATTTTTTTATTGGACTAACTTAATTCCTCTATGATTAGCTTTCTTAGCATTCAGACAGGTGACTCCAGAACCAGTGAGTTATGCACCTCTATCAGCAGATGGAGACAGAGCAAAGCTGACATCACGGTATGTATACCCCTGCAGTGACATCAGCATGCCAGTATTCTCCGTCTCCAGCAGACGGTGGACGTGCCTGTCCCTACTGGGGATTGCTTAAAGAAAAAGGAATTTTTCAAAGGAGAAGAGAAGGATTATTCTCCCACTCTCCCGTGGTGATACCTTATGGTCCCTCCCTCAGTTGAGAATTCCTGAGGTGAATTTCTTGGTTCCTAGGGATAAGTGCCTTGGTCCGGTAGCTGGTTTTTCAAGTGGTGTGGACTTAGCTATAAACCCAAATAAATAAATAAAAATCCCAAAGGTAAGTGGGTGCAGGAAGCTGAGTGCGGTGGTGAAGGTCTTTACCTTCTCCTCCCGCAGCTGGAGACTGACCTTATACTCAGCTGGGACAGGCTGAGCTCCAGTAAAGAGTAATATAATAAATAAATAGAAGGGAGTTAAGTAGGGATTCCTCCTCCCCCCAGTGTCCGTCATCGGTGTGTGATTCGACAGTTGTTCCCGCCCACAGGAGAGCACAGGGGACAGGGGCAGCCTGGCGGGTTGAGTAGCCTTTTTGGCTAGGCCCTGCTCTTAGGCTCATATTGTTTGCTGCGTGGTAGGCCAAGGTGGCATTTTCGCACATTTTTGTGTGCCAAAAGACTGCCCTCTTCAGTTCCGTCGGTTCGTGGTTGTATACCCCGCTGTGCTCCCGTAGTGCGCTTAGTTGTATACCTGATTGCGTGCATAGGAGCACCTCCCGGGGCACCAATTGTGCGCATACATACACACACATGTGCTTTTTTTGCACGCACTATCTGAACGTCCTGGGGGAGCTCGGTTTGTGCGCTTATTGAGCACAGTGTTGAGCACCTAAATTTTGGGTGCATTATTGTCAGACGCCTGTTAGGGCTGATGACGCCCATAGCAAAGAAGCCTAAGCGCTTTGCCCTAGTGTTGCTTGTCATATTGGGGAATCTCAGCCTGGCGTTCCCTCTAACTTGTGTCAGCGCTGTTTGGAGGCTCAGGGAGAATTGCTTCCGTCTGATTTTACTAAGCCCGGTTCTTCCCAGCCTGGTGCAGAAATTTAAAAAGAGCTGCCAGAAGGGTCATCTGACTTTGGAGCTCCCCTAACTGGTTCGTCAGCAGGGGAAGGTAGTTCAGTGGGCATAGGTTTTTTGGCATGGATCCCTCTGCCTTTTCTTGGGTGGAATTTTTTCAAGGACTGCAGTCCTTTTCTTCAAGCTTAGTTCTCGGCCCTGACCAATGTTAACAAGTCGGGGTCAAAGGCGGTGAAATCCTGCACGCCTGGTGCTGTGGGTAAGCGTCGGCGTATGCCTGGTCTTCCCGATACGGACCCAGATGGCTTGGATGATGAAGCTGATCCTTACTCCCTGGAGGATGGGGAAATTCCTCCAGGATTGTAGCTGTATGGAACCATGTTGCAGTTCTTTCATAGGCATGAGTTACTGGCTCTGATTTCCCACACATTGAAGATGCTGGGAATACCTGGGGCTCAATCCATGTCTGAGCCAAAGAAAGATCCCATTTTGATTTCTTTGCATAAAGCCTCATGTTACTTCCCCATTATAGGGGGCCATTCAAGAATTAATTGGCTTTGAGTGGGGCACCCTGGAAGCTCATTTCAAAGGGGGGGGGGGGGTACGGGTCTTGGAAAGACTGTACCCCCTGGACTCAGTGCACGAGAGCAATTGCGCTTTCCGAAAGTGGATGCGCTTTGAAGCAGTGGCAATGAACTTGCAGATAGGTTCTTGTTGTTCCCTGGTGGCTCGTTCTTGTTTGCTTCTCTCTCAGGAGGTCGATGAATCTTGTGTGAATGCCAGGCAAGTGTTGGAAACAGCAGCCGCCTTTTTGGCAGATGTGGGCTGTGATTTGGTCCGCACTTCAGCTAGAGATAATGGCGGCCAGGCCTCAGTTATGATTGAAACATTGGTCGGCTGATGAAACCTCCAAGTCTAACCTTACGAAGCTGCCCTTTAAAGGCTCGTTCTTGTTTGGGAGGTAGCCGGAGAAAATGTCCAATGAATAGGGTGAGTCCTAGGTTCCTCAGTTGCCAGAGGATAAGAAGCAGATGCCGCACTCCTTCAGCATGAGAGGATGTATTAGGGGATCCAAACATTTTTGACCTTTGGGTAGGTCTGTCCTTTCGTTCCAGGCAGCCCAGACAGGGTGCAGGCTCTGGTAGTGGGCCCCCCCACAAGTCTCCCAATGAAGGTGTGCCGACCCACCCCCAGGAACAGGAGCTAAGAGGTCGCCTCTCTCTCTCTTATTGGAGGTGGGTCGAAATCACGTCAGACTAGTGGGTTCTGGAGATGATACAAGATGGCTATGCACTGGAGTTTCGCAATGTTCCTCGGGACGTATTCATGGTGCCTCCCTGCAACTCTCTGCAGAAAAGTCAGTCTATGGGCTGTGGTTCCAGTGCCCACGTCTCAAGAAAATATGGGCCAATATTCCATTTATTTCATTGTGCCCAAGAAAGAGGGCTCTTTTTGTCCCATCCTGGATCTCAAGGGGGTCAACCATCATTTGCGTGTTACTCATTTTCGCATGGAAACCTTGTGTTCGGTAATAATGGCAGTCCAGTTGGGGAAGTTTCTGATGTCTCTGGATTTGTCCAAGGTGTACCTGGCTAGAGCATTAACGGTTCCTACGTTTCGTGTTTTTGAGAAGCCATTATCAGTTTTGAGTGCTGCCTTTTGGTTTGGCCACTGCTTCCAGAACTTTTTCCAAGTTATGGTGGTGGCGGCGGGATTGTACACCCTTACTTGGACGAATGGCTGATTCAGGCCAAGAGTCTGGAAGAGAGCCTCTGGGTGTCACGCAAGGTAATTTCCTTGTTAAAGGAACTAGGTTAGGTGGTGAATCTGGCCAAGAGCAATCTTCAGCCATCTCAGTCGCTAGAGTATCTCGGTGTTCAGTACGACACAAAGCTGGGCAGGGTGTTCTTGCCGGAGGGCCACATTCAGAAGCTGCAGCTGCATCTGTTGATGAACATGATACATCCGACAGTGTGGTCTTATCTGCAGGTTCTCGGTTTGATGGTGGTGGCCCTGGAAGTGGTGCCATCCTCTTCATCCTCTGCTGTCTAATTGGAGCCCACAGTCTCAGGACTGTTCTATTCGGCTTCACCTACCTACCTATGGAGGTCTGCACTCACTTGCAGTGGTGATTGCAAGCTGATCATCTATGAAAGGGGATTTCCCTAAGATCTTCAGACTGGCTAGTACTCACGAAAGATGTGAGCCTCCAGGGGTGGGGAGCTCACTGTCAGGAGCTGACAGCGTAAGGGCACTGGATTACAGAAGAGCCTCTCCGGAGTATCAATCGGTTGGAAGCCTGTGCCGTCCAGTTGACATGCTTGCAGTTCGGCAACCGATTGCGGGGTTGTGCGATCTGGATAATGTTGGACTGTGCGATGATAGTGGCTTACATCAGTTGCAGGGAGGAACCAAGAGCCAGGAATGTGTCACTTACGGAATGGGTGGAAGTGGAGGAAAGGACAGTGTCAGAGCCGACTGTCAGTAGACAGAGTCTGGATCCAGGAGAATAGGAATAGTCAGAAGAAGCGTTCTAACTTGTAGCGAATCATTGGGGCTTTCCGTTTCTGAATCTCCTAGCAACTTCTTGCAATGCAAAGGTTCCTCGCTTCTTCAATTGCAGGAAAGAGCAAAATCCTTGGGCATTGATGTCCTCATTCAGGAATGGACAGAGGGCAAGTTGCTGTATGCTTTCCCCTGTGGTCCATGTTGGGAAGAATGATTCGAAGTATCGAGAGTCACATGGGATGGTGCTTCTGGTGGCACCAGACTGGCCCAGGAGACCATGGTATGCAAATTTGCAAAGGCTCCTGGTGTACTCTCCCCTCTGGTTTCCAGTTCACAGGGATCTGCTACAGCAGGGGCCTGTCTTCATGAAGATCTGACTCAATTTTGTCTTATGGTATGCCCCTTGAGAGAGTTTGGTTGCTGAAGCGTGGATATTCTACTGCGGTGATTGCCACCTTGCTACAAGCGAGAAAGTTCTCCACTTCCTTAGCGAGGGTTTAAGGCTTGGTGTGAAGATAAGAAACATAAGAAATTGCCATATTGGGTCAGACCAAGGGTCCATCAAGCCCAGTATCCTGTTTCCAACAGTGGCCAATCCAGGCTACAAGTACCTGGCAAGTACCCAAAAATTAAGTATATCCCATGCTAATGATGCTAGCAATAGCAGTGGCTATTTTCTAAGTCAACTTGATTAATAGCAGATAATGGACTTCTCCTCCAAGAACTTATCCAAACCTTTTTAAAACCCAGTTTCACTAACTGCACTAACCGCATCTCCTGGCAACAAATTCCAGAGTTTAATTGTGTGTTGAGTGAAAAAGGATTTTCTCCAATTAGTTTTAAATGTGCTACTTGCTAACTTCATGGAGTGCCCCCTAGTCTTTCTGTTATCCCAAAGAGTAAATAACTGATTCAAATCTACCCGTTCTAGACATCCTTCAATTTATCACAATCAGTTTGTGATTTACTACTCTGAATAATTTTGTATCATCTGCAAATTTGCTTACCTCACTCGTCGTAGTCCTTTCCAGATCATTTATAAATATATTGAAAAGCACCAGTCCAAGTACAAATCCCTGAGGCACTCCACTGTTTACCTTTTTCCACTGAGAAAATTGACAGTTTAATCCTTGTTTGGTTAAGATCCCTCTCATTTTGGAATTTTTGAAGGATGGATTGAGTAAAGGGTTGGCCCTTAATTCATTAAAGGTACAGGTGGCAGCTCTTGCCTGTTTCCGAGGTCAAGTGAATGGTGGACCCTTGTCGCATCATCCAGATGTGGCCTGATTTTTAAAAGGAGTGAAGTATCTTCATCCTCCCTTGCAGTTACCGGTACCTTTGTGGAGTCTTAATTTAGTTTTGGATTTTTTAGCAGGCCCTACTTTCGACCATTGCATAACCTCTCCTTGAGGTTACTGACCTTGAAAACGGTGTTTCTTGTGGCAGTTTGTTCAGCGCGTAGAGTATCCGAACTGCAGGCCTTGTCTTGCTGAGAGCTGTTTTTACAGGTGCCTCCTTTTTGCTGAAAGTGGTCTCTGTTTTTACTTGAATCAGTCTATTTCCCTGCCATCTCTGGACAGGGAAGGAAATGCAGAGGAATATTGCCTATTATAGCCCTTGGATGTCAAGAGGCATATCTTGAGGTATTTGGAGGTTTCTGAACCTCTCAGAAGACAGATCGCCTGTTTGTACTCCACGGTGGGAATAAACAGGGTGATCTGGGATCGCGGGCTACAATAGCCCATTGGATTAAGGAGGTGGTCCTGGCTGCAGATGTGGATGCTGAGCAGCCGTTGCCTAGTCAGGATAGGGCTCATTCCAGTAGAGCTCAGGCAGTGTCACGGGCGGAGATTAGATTGTTGTCTCCCTTTAACATTTGCCAAACTGCAACCTGGTCCTCTCTACACACCTTTTCCAGGCACTACCGTCTGGATGTGCAGGCCCGGAAGAACACAACCTTTGCACATGTGGTGTTTATTGGACCGCGGGCAGCCTCTGGCCTGTTCGGGAGTAGCTTTGTTATATCCCACTTGTTCTGGATCCACCTGTCTGTATCCTAAGAATGAAGAAATTACTACTTACCTGATAATTTCCTTTTCTTTAATGAGGACAAGTGGATCCACTTTCCTGCCCTTGATGGTCGTGCTGGTGTCCTCCTGTGTGTCTGCATGTTCCAGGGGTTACTGGTAAATGTTATTCCAGTCCCTAGACTAGTGTTATTACATTTTATCTGACCTCAGTGTTTTCCTGTTGGCTGAGTGCTGGTTATCTGTTAATAAACCAGTTTTGTTAGTTTGTCCGCAGTTGAATTTTGCAGAGAATACTGGCTGGCTGATGTCATTGCAGGAGTATATGTATTGTGATGTCGGCTTTGCTCCATCTCCATCTGCTGGTAGAGGTTCATAACCCACGTGTTCTGGATCCACCTGTCATTATTAAAGGAAAGGAAATTTATTAGGTAAGTAGTAATTTCTCCTTTTCCCCCTAGGCCCATGCGTACCAAAATTACGTAATAGTTATCCAAAGAGAGAGACTAATTGGTCCTGCTTGCTGTGTGGCCTGAGACTCTGTCCTCAGTCCCTTAGCATCGTCTCTGCCCCAAGCATGTTTGATTTCTGTCACTTGTTACCTTCTCTGCTGGTCGATAACTCCAAGCGTCATCCACAACTCTCAGACAATGTGTTCAGTCAGATTTCCTCTGAGCCTCCTGCCTTCCATTGTCCTTGAGCTGTTTTATTTTCCTATAGAAAATATTACCTTTTGTGTACTTTTTATGTAAGGCTGGTAAATATTCGAATGTTCCTATGAGAGCAGCCCTTCAGTGCATCTAGCCATACGTGTTTTGGTGGAATACGTATTGTGGCAGCTCAGTATTCTACCCTGCCCTGTTCCTTCGCTGGTTTCTGTGGCTTAAAATGCCACAGTCTCCTGTCGATTGCAAAATTAAGTCTTGTTTTTCATTCTGTTTTTTTTTTAATATACTTCTTTGTCGTTTAAATTCAGTTACTGGTGTATCCAAAAAGCCCAGAGCAATTTACAAACACAATAAAACATTCACACAAGTCCAAGCGAAATCTATTCAGCCTGGTCCACGATGAAAAAAGACAAAATATCCTCTCTCCTTTTTTTTCCAGATGTTATTTCTTGGCTCCAAGAAAATGAAAGAGAAGAGATTTTTCTCTCTTTTTTTGCTCAGTATTTTTATAAACATTTTTCTTTTATCTCCCCTCCCGCTCTAGTAGGGTGACCATACACCGTTAGCGTCATATCAGAAGGGACAGGCCTTGGTTTTTATCCCCGTTGCATCACTGAACTTCTTAAGGAACTGGAACAGCAAGTCCACAGATGCAGCCTCCAGTGATAGCTGCAATGCACGTGTCTGTGGCTTATTTTAGCCTGAAATTCCTTAACATCCTGTTGGATGTGTGGAGCTCCAACCATAGATACCGTACATACAATGAGTGTGCTTTCAAGAACAGTGACCTTAGTTAACAACGGGAAGCTTGTTCACACTGGCACAAATCACTTGGCTAAAAAACAAGTATCTTTGGATGTAAGGCCCTTGGTGATCCATCATTGCTGCTACTGTGGGCCCCAGCAAAGCTACCCCTTCAGCTCGCAAGCTGGTGAGGGTCCCCTTGTGCCACTTGGGCATGCTTTCTTGGGGAGGAGAATAGAGACCACCGAAGAGGGGAACAACAAGGAAAAAAAACAAAACGACTAAAGAGAACAATTGCATCATTAGCTAAAGCAAAGCATTCTGGTACCGGATATTAAAATGACATCAAAGTTGGGTTTATAGTCCCATGCAACACCAGTGTTGAGATAGATATTCACTCTGCAATCAGGTGGAACAGGAGTGGAAAGAATGTTTCCAGATCAAAGACATGGTGCACGTCGACTTTAGGATTCCTTAATTTAGCTCTTGCATAGAACTGGGATAAGCTGAAGGTGGAATGTGACTTCTTCTTGTCTTCGCTGTGCACGTGGAAGGGGGAATCCCCGGGCCCCTGACTCCAGTAGGAGAGAAGCCACTGGTTTAGGTCATCCGATCCCAGTTCCCACTGAACTAAACAGAGAAAAATCCCATTTGAAAGGACTGAAAAAAAACCTCCTGTTAGAATTCACCAGAGATCAAAGAAGACTGTTTGTTTGGCTTTTCCCATGCAACACGGCATCTGGAAGCTTTATAAGGATTTGAGATTTTGTTGTAAAAACTAATTAGCAGAGTACAGAGGCAATTTGGACTTGATTGACTCAAAAGTTGGAGAATTTAATTTATCCGCCCCCTCCCACCCTTCACTATTTCCACCATTTAGTGTGTTTCACTATAAAGATATATATATATTTGTGTGTGTGTGTGTGTATGTATGTATATATATATATATATATATTTTAATTTTTTCTGCATGTTAAATGGGAACATCAACTAAATGCCCAGCCCCCCCCCCCCCCCCCCCATAACATGCAGGTATATAGTGATACCCACCGCCCACCCCCCAACAAATAAAAAGCAAAGAAAACAACTTTGCAAATAATACACTTTTTGTCTGTGGTTCGGGGCTTGATTCCATATTGGAGCTCCCATTGCAGTTGTTAAGGTGAGGGATGGGGACCAGAGGGCACCCAGATGCTGCTTACCTGTGGGAAAGCCCAGAACTAGCTTTTCTGCTCTTTAGAAAGTTCTCTTCTCCATTTGTGAGTACTAAGAATAGTAGAAATTTCATTCCAGCCATATGGATAATGTTGTGCGTTTAGCATGGAATATCACCCGATTGAAGATGGAGAATCGACACATTTTTCTAGGATAACCTGTCCATGGGGTTCTGTTTAACTCAATCTCTCATTGCAAGTGATTTTACATGTGTGGGATTTTGTATCTGTCTGTGCTTAACAGTGAGTCTGTGAGTCATGACAGCAAAGCTCTTGCATCTTAAGTCACTACTTAGTAAACTTTTTATGGTGTTTATAATTAAGTGGTATTCCCGAGGGTAGTACCCGTGAAGCTTCCGGAGGTGAGTCACTTAGTTAGGAGGTAACAGTTGAGGTGTTACCCTCAAAACTCCAAGATCTAGATAATTTGGAAATTAAGTGATGATTTGGCCCAAAAAGGACCAGCTTCAGGTCTTTGAGAGAATTTATTTTCATTTATTTATTTATTTTTATATACCGACATTCGATCTGACACATCACATCGGTTTACATTCCAAAGGTATTTCCTTATCCCCAGAGGGCTTACAATCTAACAGGCCGACACAGTACAGTGCGCTCCGATGGAGCGCACTGTTAACCTGCCCTTGGACGCGCATTTTCCCTTACCCCTTATTCAGTAAGGGGCAGAAAACGTGTGTCCAACCCACGGCACCTAATAGCGCCCTCAGCATGCAAATGCATGTTGAGGGCCCTATAAGGTTTGCCCGCGCGATACAGAAAGTAAAATGTGCAGCCAAGCCGCACAGTTTACTCTAAGAAATTAGCGCCTACCCAAAGGTAGGCGCTAGTTTCTGCCGGCACCGGGAAAGTGTACAGAAAAGCAGTAAAAACTGCTTTTCTGTGCACCCTCCGACTTAATATCATAGCGCTATTAAGTCGGAGGTCCCGAAGGGTGTAAAAAAGTTAAAAAAATTTTTTTTTAATGGGCTGGCGGTTGTCGGGACGAAAACCGGACGCTCAATTTTGCCGTCGTCCGGTTTCTGAACCCGTGGCTGTCAGCGGGCTCGAGAACCGACGCCAGTAAAATTGAGCGTCTGCTGTAAAACCCGCTGACAGCCGCTGCTCCGGGTCAAAAGGAGGCACTAGGGACGCGCTAGTGTCCCTAGCGCCTCCTTTTGCCCGTTTCTACCTCACCACCTAATTTAAATACAGAATCGCGCGCACAGGAGAGTGGCCTGTGCACACGCCGGGAGAGCGGGTGTTCGTCCGCTTTCCCGCGGACTTTACTGAATCGGCCTGCAAGTTTGTACCTGAGGCAATGGAGGGTAAAATAACAAAGGATTCGCGATAAATAATTTCTGATGGATATCCTGGTTCCCCACTCCAACCCCACCAAGAAATTGCAAACAACCGGGGATGACATGATCACTGTACTGCCCTTCCATGCAGTCCCCACCATGGGGGCTTAAATAGACAGAACATCCAGTGCTCTCACTTGTACGAGGCAAGGTTTTTGACTTTAGGAAATCCAGAAGCATGATGGCAGGAAAAGACCATACGTCCTATCTGATCTGCCCATCCACACAATCCTTTACCACTCCGTCAGAGATCCCCCCCGTGCTTGTCCCATGCCCTCTTGAATTCAGGTACTGTCCTTGTCTCCACCACCTCCGCTGGGAGGCCGTTCCGTTCATCTCTCACCCTTTCTGTAAAGAGATATTTTGCACATTGTGCTTTTCGGCACTTCAAAGCAGATTACATTCAGGGGCCGTAGGCAGTTCCCACTCCCCAGAGGGCTCGCTATCTCTGTTTTGTACCCGAGTCAACAGAGGGTAGAGTGATTTTCCCAAGGTCACTAGGAGCAGCAGTGGGGTTTGACCCCTGGCTCATAGCCCGCTGCTCTAACCATAAGAACATAAGAAATTGCCATGCTGGGTCAGACCAAGGGTCCATCAAGCCCAGCATCCTGTTTCCAACAGGGGCCAAACCAGGCCACAAGAACCTGGCAATTACCCAAACACTAAGAAGATCCCATGCTACTGATGCAATTAATAGCAGTGGCTATTCCCTAAGTAAACTTGATTAATAGCAGTTAATGGACTTCTCCTCCAAGAACTTATCCAAACCTTTTTTGAACCCAGCTACACTAACCACATCCCCTGGCAACAAATTCCAGAGCTTTATTGTGCGCTGAGTGAAAAAGAATTTTCTCCGATTAGTCTTAAATGTGCTACTTGCTAACTTCATGGAATGCCCCCTAGGCTATCTACCTTATAAATGGGCCCTGACCGACGGCCCGCAAATGCGCAGTAGAGCACAGCTCTACTGCGCATGTGCGGGCAAGGACGTCGGTCTTAGCCAGCGTAAAAAAAATAAAAAAACATGGCGGCATCGGGTGGCAGCGGCGATGGCGGCGTCGGGTGGCAGCGGCGATGGCGGCGTCGGGTGGCAGCGGCGATGGCGGCGTCGGGTGGCAGCGGCGATGGTGGCGTCGGGTGGCAGCAGCAGCAGCGGCGTCGAGTGGCGGCGGCAGCGACGGCAACGAACGATGACGAGGAGCAGCGGCGGCCAGTTGCGAGGGAGGGAGGAGAGAGAGAGACGGAGGGAGGGAGGGATTGAGTGAGGGGGAGGGACTGAGTGAGGGGGAGGGTGGGAGGGAGGGACTGAGGGAGGGAGGGGGAGGGACTGAGTGAGAGGGAGGGAGGGGGAGGGATTGGGAGGGACTGAGTGGGAGGGAGGGACTGAGTGAGAGGGAGGGGGAGGGACTGAGAGGGGGGGAGGGAGAATGAGGGAGAGGTGAGAGAGGGATGTGAGTAAGTGGAAGGGTAAGAAGTTGTGGAGCAGAGAAAAAGGGAGTGGAGGAGGGCTGAGGGAGAGGGGATGGGATTGAGACAGGGTGGGGAGTGACTGAGGGAAGGGGAGAGGGGTGGGGAGTGACTGAGGGAAGGGGAGAGAGGTGGGAGTGACTGACGGAAGGGGAGGGAGGTGAGAGTGAGGGGAAGGAGGCAGTGGGAGACAGAGAGTGAGTAAGACTGAGGGGTGGGAATGGGGTGAGTGACTGAGGGGAAGGGGGAATGAGGGAGAAAAAGTGTAGGAGGGTGCTGTTTTCGAAAACAGACCGAAAACAAAAATGTAATGTAGCCCGTTGTGACGGGCTTAACGGCTTGTTTCTTTAGATTACTCCTGAGTCTACCCTCTTTCACCCCATCCCATGACTCCTGATTCCAGAGTCTCCTTTCCATTGAATGAGACCCTATTTTTGTATTTTATTTATTTTCATATCTATTGTCATTATCATATCACCCCTCTTTCCTCTAGGCTATAATTGTTTAGCTCTTTAAGTCTGTTCCCATGTGCGTTACAACAAAGATGGGTGACTGTTTTAGCAGTCCCCCCTCTGGACTGCTGCTATCCTGTTTATTATCCCTTTCAAGGTGCGTATCTTTTTCCTTGGTTAATGAAGTTTCAGTACTGCAGTGCTGAATTATACTGTTCCACTGTTTGATGACGGGATGATTGGCCGATCCTGTGGTCTATCTCTATAAGTAACATTGTCAGGGCTTGCAAGGGGTATTAGGCGCCTTAGGCTAACCTTCAGCCTTACCTTCCTCTTCCTAACTTATCTGCCGGTGACAGCTTCCAGCACAATATCCCCTCCTACTGAGGTGATTCCAGCACAGCGCTGCCTTCTTTGGCAGCAGTGGCTCTCCTTGTCAGGACTGGTAGCTGGTGGGCTTGAACCAGGAAATGCTCAGGGAAATCTGATTGAGTTTTTTTGCCTTGAAAAGGGGGTAGCTGTGAACCAGGAAGTTTACTTGAAGGCTTCCTGGTCCCCATGCTTGTGTAACCCCCAGCTCGGGGCATACGAAATAAAAGAGAGCTGATGCTGGGTGTTAGAAACCATGGTCTACAGTTGCTTCCCCCCCCCCCCCAGCCATCCAACTTACCAGCATCCAGCTCTTTCCTCCCGCCAGAACACCGCCATTATGCGCACGTTTACGCACTTACAGCAGGGACACAGCGGGGGACGCCTTGGGCGCGTGTGTACCCGAGTATGCACATAATATACGCCCCTAGGCAGGAAACTACTGCAGTCACCCTTGGATGACATCACCCACCTTCAGCTATTTAAACCTGCTCAGCCCTGTATTCCTTACCTTGGCAGTAGGTCTCCTGGGTGATCTGCTCCTCAGTGCATGTTGCTTTTCCTTGCGCTGCCTACCCTTGCTCCTGGTTCCTGTGTTCCCTGCATGATAGGGTTCCTCTGTGTTGTGGTCAGTCCCTGTCCTTGTCCTTGTCTTGCTCCATCTCCCCTGGTATTGACCTTGGCTTGTTCTCTGACCCTTCTGATTTCCTCCTGGACTCGACCCTCTGCTTTGGACCGGACCTTCGCTTTAATGCTGCCTGCCCTGACCTCCGGCGGGTGAACAATTTTCAAGGCAAGCGTCGCCTCCTTGATGCCAGCAGGAAAACGAGGGAAATTAAATTTCAAGGCCACCGCATTTTTATCTTCCAAGATTACTCCGTGGAGGTGCGGCGCCGTTGCGCTGCGTTCCTGGACGTTAAGCGAGAACTGTGCAACCTGGGCCTGACCTACGCCATACTATAACCGGCGAGGCTCCGAGGGTTCCAATCAGCGCAGGATGCGCGAGCGCTGCTTTGGAAACTCCCAGCGAGCTGCTGCGGTAGCGCCGGATGGTGCTTCCTGATCTGTTTGCAGCTTGATATCCTTTTTCTGCTTCACGTAAAATGAATGCCTGCGCTGAGGGGGTGCTCAGGCTGGTTCTCTGGTCCTAGGCAGGATTTACTTTCTGGTATCTTTCTTGAAAATGTTGAGCCTCATCGCTCTTTTGTACTGTTTTACTATGTATCTTTATTATGATTGGGGCTGGGTGGGACGGGATTCATGATTCTGGAGAATACTCCGCCGGTTTTATCGTGGGGAACACTAAAAACAATGTTGCATGGGAGGATTATTAGTTTGCTTCCCATCGGAAAAAAGAGAGGCTCAGACTCTAAGAGACTAAGATTGGATGTTTAGAAAGAGCACATAAGCCTACCGGGTCATATCGTTTTTATCGGGCACTGGAGAAATGCAGGGAATCTCTTTGGGAATTACAGCTAGAGGACGTGGAATGGGTTTTTCGCTACTCCAAGCGGCGCTTTATGAGTTCGGGAACAAAACGGGACCCATGTTAGCACGGTTTTTGTGCCGCAGGTCCCAGAGAACGTTGATTTCGGGCATGAGAAGGGCGGATGGCTCTCTGGCTCGTTCCACCACGGAGATCAATGACAGCTTCAGAGTTCTTCCAGCAGCTCTATGCCACAGAGGGTGCTGCTTCTGTGGCGGTGATTGATACTTAGCTAGCTGGGCTTCAGATGCCAACTTTAACTGAGTTGCAGAGGGAAAGACTGGAGCCTCTTTAGGCATTAGAAATCCGGTCAGCTATCTCTAGGCTTCCTGGGAAGAAAAGTCCGGGTCCCAGTGGGTGCCCGGTGGAGTTTTACAAGCATTTTGTACTCAGGTTGGTGGTTCTGCTTTCTAATCTTTTTCACAATCTGCAGGTCCATCCGGAGTGCACAGGTAACCTGTTTGATGCCACCATTGTATTACTGCACAAACCAGGGCGCGATAAGTGTAAGCCGGAGGCCTATCACCCGATCTCACTACTGAAAGCAGACGTAAAAATCTTAGCTAAGGCTTTGCAGATTCGGCTTGCTATCTGCATGAGTTCCCTGGTAGGTGCTGACCAATTGTGGGTTTTATTTCGGGCTGCTCATCGGTGAATAACACTCGGCGGCTTTTTGATATTTTAGCACTGGCTAAGAAGGATAAGATTCCAGGGCTGGTAGTCAGCCTTGATGCAGAGAAGACCTTTTCTTTTTGCGGTGTTGCCCAGTTTCAGGGGTGGATTCGGGCTTTATATAATAACCGAAGGCTAGTATTCTTAGACGATTCTCTCTCTAGTTGTTTTCCTATCGGGAAAGGTACCCAACAGGGATGCTCGCTCTCACCGCTGTTGTTCGATTTGGTGATTGATCCCCTTGCGGCATGCTTGGGGGCACACCCAGGTTTTTTGGGGTTTCAGATGGGTGAGCGGCGGCACTTGATTTTGCTTTATTCAGATGACGTGCTTTTTTTAATCTAATTTATTTATTTATTTATTTAAAAGTGTTTGTATACCGTCTTTACAAACAGTGTTTAATCAAAAAGGTTTACATAACTAAATTAAAAAAAAAAAACAACAAATGTAAATAAAGATTTAAATTTAAAAGAACATAAAGATTATCAAATTATAAAAGCTCAAAATTACAAAAATATATAATAAAAATAAAAGTCTAAAACAATGAATAGTTTACATAAAAAATAAATCAATATATAATAATGTTGTGCCCTGTGTGATGGAGAAGTAGTTATGTTATTTAGTGTGTGATATATGGAAAGCAGATTGAAATAAATGTGTTTTTAGGGATTTTTTGAAGTGTTTGGAGTTGGATATGGATCTTAAAGAGTCTGGTAATGCGTTCCATAAGATTGGTCCAATGACAGAGAATGATCTTTTTCTGGTGATGTCAAGACGGGCCTGTCGTGGTGATGGGATGTCTAAGAGGTTTTTGTCCAGTGATCTTAGATGTCTGGTGGGTTTGTAAATCTGGAGAATGGAACATAAGGTAATTGAATTAGGAGTGTAGATGAGAGAGTGTATAATCTAATCCGGCCAGGGAGGGCCCTGTTTTGATGGCAGAGTTGGCAGCCTCCGGGGAGGTGGGGAGGTGGTGGGCTATAAAGGTAACTATCATAAATCTGTGGTTTTTCTGATTGGCCCTAGTGGGCCTAGAGTTCTCCTGGGATGTTTTGCTCCCTTCAAGCGTGTGGCGACATCCCTTAAGTATTTGGGTATTAATGTTCCCGTTAATCTGGGGGAATCTCTATAGACTGAATTACTCCCCGGTGGTAACAAAGATAAAGCAGGACTTACAAGATTGGAAAGGTCTTTTTCTTTCCTGGGGTGGGAGGATTAATGCGATTAAAATGAATATTTTGCCCTGATTATTTTAGCTGTTTCAGTATATTCCTTGTTTTCTCCCGAATGGCTTCTTCTCCTCTCTTAATAGTGCGCTCCTAGAGTTTTTATGGGAGGGGAAGGTTGCAAGGGTTGGGCTCCGTATCCTAGGTAGACCCAAGGAGAAGGGTGGGTTGGCCTTTCTGGACCCGCGGGCCTATTTTTGGGCTGCCCCTTATCTGGCACATTCACATGGATATACAGAGATTTCACCACGCCATGGCTTGACATTTAAGAGATACTTGGGCGGAAGGTGCGGATCTTGTAGCCCTTCTCTCTCAGGCTTCCCTCACCACGGGGGGGGGGGGGGTAAGAGGGCTTGCCGTAATTGCCCCTTTATAGCTTGTACTGTTAAGACGTGGAGGGCGGTCTGTAAGGGGTTGCATATTAACAGATGGGGGCCCTCAGCTTTTTCTCCTCTTATGGAAAAACCCTGCTTTCATGATTCATTCCTTTAGCAGAGCAGTTAAACAGTGGTGGGAAGCTGATCTACGCTATTTGCTATCTTTCTCTGCCCTCCAGGATGAATTTGACATTCCTGATTCCACTGAGGCCTACTAGGGTCAGTTAAAGCAGGAATTAACGGGGAGAGAGCGGGGGGCTGGCACTGGTCCTCCCCCACACCTTTTAGAATTGGCATTTGTTGGGGGGGGGGTCCTGCCAGAAGGAAGACTTGTTCCATCTTGTACCGGGCAATTTGTCAGACAGGTTTAGATCTCCACCCTGTCTTGAAGGTACAGAGGCAGTGGGAAGCAGATCTACAGCTTCATAAAAGCCCAAGGGGAGTGGACGGGAATTTGGTACATAAATCTTCTCTTTGTGCTAAGAGGGATGAACTTATGGTCCGCTTGATTATGCATACACACCATTGCCCCTTAGCTTTTTCTAAATTTTCTCCCACATCCTCGCCTCTGTGTTGGCGAGACTGTGGCCTATCAGGGTCTTGTACATGTATGGTGGAATTGCCCCCTGATTTCTGGAGGAGGGTTGGTCGCCTTATTGAACAAATTACCACTTGTGCTCGCTCTCTCTCTCTTTCTCTCTCTCTCCCCGTAACTTTGACTTTTGGGATTGTGAAAGGCTCCAAGGGTGAGTAAGCATCGCAGGCTGCTTATGCAACTTTTGTTATCGCATGGAAATGGAAGTCTGTTCCGACTCTGGATGGCTGGAGGCTGCAGTTGCACTCTGTTGCCTTGCTTGAGAAATTAACCTTTATGTTACATGATAATGTTAAATTGTATGATAGGATTTGGGACCTGTACTGGAAGTGTTACAATTTACATTAGCAGTATGGGACTTGTCACTCTTATTCTGTATTCCATTCATTCTCTATTCCTTTCATTCTCTTGCCTGGTGTATGTTCTGACCTTTCAAAATAAAAAAGTTACCAAAAAAAAAAAAAATAAAGTCAGACTCGCCTCTAAACTCCCCCTCCCTTATTCCTCAGGAGCTCACCTTTCCAGACAGCCTCAGGGGAGGTGCTGTTGCAAATGGTACAAACGTCCCCTACCTTTCTACCTCCAGGGTGGAATTAGGGCCATCTAGTGGAGACCCAAGGGCTCTCTACGTACCGATACTTTGTGTTGAATTGGACGTGCTACCGATTAACTCACCTGCGGCTGCTAATCCTTAATACTGCTAGACCAGACCTAGGTTGGCTCTGATTTGTAAGAGTTTAGAAGTGTGGCCCCACACCCAGAGAGAGGCCTGTAGGCTGAGAACCTGACCTTGCTAACCCTAGCCCAGTCCAGGATCTCCCTCTCTTTGCCCCTTGTCCATAGAGCTCAGCATTTCCTCTCCTTCTTTCCCCGCCTAGCATCTCTCCTCTCTTCTTCTCCCTTCCAGCATCCCACTCCCCTGCCCAACACACCAGCATCATCCCATTCTCTTTACCCCCTTTCCACACTTTGCAGCATTCTCTCTCTCTCTATCCCACCCTCACTCACTCACCCAGCACCTTCTTCCCGTCTCCAACCCTCCACCCACCCCAGCATCTTCTCACTTTCTACACATCATCTTTCTCCATGCTCACCACCATCCCTCACCCACTCAGCACCTTTTCTCTCTCCACCCCCACCCACTCAGCCCCCTGTTTTTCATCACCCTCACTCGCCAAGCATCCTCTCTCTCTCTCCAATCCTCCCTACCCACCCAGCTTCCTCGGTCTCCGCCCTTTCTATCTCTTTCCTCCTACTAACTGTGGCAACCCCAGGCCTCCTCCTGCCTTCAGCCTCTGGCAGGATGGGCTCGGCCTGCAGTCCCAGGGCTGCCTCCTGTCTTTGGTTGCTAGGAGGACGGGCTCCGTAAGCAGGTTACTCAAGAGACCGGCACACCTGACATCCTGAATGTTGGTTTCACAATGTATGAGAGCAGCCATCAGGAAGGGCCAGCTCCCGACTTTTAAACATGCTGGCGGTGTCAATGCCTGCCTTAAAAGTTTGGCCGAAGGTTTGGGGGATTTTGCCCTCCCGCCTAAATCTTGGCGCCCTAGGCTGCCACCTAGTTTTTCTATTGGAAAAGCCGGCCCTGAATATAGTGTTTATTGGATCACAGAGTTACCTTGAGTTATCTTGTATTGCTTAGGACGAAGGCCTTAACAGGGTGTCTCCCTTGCAACGAGGCAGAGTTGAGAAGGCTTTCACAATAGCACAGTCCCTCCTTCCTCCCGCCACTGCCCATCCTTAAGTCTAAAATATGAATGAAGTAAACATAGAGACAAAAAAGACATTTGAAAGCCTAGCTGGAAGAGAGACATTTAATGATAAAAGGTGCGTAGAGATAGGAAAGTATAACCAAAGAGAAAAGCCAAATTGGCTTGTGGATTACAGGCCAAGGAAAAGACAGAAAATAGCAGAGGGGTCATTTCACCCTCCCCTCACTTTTTCTTTTTGGGTTCTGGAGGGCAACTATCTCCCAAAATTAAGGTTTTGCTGAAATGTAAACAGGTCTATTTGGGAGAAATGCAGGGTAAAAAAAGAACTAATCAGCACAGCTTTTAAAGACAGATTGGAAGCACAGAGGAGCTGACAGCAGCAGAGACGCGACATGAACACACGGACAGGCCTGCAGTGAGTTATTTACCCACACACTTGCTTCGTTTTTATTTGTCCCCTGAACCCAAAAGCTTGACTATGTTTACTCTTGCCCGGGGCAGGTTCCTCGCTGCAGTGCTTGTCAGTGTGTGGGAGTGGTTTTGTCACTTTTTTTTTCAGTCTCATGGCAAACACAAGGAATCTAGTTGAAGTAAGCTGTGCTGTTTTACTCTTCTCATATATCATGAATGCAAAAACTTTTCTCTTTAAAAAAAAAAAAAAAATCACCAGCTGCACTTTCTCATAGGAAAAGCTGCTTTTAAAGAGACAGCAACACTTTCTCACAAGCAGATTGGAGCATTCATCTTTTTTTTTAAACGTGCTTTGTCATATCCTGCCGCCTCTACCAGTGGTTCTCAACCCGGACTTCACTGGCCACACTGGTTTTCAGGACGCCTCTCATGCATACGCAAGAGATGGATTTGCATACATTGGAGGCAGTGCTTGCCAATGTATCTCATGCATATTCATGAATCCTGAAAACCAGACTGGCCAAGCAGACCCTGAGGACTGAACTGAGAACTGTTGTCTGATCCGGCCAGGGAGGGCCCTGTTTTGTTGGCAGAGGTGGCGGGCTATAAGGATAACTATCATACTAACGCACTCGTATACCACACATATAACACACTCATATACCACCCTTCCAGTCTTATCTCATCCTCACATCTTTTCTCACCTCCATACACTACTTGTACCCACATTGTACATATACATACATACTCTAGCATTCATGCCCATCATTCATACTGTCACATGAACTAATCCCAAGAAATTGCACCACAAACAGTATGGACAGGAAAAAAACAATTATTTTTCTGAAACGAATTGGTTTGGAAAAAACTATTTTTTGTGACTTTTCTGGGGTCTGTTGAACCTTCGTTGGAGCTAGTGGCTTCCTCTTTTCATCTCTTGATGGCTTGGGGGAGCGGGGGTCTTCCTCCACTCGTACCTTGGTGCTGGTCCCTCTCCTCTGGGTTTTCCCACAGAGGACTAGGATGTAATGATTGATTTATTATAAGGATTTATTACTCACTCTCCTGCTGAAATATTCAGAGTTTGCATCCCTAAGATAATGTACAGAGACACAATAAATTAAATATATGAACATATACTTGATTAAAAAATGGGGTTGTAAGAGCAAATCTGCAGATGACAAAAGGATACCCCACCAGCAAAACAGAACCCAGGACCTGCATAGCAACATGTTGGGCATAGAGTTACACTTCCAGAGAGCCATTTATTCCATTGCAGGGTAAATTCGGTAAAATTCGGCAGCCCGCATCATCATAGTGGCATCAGAAGTTGACCGCATTACACCAGTCCTAAAAGCACTTCATTGGCTACCAGTGGAATTTCGTGTACAGTATAAAATACTTGCCATCATTCACAGCGCTCTAAACAATGACAAAATTAAATCTGCTCTTGAAGATATATTTCCCAACTAGGAGTCTTAGATCAGAAGGACGGTGCCTTCTAGACGTACCTAGTTTCAAATCAGTCCGGCTAGTGGAATGCAGGGATCGTAGGCTATCAGTAGTAGGAGCCTTGCTATGGAACCATAACTCTCCGAAAACTGGAAAGCAGCAAAGCATTCAAGAAAGCTACCAACTTTTATACTTTATTTATTTTATCTATGATACTTTGTCTGTTATGTTGTTCTGAATGTTTCGATTTTATGATTGTATTTTTGGAAGCCGTCAAGAACTTTGGATTGAGCGGCAAACAAGTGTTTTTTAAATAAAATAAACAAATAAAAACTCCAGTGCATACATCAGCTGGCAGAGATCATAGTTTGGAGAACCGAGGCTCTTTGAGAAGGCAGCGGCCTGGCTTGTCTACACTGAAATAACCCAGTACAGATCAAGAGGAACAATAAAGTCAGTATAAGGTGGAAAAAATGACACACATGGCCATAGGGAAGCTAGAATCCACAGAAGAATCTATCTGGAACTGAGAGGGGAGGGGCGGTGAGTGATCCTCGATCGGGAGACCCGCCCCCTCTGACGTCACTGAGGACTGTGACGGACGTTAAACGGCGCCAGAACACCGGGTGCCTGCGCACAGGGATGCCACACAATATCACCACCGGGCTCCCTGAAGTAACTAACAGTGATTAGAAAGACAGAAAGAAAGAAAAAAAAGGTGAAAGAATCCATCTGGAACTGAGAGGGGAGGGGCGGTGAGTGATCCTCGATCGGGAGACCCGCCCCCTCTGATGTCACTGAGGACTGTGACGAACGTTAAAGCGCCAGAACACCAGGCGTTGTGCGCCAAAGGGGCTCAACAAAGGGGCACTCCCCTTTGTGCACCCCTTCGTGCATCCCGTAGTGTTAGCCATTCCCCATGTTCTTTTATATCCCTTGTTAACAATCCTCATATTTAAATGTTTAATGTATTTGACAAAGGTAACGCATGAGTTCCTGCAAATTTTGTTTAAATGTAATCCGATGTGATATGTAAAATCGAACACCGGTATATAAAAATAAATAAATAGATAAATAAAGAGAAAAGAAAAAGGGAAGTAACAAAAGACAGGTATTTGGCTGTAGCCACGTCAGGGATGGTACAAAAGTATGTGCTTTTCCTATGCGTGCAACAGGAAACAATGCTCCAAACACAGAATCAGAGTTATAAAACAGCACATACAAAAGGCAGACATGAGAAGCCAGCATGCAGTCCTTAAGAAACTGCAAATGTGGTGCACACAAATCAAACTATCACTGCACACCACCTGCTACAGATGGACAGGCACTCCATGTGAAAGCACACTTCCATGTGTGCACAAGCTGCCACACTGGACAACAAGAGACATGTTTAAATGTAAACCGATGTGATATGTAAAATCGAACACCAGTATATATAAATAAATAAATAATGCTGAGCAAAATATGGGGTGATCATGTGAGACACACTTCAGAGATGACCTCCTGGCCCTTTGTGTCCCCTTGGGGCCCTCCAGAAGTTCTTGGGGTACCTGGGAGTCCGTTTACTTCCCTTTCTGGAAGCAAGTATGGAAGGCACCTTGATCCAACCCCCGAACCTTCATGATGCTGCTGTCTGAATCTGGATCCCACTGAAAAACCCAGAAGAGGATTGCAGCAGGAGTTGGACCTGTCAACAAAATATGACAATCCTAACTTCACACATTCATTTATATGGGAAAACACATGGGTACTTAGTGGAGCTGTCAGGAGAACCTGCAGGGTGGTCATCAGGTTCGCAGAAGTGATCTGGGTAGACTAGCTGAGGAAAGGGTTGCAGTTGGACCGCAGTCTAGGTGGTGGTGCTCCTATCTGTCAAGCAATGCGCACCTTACACATGATCCCGGCATTTTTATACCACAGCTTGCAGGGGCTCAGCAGTGCTATGTAAAGGAGCCACATTTGTTTGTTCTCACTTGGTACAGCTGAAAACCATCCCCTTATAAGGCACAGCAGTTTTTATAAAAGGGGCAGTAAGAGTGAATGACAGCAGTCACTTCTGTGACTCCAGAGTGCATATTTCTTTGATACCCAGTATCCCTTTAGAGAACTATGAAAGCAGGAGCTGAGATGAGTCTTCTATCATATAGTTCACTTTCCCAGTGTGGCTAATTGATGTCGTGTGCAAGTTTCCCATGTCCTGCCAAGAGTGCTGTAAATGGAGGTAGAGCCTCCTGTATCCGTATAAGTGTGTGGGCATGCCCTGTTCTGATCTGGAGTCATGAGGTGTTATATCCCACTGCCCCTACCCTTGCAGTCCTGAGTTGATGTGGTGAATACCACTGGATGCTATAGAGCCATGAAAGCATTGTAGGGATCCAATATTGAATGCTTTGAGCAAGTGAAAGCAGTGTTTTGTCACTTGAGCTGCCACCATTACACCTGTATGGTAAGTGAGTTGCTTCTTGATTAAGGAGAAGGTAGTTTGCATAGGCAAAATGTTCTTAGCATGGTGTTAGTTACATGTTTGCCTTTCCAAGACTGCAATTGTTCATACTTTATACCTTCCTAAAACTACTGCTGATTTTTCCATCTAATAAGAGCTTTTTTATATGCGTATTGCTGCTGCTTTTTCCTCCATTGCTTCCTATGGAGCTGGACCACATAAGTGTTTTGAGAGCATGTTTAAGTGAGGCAGTGAGCAATTAAAGTGTGAGTATTCTTAGTGTAATACCTGTCATTCACAATTATCATACCATGAGCATGCTCTATAAACTTTCCCTATGCAATTCCAGATGTTGACATCAGCAGAGTGGTTTTGCCTTTATGAAAAGAGATGATGAGCCTCATACATCCTGTAATGAACCTGGTAACATAATAGGGATGTGCCTCCATTGCTCTATTCGTTTCGGCGGAATGTGCATATCTCACGACTGGACATCTATTCGGGAGATATGCGAGTACCGCCGAAACAAAAGAAACGACTGGAGTAAGCCAATGCCCATGCCTACATAATATGCACCTGAGAATAGGGGAGGGCTTAAAAACCCATATGCAAGAGATTTATTCAGCATTGTGAAGAAACACCAGACCTCTTGGCTAAAGTTTTCAAACTTTATTTTTATTTGCCCATGATGGCAAATTTTAATTTTTGCCAGAAAGGTTTGCGAGTCTCAAGCAGAGCTAAATTCATCCCCAGATAGAGAAGTATAAATTTAGAGTGGAGAAGATGAATGCAGAGAAGGGAAAGGAAAAAGTCTGGACTTGTTCATCAGGTACAGTTCCAACACATGATGTAGAGAGACATTTGAGTATCCTCATTATAGATAAGGAATATGAAAACTGTTGGATAGACGATCCCCCTCCAAGTTTATGATCCATCTTTCCTGCACCCTTACTCTCCCCTTCTCTCTGGAGTCTGTTCCTTACCTCTGGCCGTCTTCAGTGTGGCCAAGCTGCTGCTCCTAATTCCTCTCCAATTTTTCCTGTCCTTTTCATACTCACCCTCACTACCCCCTTGCTTCCACTCTTTCTTTTTCAGAGATGGGCAGTCTGGAGGCTGCAGTACCCAAGCCTTACTTCACTTTGTCATTATAAGGTGTTGTATGTAGATCGAGGAGGGAACATTGCATATTATCTATTTTAGAATAAAGCTGTAACAACAAAATGTGGAAAAAGTGAAGGGGGTCTGAGTACGTTCTGAATGCACTGTAGATCCAAGGTATCACTTGCACAGGAAGCGAGCCTTTGTCAACCGAAAGGAGGATCTGGAACAAGGAGTCATGGGATGAGGGTGAAATGCGGTAGACGCAGGAGTAATCTAAGGAAATATGTCTTTACGGAGAAGGTGGTGGAGAAGAGGACAGTGCCAGTTCAAGAAATGCGGGACAAGCATGGTGGATCTCTTCTGAGCAGGACATGTGGATGGGCAGACTGCCGCCATGTTCTATGTTTCTTTCCGTGGCTCTCTCTCCTCTTCTTCCTTTTTGTGGTTCTCTCCTCCACTTCCTACTCTTCTGCAGTTCTCTCCCCTTCTTCTTCTCCACCATGGTTCTCTTCTCCCTCCTCCCCCCCACCCTCCATGTATGTAATTTGCTCCAAGATTAAGCTGCTCTCAGCCACGAGAGAAGGCTTTGAGAAAGGCTTCTCTCCTGCATTACTTCTCCCACTTCCTATCGCGCCGCTGCTTGATCCTGTGCATTCACTCTCAAAATCTCTCCGCCATGGGAGGGAGGCAGGAGTAGGAGTGCAAGAGAAATGTTAGCTTCTGCCCACCTTCCCTGCACAAATGCTAACTCCTCACGGACAGCGCTGCTAAACAGCCACAGCTGGAAGGTGAGAGCAGCGCCAGCACATCCTATGCAGGCTCGGGTGCTGCATCCTCCAGGCTGCCCATCTCTTGTCACTGAAATGATAATAAACTCAACTAAGGAGCGACACCTAGAAAGCAAATAGATTGGGAGAAGAGATGAGATGTGTGCTTCGAACTAGATAAACTTGGCACGGTTCCCGAAAGCATATTCATGCCTTTGCAGTTCTTAAGTTATTTAACGTCTGCAGAGTAGGTAGGGGATTTTGTTTCCATCTTTTGATGGTGGCGGTGGAAGGAGGGGTGGTAGATTGTACAGCAGTGTAGGCACGTTTGGCCTAAGTGGGGGGACGGGACCAGGAGCGAAGCGGCCCAATTGCTTTCAGAAACTAGGAAGAACGGTCACCGAGTGATCTTCCTATTCACCACTGGACTAAGCTCCTTGTGGACCCGGAAGATGACGTACAGCACAACCAGGTCCCCATTCTCCGGATTGTGTTTACATTCCTTCCTTAGAAGAAAATGCAAAGTATGTCCAGCACATCATGTTGCATTCATGGGGAGCAGTATGCACCAGATGAGAGCTTAAAAGCAGATAAACAAGACACAGAACGTTGTTGGGTTTTGTTTTTTTTTTTTTACTGAACTGTAGAGAGCTTCCACATGTTTGTAGCAGAGAGTGAAAGCAAAGGAGAGATGGGGTTCGATAGAATTTAGAACGTAGAAGGTCCCCGCTGAGTTAACAGAGGAGCGGTAAAGTTGCTCAGATATATTCAGCGGAACATAACTGGATACCCGTTCCTCTGAATATACCTGGCTAAGTCAAAGTTAACCGGATAAAAGTTAATCCAGATAACGTTAGGACAACCCTCTGGCATGACCAGACTTTAGATAACAGCGCTAACGAGCTGCAATGAAAAGAAAGTCCTGTCTCAACGCTACCTCTTTTTTCCATTCGGCTACATTTTGTGCTGGTAATAAGTCGCCCAGAAAGAATTGAAAACAGAAAATGGGGGAAAATTTTGAAACCGGAGAATATTGCACCAGTAAAGAAGAACCTGGGTAGGGGAGTTTACTTGTTTCCCTGCAGCTTCCCATTCACAATATTCGGTCCAAGGGGCCAAGGCACGCTTCTGTTTCTCATCCGATAAAAAAGCCGAATTAGTAGTGCAGCTCCCTAGTGCACAAAAGGCCTTGCCACCTGAACCAGCAGAGTAACATGACATTTATCACCTGCAGATTGCTTGTCAGAAAGAAGCAGAAAACATATTCATTCACACTATGGCAAAGGGATAGGCGATTCCGGCCCCCGGGTGCCGCAGACAGGTCTGGTATTCAGGGCTTCCATGTGGAATATACACGAGATAGATTTGCATGAACTTTGCCTACAAATATATCTCTTGCAGATTCATTGTGGAAATCCCGAAAGCCAGCCCTGGTTGGGGCACTTGAGGACTGGCATTACCTATGCCTGGTAGAGATATTCAAGATAAGATCTGTCAAATGAAACGCAGCCAGTTCTTTTGCAAGATCCTCCCTTCTGAATTCCCAAATATTAAGGGTGCTTTTTTGTGGGTTTGGTAACAGTAGCTATAGTGATGTGGAGAAGAAAGACATCATCTTGTGAGCGAATGTTTCCATTGCCCATTTATAGCCGAGACGGGTCACAAACCCCTTGGCTATCCACGAACGATTGAGCTCTGGACACGCAGGACTCCATTCAGAAGAAGGATGATTTCATTTCGGTGCCTATGGAAAAAAAAAATCCGTCATGAATAGAGCCTTTATCTTTCAGTGGCAAAGAGATGATATGAGCTGCTGTGTTCTTAACCAATTTCAATGGCCCCTGTTGACCAAAAATACTACTAAAGTATTTTAAGACATGAACAAAAACCGCATTAAAGACTGATCTCGATGCCTTGTCACATGTTAAAAGACTCCGAGCCTTACTTAATAAAGATTTTTCCTGTGGGCACAGAATGGAAGACATTCCCTTTCGATTAAAGCCCGTGGAATACCTTGGCCCTTGCTTCCTTACTCGCTGTATATCAATGGTTTTGTAAAAGGTACGCCCAGCATCCTGCCACCTACATTCCTATGGGGAGGGAGCTGAATGTAAAGCCTAGCTAGCACATTGCAGTCCTGTAATTAACTGCCTTCACAGAACCGGTTTCTGAGCAGTGCAAGTGTCGTTAAAAGGCGCTGAAGCCAGGTTTCCTTTTTTTTTGGGGGGGGGGGGGGGGGGGGGGGTTTGATTATTTTATGTCAGTTTTAAATCGGTTTCCCAAACCTCTTGGCTAAAGAAAGTCCTACAAACGGCTGCTGATCTTTACCGGGCAACGGCTTTAGTGTTTGAAAGTTGCGAGGCTAGAGCTCTGCACCCCCGTGGTCTTCTGTCAGATTGCGCTTTCAGATCGTGAGCTGATTGATCACCCGCTTTTGCGCGGGACCCGCGCTGACCGTGTACAGCGAGTCTCTGCTCTGTTTTACGTGTATCTGGTGTGGTGCTAATAAATCAGTATTAAGAGGTGTGAAAGTGGCTCACCCAACAAGCTATGGAGTCTGTGCCCAAGCAAGAACTGGACCGTGCTTTTCCAGGGCATCCTCTCTTCCCAGCTCGGTGTGCTGGCCCGTAGATGCCGCCGCTCCCTTTAGCAGTGTATATAAATGTATGCTGCTACACAGAACAGGACAGGATTTCTTTCAGTGGGGGGGGGGGGGGGGGGGGAGGATATGTTTTGAACAACATGGGCTGTTTGAGCAGATCACGTCCTGTTCTTTGCCGTGAAACTGGGTCAGCTTTTGTCCAGAACTGGGCTGCTGCAAATGAAACTGACTAACGGGAGTGGCATCCAGAGCCGGTTCACCGTGACTCATTTTGCGCTTTGCCTGGGGATTCGGATGGTGGAAACACCCGAGATGCTTCTGCTGTAACCTGGCAGGTGGGAAGCGCACATTCCCTGGAAGTGATAAATAACTAGAGGTCTCGCTGTTGTGGGCGTGGAGCCCTGCAACTGTTGGCAGCGCTGAAATGCCAGGGCTTTGTCATGGGATAAAACTGAATGACTCTGGCAGTGTTATTCATCCAGTATTGGCACTGGTTATTCCCAAATGCCCTTGAGCTCCCGTTCTGGGTGCTGTTACATTTTGAGAGGAAGGTAAAAAAAAAAAAAGAACGATAAGCACAGTCCAATTAGCAATTTGAGTTTCAGGAAATTCTACGGGAATATTCAGGTACGGCATCCTGCACTTGAAGGCAGTCCCTTGGCCACTTTAATTCCAGTATAGTTTCGTAATTTGTAACACCTTGGGACCGGTGCAGTAAGAGGTCCATGTTCAGTAGGCCGGATAACTTGTGACAGATATTCGGCAGGACAAGCCTCCTGCTGAGCACACTCAGTTAAAGTTACTTGGGTAGGTTTATCCCGGTACTCTAAACCTAACCGGCTTTATTTGAATATATCATAGCCTATTACAAAGAAAATAAATCCTTCAGGGCCAGCAGGCCCGATTCCCCCAACCCCCAAAATCACTGAAAATGATACTGGGGCATTGGATCCAGTGGTGCCTCCCCCTCAACATGGAAAGGATTTTGAATGTACTGTGCTGCCGGCAGCCTTGGGTCTCTGGGGGGGGGGAGACAGGTAGATTAGGGTAGAAGTTGTGGATGGGGGGTTAGGGGGGGGAGCCTGGAGCCCATGTGGCAATTTCAGTCTCTCTGATACAAGCCTGCCCCTCAGTAAAGGGAGTGTTACTGCTTGCTGCATAGTGCTATGCATAGTGCATAGGGGGCAGAGCAAGGGGCACAGGGAACATGAGATCCCTTTTTTGGGTCTCTGGGGGGGGAGACAGGTAGATTAGGGTAGAAGTTGTGGATGGGGGGTTAGGGGGGGAGTCTGGAGCCCATGTGGCAATTTCAGTCTCTCTGATACAAGCCTGCCCCTCAGTAAAGGGAGTGTTACTGCTTGCTGCATAGTGCCAGCGATATAAAACAGGGGGCAGAGCAAGGGGCACAGGGAACATGAGATCCCTTTTTTGGGTCTCGGGGGGAGACAGGTAGATTAGGGTAGAAGTTGTGGATGGGGGGTTAGGGGGGGGGGGAGTCTGGAGCCCATGTGGCAATTTCAGTCTCTCTGATACAAGCCTGCCCCTCAGTAAAGGGAGTGTTACTGCTTGCTGCATAGTGCCAGCGATATAAAACAGGGGGCAGAGCAAGGGGCACAGGGAACATGAGTTCCCTTTTTTTGCCTGCTTTCCGACAGGAAAGAAGACTTCATGAGATCTGTGTCCGTCTGGATCCCCCTGATAACTTCTGTGTTTCGGTGTCCTGTCTGCACCAAATTTCAAAACGTCAGGAGGAGGCGGGGGAGTGGAGGGGAAGGAGGACTGTGACGGGGGTTGGATTTTTGTTTTTTGCAGATCCACACCTATGCATGGACCACGGATGCGTGCGTGTCCCAGAACGTGGACATCTTTTAGTCTTAGGTGGAATGTCCTTTTATATTTTCATTTCTTTATCTGATTTCGACATGTGTGCGAAACGTCCCTGACTCCTGTGTAAGATTCTGTGTGTCATCGGGCTGAGGGATTCCCTGCTACATATGAGTCACTTCCGGTTTTCAGTATAAAGAGGGGGGTTTATTCAGATGTATTTAAACAGAACCAAAACAGCAACCTGGCTTACATTTCCGCAGGGCAAGACTATGCAGCTCAGAGACAATGCAAGCACAGTCCAAGATCCAGTCCGGGTCAGATTAATGCAGTGATATCAATCTTCTACCTACCTGACACAGACAAACTTCACAATACTCTAGCAAGGCTTCCACAACGCTCCCCTGCTTACAGGTACATGGGCATGAGCTCTCATGGGGCTCTCCAGGACCAATGGTTCAAGACATCTCAGCCTCTAGCCCTCAAGCTGTCAGAACCCTACCCTTTTGAACCACCGAAGACGAATCTGGCTCCTCACAGGGCCATGTACCCAGCTTTCTGAGCCTGCTTCTGCTCAATCCACTCTGGGCTCTACATCCAAGGCAGCAGCGCAATGTTGCCCATCATCGCTTGCAACCCTGGCCTACGTCTCTCCCTGCCCAAGATGAGAATTAATTCAGGTTTCTCCTCTCCCTGGTCTTGGCGGTGACTTGTTGAGAATACAGGAAATAGAAATAGAAATGCTATGTGGAAACCCAAAAGTTAAGGAGTAATTAGATGTATTGTTGTTGTAGGATGAGAGTGGAAGAATCCTTCTTCAGAAATAGTGTTGGTGAATCCCTGAGGAAGCCTTTATGAAACGGAGATGTCTTTGTGGGACTAAAGGGAGAAAGTGAAACACTGGATTTTAAGGAGAAAGTGAAGACATCATGAAATGATATAGTTTTGAGAAAATGAAATAATGTGGAATATAGAATAAGGTAAATGAATTAATGTGGGATATAAAGAAAGCCATATATAATTTATGTGCAATATTGTTAAATGGTGCAATACATGATTTTAACAGTATGAATGAGGTATGGTAGAGAGAGTTAGATTTTAATTGTCTAGATAGGAGTTTGATGTATGGGTTTGGTTATAATAAATATGTGTGAAAATAATATTGAATATTAGAGTTTCTCTTTGTGTGTATACTTAAATGGTTACAATAGGGAAAAATGTGATAATTTAATCCTCTGTTTTGTAATACTTATGTGGAAACCCAAGGCGGTTTTTGGAAAAGCTTTTCAAGCGAAGACCAGTGTTTAGTGCCGACGCCTAACGCAAGACCCAGATCTCGCATGGCGCTGTGTGGGGGTGGGGTATCTGCCGCCTCAGCCATGATTAGCTGTCAGTGGGTAATGGAGGTGCCTGCCCCTGGCAGCCGGCGGCACAGTAAGCCCTGCCTGTGTGATTCGGTTTCTGCCACCTGAAGCGTAGCAGGCGGCAGTCCTTCCATTTAAAGTGACATGATTTCTGTGTAACGGCTTGTAGGTTATTTCATTACCTCTCTCTCTCTCTTCTGCAGCACCCAGCGAGCATGGTAAGCTGTGACGGCAGCCTGGGAAGGGGGACAGGAGAAGTGGGGGAGGGAGCTCCGTACAGACATAGAAGTAGGTAACCAACGGCAGAACAGAGCATGGACTTGGAAGTGAGAGAGAGAGAGAGGGTAAGTGCAGAGGGAAGAGGCGGGTGAATGCCAGGATCAGAGAAGAGTTTCTGCTCTGCTGACATCATGAGATAATTCTTAACACGGACGTTTTCTTTCTATATAGCCCCTCTTCCTGGGGGGGGGGGGGGGGGGGCACACTCGATAGCAGGGCTTAGTCCCGACTCAGCCCTGCAAACCCCTGGCATGGATCCTCCAGTGGGGGAAGGATTACCATCAGGGCCCAAGTCGTTTTGATGTTATAGCCTCAAGGAGATGTGTGACACAAAGTTGTGGTGTTCAGATTAAAATGTCTTCAACTGAAAACTTCAGAATTGAAAGTCACAAGTTACAGAAAAATCCTCTAACAGGTACTGAGAGTTCACAAGGGGGTTTCTAATTCTTGCTGTCACACCCTCCCGAGATCCCCTTCCTCCTTTTTCTAGGGTTTTAGGACTCCCTGCCTCCCAGGGACCCTTTTTGGTTCCTGATTCTCCAAATACCTGTAACTTTCTCCTTTTTCTCCCTTTCCACCCTGCTGGTTACCTCTGAACAGGCATCCAACGGGTCACTTCTCTCTCACACTTGGAACTTAGATCAGGGTCTTCTTCCCTTCACAGAATGGCAGACCCAGGGAGAGAGTAGCGGTGTAGCCATGGGTGGGCCTAGGTGGACAGTGGCTCACCCACTTCACGCTCAGGCCCACCCCATCAGAACTGCCCGGCGTCAGAGAAGAGAGGCCCATTGCAGGGCCGTCACAGAGCTCATCCTGCATGGCCGGAGGAGAAAGGCCCTCCCGCTGCAGGGCTGTCACGGAGACCATCCCTTTGGTGGCCCGTGAAAATAAGCCCTGTCGCAGGGCTGTCACGGAATATATTCCATGCAGTCCCAAGAAGAGAGATCTGCCTGTCACAGGGTTCATCTCGCGGCAGCCCATAAAGAAAGGCCCTGTCACAGAGCTGCCAGGAAGCTCATCCCTTGCAGCCAGAGAAGAGGCCTTGCAGCAAGGAGGCCCGGAAGAGAGGGAGAGGCCCTGATAAGAGAGAGAGAGAGTGTGTGTGTGTGTGTGTGTGTGGGCCCTGATAAGAGAGAGAGAGAGTGTGTGTGTGTGTGTGTGTGTGTGAGGCAGAATGAGAGTAAGAAGCTTGTGTGTGTGTGTGAGAGAGAATGGGAGTGAGAAGCCTGTGTGTGTGTGTGAGTGGAAACCTGCGTGTGAGAGTGCGTGGGAGCCTGTGTGAGAGAAAGTGTATGTGTGTGAGAGAGAACCTGTGTGGGTATATGAGGGAGGAAGACAAGAAGTCAGAAGGAGAGGGAAGAAATAAAAATAATAAGAGACCCTGAAAAAAGAATTAGGAAAAGACAAACAAGGAGAAAAAAGAGACTGGGACCAAGTGATTAGACAAGAAAGCTAAAAAAAATAGTATATTACTTTCATCAATAGGAATATTCCATCTTTAGGAATGTGCATTTCTTATATATTTGTATTTTGCTTTTTCTTCAGTATTTACTGTTCACAGAGACTGGTTTTGTGGGCTTTCCGTTTCAGTCTTATCTGCATGTTTCTGTTTCTAATTTGTAGTCCTTTATTCTGTATTAGGTAAGGGTCTGTCTGTGTTTCACATGTGTGACAGAAGTACAGTTTTTCTGTTAGCATGTTCTTCCTCTGTAAGGATTTGTAGCAGTCTGGCTTGTTGTTTGCCCTGTAGGTGGTATATTAGTGTTCTAGAACCTGGTATAATATTTGCATTGCTGTCTTTTCATAGATAAGGTTGCTGCTGTTTGAGTCCTGAGAGTTAGTTAGTGCTGTTATGGTATAGTATGGCAAGATTCTAGGTGCTTTATTTATTTATTTGTAGGGGTTTGTGTTACTTCACAAGGTATTTGGCAGTGGAGGGAATTTATTTTGCTTTACTGAGGTGACACCAGAATTTGAATATATTTTTTTTGCATGCTGGGTTGTAATATGAACTATCTTAGTTCTGTTTTGCACCTGTTGCAAATCTTAAATTCTTAGGATTATGCTGTTTTATTGTAGTTATGATATTCTCTGCATTTTTGGAAAGAGGATTCATGAAAGAATACATGGATATTTGTTTTATTATGTGATTGGATATGATGTTTCTGTTAAGTGTTCTTTGGTTACTTTTGACATGATATTGTTGTGTATTTATAAACTGCAGTTAATATGAAGTTAATTACTACAGATCAATAAAGCATTTTTAATGTTAATGCATCACTCGTGATGCATGATGGCTGCTGCAGACTACTTAGAAATCCATTTTCACGTGCACTCTAACACTGTAATTTTAAAACAAGCGCGCATGCGCTCACACACACACACACATACATAATCGGCACGCGAGCAAAGATGCGCTGGAATTTTTAATCGTGCACACACTTCCACACGTAGGTTGTAAAATACACCAACCACGTGTAAGTTTGCTCCTAATTTTAAGAGGTAGCCCCAGCACAGCTGGCGCACGTGTGTCTTCCATAGTACCTTGTCGGCTTTTACGCGCTTATGTCAGATGGATTTTAAAACATGCTCACGCGAGGCACATTCCCAGTTTTCCAGTTGGTCCACCAGTTTGTCCAGTTCAGACCCGGACCCCTCACCCCGTCCTACGAGCCCTAAAACATGAGCCCTGCAAACTTGCTCCTCATCAAGAGCGGCAGTAAAGTTAACGCGGATAACAAGCCGGAGTGCTGCGGTTTTCGGTTTTAAAATACGGAGTTAAGCACACAGGTCTTTGCCCTACCCCTTTTCTGCCAATAATGTGTGGTTTGTTTGTGGTTTTTTTTTAATTCGCATTGCTCGCTTGAGCGACGCTTTTAAAATCGATCTCCATGGCATTATTTATCGATAAGAGTACAACTAGTAGGGCCTACACCTATATGCCTACTGCCCACCCATGTTAACCTTGGCATCCCCCCCCTCCCCCCCCCCAAAAAAAAATTCAGTTTTGGCTATGCCACTAGGTGCGAGCTTTAATCCCTCAGAGGGGACATTCTCCACTACACTACCAGATTCCTCAGAAGCAGCTGCTGATAGTATCAGAAGCATCAGCACAGGAACTTTCTGTGTGTGGCCCTCTTCACTCGCTATAGCACTATGGAGACACTGGTGACAGCAGGCAGGCTTTCCCCTTCCCCAGACTTTAAAATCCTACAGAAAGATGAAAGACCGAGCTTCTCTGTATCTCTCAGCTTCAGACCTTCAGTCCAGAATATGTTCAGCATTTTTGTGACCAAACCCAGGACTGCACCATTGTGGCTATTCCTAGAGGGGAGCCCCATGGCAAATGGTTCAGTCCACTCACTACTCTGACAACCTCATAGGTCCTCCTGTGTGAGGAAGATGGACCCTAGGCCTCTTTACATTTCTTTTATGTGATGGTGGGGTCAGTACTGTATCGTCCTACAGGCAGCTCAGAAGTGTTGTCTAAGGCTTATTTAGATTAGGAGAGAGAAAGTCAATTCAGACATGGCACTTGATCAAGTCCTCCGTGGTCTCAGCCAGCTCGGCCTAGTTAACTTTATCTGAAATGAATGTCCCAAATTTGACCCTGTTCCATTGTTTTCAGGGGTGGGAGATCAATTTTTCTTTTAAGTCTTCCTGAGTAAGACCTATTTTTTATACAGGGACAAGGGGGACAGCACCTTCCTCCTTCTTTAGGCTTCCAGTTCAGTTGGCGCTTGTTTCTGTTGGGGGCCACTGAGACATGAGTCTTCATTCGCAGCTACCCAGGGTCCCGATTTTATAGACTTCCAGCCCCCCCCTCTTCCCCCCAACACAGTCCAGCTATCACAGCGATGGTCTTCGATCGGGGGGGCCACAACGCACAGCTCCTTCTGGGATCCTGCAAACATGGACTCTAAATCCAGCCGCTGGGTATCACTGTCTCACAACATCCGAGATTCCTTTCCCCACCCCTCCCCCCCTTGGATCCCACCAGGGACTGTGAAGGCTGCCTCCGCAGCATCGCCAGCCCCGACCGGCCCAGGCTGCTGAAGAACCCGACCCGGGGATCGAATCCGGCTTCTCCGCACGGCCTTGCCACTGGGCTGACCTGTTGAAGATCAGCGTTTTGGTTTTCCGTGCATCCCCGCAGAGATCTCTCTCTGTCGGGAGGACAATTTCCACAGCGTTTCACCCACCTTGATCGGCCCTCCCTCGACGTGACTAAAAGCTAGCGCAGTGAAACCTGGCTTTTTTTTTCCTCCTTCTGATGTTGCCTTTTTGTGTTCTCTCCCCAGTTGCGATTTGATGTGGGAGTCCTCCGTTTATTTCTTTTTGTTGAATTGTTTAATTGCGCATTTTGCGAAATGAGGATACCCGCCAGTTTCTGTAACCAAGATTTCTTGGAATTATGTTTAAAATGTAATAAATAGTTTAAAAACAAAAAAGCTAGCGGGTGCAAGAGATCACACGCAGCTTGTCCCCGCCGCCTGTCCTGAAGCAAAGCTCCGCAGGTGTTTTCGCTTTCAGAATCGATGCATAGCCTGCGGGGTGAAACGTACGAGCGGTCAGTGTCCCAATGCCGGCCGCTGTGAGATTTACCCCGGGCTAAGGCAAGGACAGTGTGGGGAGGGTGGGCGGAAGGGGCTCAGGGCTGAGGCAGAAGGAGCACTGAGCGGGATATGGGAAGGAGAAGGGGGAAGGGTCTTCAGATGCCATTCGGACCCCTTTGCCCCTCCTTGTGCAGAAAGCTGTGTATTGCCTTTTCAGTAGTTTTATTAGCCAGCAGGTCAGGAGCAGTACATTTGGAGTAATATAGAAGGCTTGAAGAGGAAAGGTGTTAAACGATGCGTAATTATTGATCATGTTGGTTGGTTTTAGGGATGTTGAGTGTGTGGTTTGGGTATGAATGAGCAGTGTGTGTATGGAGGGTAATGTATGGGATATGGAGTTTTAATGTACAGGTCAATACCGCTTAGGTGGTCTTATGTATTAGAATAGGTTGAAACACTGTATGAATATATTTAATAATAAAAAATTCTTTGTGTAGATTTACATGTTGTAGGTCCTCTGGTTGTGGTTATATTGTGTAGTACTGACAGAGGCATTGCACTATTATTGTTTACCTGTTGAAGAGGAAAGGCACATTAGTACATAAGAACATAAGAAATTGCAATGCTAGGTCAGATCAAGGGTCCGTCAAGCCCAGCATCCTGTTTCCAACAGTGGCCAATCCAGGCCATAAGAACCTGGCAAGTACCCAAACACTAAGAAGATCCCATGCTACTGATGCAATTAATAGCAGTGGTTATTCCCTAAGTAAACTTGATTAATAGCCGTTAATGGACTTCTCCTCCAAGAACTTATCCAAACCTTTTTTGAACCCAGCTACACTTGTGGTGTCGATGAACGGCTTCTGCTTTCGCCATTTTGATCCTGAATTTTAGCTTTATATTCAGATTAGCTGGTTTCAACAGTGTAGAAAGGAATCCACCCTGATGCTCAGAGCTTCCAAAACCTATCCTGGGGAACCCATAGCTTGTCTGATTTTCAGGATGAGAATATGCATGAGGTAAATTTGCATTTACCTGTGCCAAGGGGCCACCTTCCCAGCCCTGGGGAGCATCTGTCTAGCCCTCCCAGGGTGAGGCATACTCCGTATCTGAGCATGAGTGAAGGCTGGGTTTCCCTGTAAGGCCAAACTGACTGAAGACACAACCATAATAATTCCAACGTCCACAAGTCTCTTGTGCTCCAAAAATAAGTAACATGCCCCTAGATTCATCAAAATAAGTTAACGCATGGATAACGCCCGCGACAAGAAAAAGGGGCGTGTTTGGGGAAATTTTAGAATTACCGCGCCATGCAATAACATACTGCTTTGCCTCGGTAGTATCGCGTGGTGCAGTAAACTTATTGCGCCCTACGATAATTCCTATTTTTACATCTGGTGGGGGGTGGGAGAGAGAGAGAGAGACTGACTATCTACAAGGCCTTCCTATTAGTCAAGAATTTATATCTCAACAGGAGGGCCATCTAATAGCTTGAGGTGAAGTGTTGGTGGTGGTTTAGGGACCACTTTCTCATGTACAGTGAGATGTACGAACAGCACAGTACAGTTCGGTGAAGATTTGATTGATATTTGGAGTGAGGAAAGTCTCACAAAGATGCCATTTCTATTATGTTCTCTCACCCTAGGGTGGCCCCTAAACCCCAACACCTCACCTCGAGCTATTAGATGGCCCTCCTATTGAGATATAAATAGGTGCACACTGTAAGGCCTCACCAGAGGTTCTCTCTCTCTCTCAAATGGTGTTCTAAAATTTTATGGTGAATTGCATTTTGGACATATCGCACAGCTTAACACCAGGAAAAAAGGTGTAGTTATTTCTGGCATTAGAACTGTGTGATATTGTCCCTCGTTCTCATAAACTCCTCCCCGATCCCACCCCTTCCACTTTTGTGTGTGGAAAAGGACATGACATCCTGGTTAATGGCAGGGTGAAGTTGGTTGATTGGGGAGTTATTTAGGGTTCAGTTCTCCTAAAGGTCGTACATCCATATTGCATGTACTGAGTGATGCTTGCCTAGTATTTTTTCACATTGTATGTTCTGGTAAAAAATAAACAGTTAAAAAGGAGAGAAGATGTTAAGCATGCAGGCAGATGACTGAGTCATGTCATATCATTAGCTGCAGTGGTTATACAGATTGAATTAGGCTTTTGAAAGCACACACACAGAGAGACACACAAAGGAGAGAGTTCATCAGGGAGTCAGCTATTCCTCCCGCTCCCTGGGGAGTGATCTTAGGCAATTAGCTAATTGGTTCTGGGAGGTGACCTGACGGTGACTCCAGAAGGAGATGGACTTAAAGCGTAGAGTTAAACCCCATCACAACAGCTAAAGCACCCCCCCCCCCCCCCACCCCTTAAAATCCAGAATGGAATAGCAGTAATAAACGCAAACTAGGACGCCATTTTTTTGTTGTTGTTGGGAGAAAGCCATGAAACGCCCCCCCCCCCCCGAGAAGGCATCGTAAACCCGGGTCTGGGTCATCCTGTTATTGTGTTGGCTTTTGAAATAGCTCGGAGTTAGCCGAGACGCGGGAAGCGCTGCCTGCCCACGTATGAAACAGCACAGACGTCAACGTTCAGACAGGTCCAGGGCCGCGGAGGATTCCGACGGCACGAAGGGGGACCACGTGAGGCAGGACGCCGTTAGAACCTCCCGGGAGCCGGGCGAGCACGACCCCCGTTTCTAACACCAGCGTTGTAAGGGGGAAGCCATAGAAAAGAAAGTGAGCATTCAAGAGCTTTGGCAGGAGAGCAAATACCTTCTGCAGCACAGGGACAGCTGGCAAGGAAATATACCTTCAGATTGCAGGGTTCAGGTGCTGCTTGAGAGACAGCACCTTCAGGAGGTTTGGGACAGACTTTTATCTCAATCATGGCCCAAGTTCTGCCTTCATCACATGCCCTGGCCATGTCTAATTTTCTCATCTTTCTCCATTTATTTATTGATATTTTTTTTACTGAAATAACCACTTTTCCTTTCTTTCTTTCAGGCACCAAAAGCATTTTTTTTCTGACAATAGCTGTCTTATCATATTTCTGAAAAACAGAAACCAGGCAAACCAAATAAGAACCCCTAAAACCTCAGGGGGTCACTGGACCAGGGAGCCTCTGACTTGGGACCCTTGGGCCACAGATATTCTGACCTGGGATTCCTGGATCCGAGAGACCCTCCCCCCCCTCCCCCTTAAAATGATCCAGGACCCAAAATGGTACCGGTTCAGTGTACTCACACAATCCCATCGCCTAGTATTGTATGAACTGACTGAGCCAGTGACATTTTGGCCTGCATTCCTGGATCAAAAAATCTCATGGAGCAGAGATCATCTGATTTAGAACTTCACCTGTTATCCCCAAGATAAAAGAAAATTCAGCATTAACATTTAATGATGAATTTTTAGCACACATTTTAAATCTGCAGTGTCTGTCAGCTTACTACATAGGTAGTAAAGCCAGTTTTTAAGGTGGTGCATGAAAAAATGTGTGCTGAGCTTTAGCACAAATCCTTTTTTTTTTTTACGCCGGTTTTATTACACGGGCCTGAGCGGTAGCGGTCAGAGCTTTGCCGTGTCGCTCGTGGATAAGGCCAGCTCCAAAGCGGATCTTGTTCTAGCTAGCTTTCTTTCTTACTGCCCAGTATGTTGTGCCGTGAATCGATAGCAGCCTGAAACAGTGCCAGGATTGGTAACAAAAGCTGTAAGGTATTGATTCCTGCACAGGGCTAATAGAAATATGATACACGAGGTTGAAGAAAGGAGTTCTGTCTTTCCCTGCAGCCTTTAGCATTTGTGCTTCATTGTCTCTGTTGGAAAAAAAAAAAGCAACAAACAACAATAACCAGCTAAGACCAGGCCAGTGGACGGCCCGGTGAAGCAGACACAGTATCCCTGTGCAAACGGTGATAACGCAGAAGGGTTAGTGTCCCTCCTGAGCCACGGATGGCAGTAATCGGAAAAGAAACATTTTTTCGGGGTTTCCCGTACAATCAGAACCTGCATCAGCTGGGGCTAGGGTACCACCGGCCTTCAATCTCAGGTTCCCCGCTGGGAGGGGGGGGGGATATTTTTACTCTTTTTTACTATTTCCCCCTCCGCTGACTGCAGCCCTCTCCGGATTCCTGGGCGACTGTGCCTGAATTCGAATAATGCTGTAAGCGGATTTGGGCATCATTTGGGAGGGGGGGTCGCTGTCGAGTGATGGCGGGGGGATACCCTCCTAGGGGCTGAGGCTGGGCCTGGAAATTGGAGCCCTGGCCTCTCGCACGTCAACGCCATGGACCACTGAGCCGACCTAGAATCGAACTTTGGAGCAGTCAGTGCTGGGCGACGGGCAGGGGTCTCAGAATCTCATCTTACCTATTTCCCGATTTATTTATTTTTTTCCTCTGAGCCCTGCTTCTCCGTATGCGGGGTCTCCTCTGCTCTTTTGGTCCAAGATTTTACTTTTTAGCATGTATTATTTTTCCTGTAGGTGGAACACAGTGCTCTCTGCGTTTTACAGCCGGGTCCTTGTCCTTCCCTATTCTTGGCTTGCGCATAAAGCAGTGCAAGATGGGAGGGACGCTCGGGCTGCAGCGCTCGGGCAGACTTGGACTTAAGTTAGAAGAGGACATTTTCAGGAAGGTGCCTGACTGACCATGATTGCGCGCGCTTTTTAGGTTGCATAAAATAAACCGATTTTCAAACAAAAGATCCCAGTGTATACTGTGGATGCAGATCAACATACCTAGGAACTCTTGACAAGGGGTGTCCTTGAGATTGTTGTCGCTTAGCAGGGCGGGCCACGTTACACATACAAGCCTTCTCCTCTCATACACACCCACACACATGTATACTCGGTCCTCTCTTTCTCCCACACACACACATACACAAAGCCACTCACACTCTCATGTACATGAGACCACACGCATGGCCACTCACATGCCCATTCACACTCTCTCTCACTCTCACATGTGCTAATTCTCTCCCTCTCCTGCCCCGAACTCTCCAGCAGCAACTGCTCTCTCCTCTCCCCCCCATGGCAGACATTCACCTCCTCCTCGCTACCCGAACTCCTTCCTGCCCGCACGGCCGATGCTACCGCTGCTCCTTCTTCCAGTCGCATAGGCCAACGGGATTCTTGTCGCTTCTTCCTGCCCGCATGGCTGACGCTATCACTTTCTTCCTCCCCGTGTGGACCCAGGGGATTTCATCTTCCAAGCCCATGCAGGCACTTCCCCGCTCCACCCAGAGTTTTCTGGTGTGGGCTTGGAGAATTCCGGAGTCTCCGGGCCAAATCCGGAGAGTTCTCAGATATGGAGATCGTCTTGTTGGGCCCAACAAGTGTCAGTGTCAGTAAAACTTTCTCTGTCTCCATCTGCTGGAGGGGAGGCAAAACCAGGAATCTGGATTGATCTGTAGTACTACAGAAATGAAAATTAGCAAGTAAGAACCAATTTTCCTTTTTTTCCACAGATCCTCTGAGAGAGCTTTGATGGAATTTTCACAGTGAATCTGGGGAAAATCCAAAAAAATTAATGGACTCTAATAAACCCCCCTACGATTCGCCAGGTTTGACTTCTATTTCAAACATTTTGCACATTTCTTCCAGGCCCTAGCTGGCCTGGGGAGTGGCAGGGTGCTCCTTTGAGATGGCCCCTCCTCCCTCCATGATCCTGAGCACACCACCGCTGTGGCTGGCCCGGGCCTAAGCTAACCGGCCCTCATAGAAGGAGGGAGAGGGTGGGATCTGGACTCAGATTCCCTGCAGAGCAGCACTTAAGTTCTGTGAGTTACACAAGATAAGCCCAAAATAGTTTTGTTTTTTTTTAATACAAAACTATGTGACTTTCCCTGTACACCCAGAGCAGTTGGCCACTCTGATTACCCTTCGTTTTTGGAGACTGTGTTGTGGATACCTGTAACCAGGAAATATTCTCTAGAAAGCTGTTGTGAAATGTAAAGTTATGCATTGGACTGTGACAATCCCCCCCAGGGCAGGAATATAATTAAATGTTAGTACCTGCAAGAATCTTGACTTACAGAATGAGGCCTTTGATGTGTTTACCTTTGCAGTAGAAATCACAGTTCCCAAGCCCGAAATTCAGCCAGTTGCAAGTTTTGTTGTATGGACAGTGCTTCAGATCCAGAGGAGGTTTTTAAGGCTTGGGGGTGGTCTCGCAGCTTTGGAAAGGCAGAAGGCCGTCCGCTTATATCTCAAGAGTCATCGTTAGGGAAGGAAAGTGAAAAAAAAAATGGCTTTCAACCTTGGAAAATGATAACCTTACGCCGAGAGGCTTAAGAAACGCTGGAGGAAAGGAGGGAAGGGAAGTCTGATAGAAACCTTAAAATGATTAACAGGCTTCAGAAAAGGCCAAGGAGGTCACTTTTTTTTTTTTTCTATGGTAAGGAAAGAGGGCCAGGATATGAAGCTGGAGAGAGAAGAGAGAGAGAGGGTTGAAAGAATTCCTGGATGCCTGGAATGGCCCTTGCAGCAGGGGGCACAGCAACCAAAGCCACGGCCCTGCTTAGCCATTCTGAGGACAGGTAGAGGGCAAAGTGGTTAGGGTGAGGGAAGGAGACCCACCAGCGATTTCAGTAGGGTCTGCAGTGACCCCAGAGACGGGGGCAGCCGAGGCAGTCTCGGTGGACCAAATCTGCTGACAGCCACTCTGTCGACTATGTTATGAAGGCAAACAAAGAAATGTTATTTGGTAGCAGTGGCAATTTATGTCCACATTTACTGAGGGTTTTGGCGTTATCGTGCTCATCCTTTAAAAATAAACCAAAATGAAACCATAATGTGACTAAATGAAATCGCGGCTGATGAAGACTGCTTGCACTGCAGTTCACTTCAAGTGAACCTTGCCAGGCGTCTGGGCAGTAACGGGACACACCAGGTTTTGCCAACAAGCTTTTCCTTCCCTGGTCTCTGCTGCTGACCGGGAGTTTTGGTGGCGCACTGGTTTCCGCCGGCAACAAGCTCTGGACTTTCTCATTTATATATATCCGCTTTGCTGTAAGTTTATTTTATTTATTTATTTAGTGCTTTTTTATACCGACATTCATGATACCAATCATATCATATATCGGTTTACAAGAAACAATGGTGCGATAACATTAACATCAACATGAACAATAGGCGAAAAGTGCAAAAGTTACAATGAAACAGGGGCACTCGAACTGGGAGGAGGAAGAGCCAGAGGCATGGGTAACTCAGAAATAAATAATATCTGGTCATATACTCAGGACTATAATAATAACATGTACTCAGGACTGAGTACTATCAAATATATAAATAATATCATATGCTCAGGACTGTAATAATATCGTATATTCATGACTAAATTGTATTTGGTCATAAAACTTGGAACTAATATAGAGTCAGAAGCCATGTCAGGGTTGGGGTACATCAACTGGAGGACCATGGCGAGTTATTGTAGTTGGGGAGGTCATAGATCAGGGAAGGCTTGTAGAAATAGCCAAGTCTTGAGTTTCTTTCTGAATGTCAGAGTGGAAGGTTCTTGTCTAAGGTCAGGGGGCATGTTGTTCCAGATGGTTGGCATCGCTGTCGAGAAGGCTCGATCTTTGGTGGAAGAGAGATGTGTGGATTTGGCTGGGGGGGTGTGTAGCAAGCCCTTGTAGGCTTCTCTGATGGGTCTAGAAGAGAAGTGCATCGTAAGTGGGTAGTGTATATCGATGGGTGCTCTGTTGTAAATAGCTTTATGGATGATGGTGAGACATTTGTGTAGAATTCTAAAGTTTACAGGGAGCCAGTGCAGATTTTTCAGGATGGGTGTGATGTGGTCTCTTCTGTTGGAGTTTGTTAAAATTCTGGCAGCCGAATTTTGTAGCATCTGAAGCAGTTTGGTGGAAGAGGCGGGAAGGCCTAGCAGAATGGAATTACAGTGGTCTAATTTGGAGAATATAATGGCCTGGAGTACCAATCTGAAGTCTTGAAAGTACAGGAGCGGTTTGAGTCTTTTTAGTACCTGAAATTTGAAGAAGCAGTCTTTGGTTGTGTTGGTGATGAACTTTTTTAGATTTAGCTGGTTATCAATTATAACTCCGAGGTCTCTTGCTTGGCTGACCAGGGTGTTGGTGTGAATTGAATGTAGGTTATCGTTGTGGTTGAGAGATATAAAGAGCATTTCTGTCTTAGACGTGTTAAGAACAAGGTTTAAGGTAGTAAGGAGGTCGTTGATATCTTGGAGACAGTTGTCCCAGAACTTCAGTGTTTTTGTGAGGGATTCGGTTATTGGGATCAGGATTTGGACATCATCGGCGTAGAGATAGTGTTTGAGTTTAAGATTCGTAAGCAGCTGGCAAAGGGGAAGAAGGTATAGGTTGAATAGTGTAGGAGACAGAGAGGAGCTCTGTGGAACACCTCTTGTGGTGTTGATGAGCGGAGATTCCTTATTGTTGATCTTTACTTTGTAGCCTCTGTTCGTGAGAAAGGAGTCGAACCATTTGAAGGCCGTACCTGTTATCCCGATGTCTGAAAGTCGTTTAAGGAGAGTGGAGTGATTCACCGTGTCGAATGCTGCCGAGATGTCGAGGAGTATTAGAAGGAAGGAGTGACCAGAGTCCATATCCATAATGAGATGATCTCTGAGGGAGATGAGGAGGGATTCGGTGCTTAGTGCTTTGCGAAATCCATATTGCGATGAGTGGAGAATGTTGTGATCTTCCAGGTATTCTGATAATTGGGTGTTGACTATTTTTTCTATAATCTTTGCCAAAAAAGGTAGGTTGGAGATGGGGCGGAAGTTGTTGGATTCTCTAGGGTCTAGATTTGCTTTCTTGAGAAGGGGTTTGAGGGTGGCAATTTTTAGGACGTCCAGGAAGATTCCTTGAGATAGTGAGCAGTTTATGATGTCCGCTAGGTACTTGGAGATGGAGTCTGGCACCGATAGAAGAAGCTTGGTTGGGATTTGGTCGAGTGGGTGGTAAGAGGGTTTCATTTTCTTTATTAGGGCTGCCATGCCTGTCCCGGGGACTCCACAACCAGTCTGGTTTCAAGATCCCCACAGTAAATACTACAGAGAGGTCTGATTGGAGGCCCAGTATATGGGACATTTTCTCTCATGCATATTCATCATGGATAGCCATGGGGTCAGCAGGACAGGTTTGGGAAGCCCTGCTTTAGGCTTGTACCTACTTGGAGTAAACCAAGAGTGAAGAAGGTGATCCGGTAATGGAGTGGGAGAGCTACTTTCCTTACAGCCCGACTCCCTCCTCTCTCTCCTGGCTGGAAGGTGACGGGATTTTCCCATTGGGTGCCAGTCTGGTCCTGGAGTGTACCCCAGCCACTCTGGTTTTCAGGATATCCAGAATGAATATGTGCAGGACAGATTTCTATGCTCTGCCTCCATTGCATTCAGGTCTAGGTCATTACTGCTTATTGTGAATATCCTGCAAAGGGAACCGGCTAGGGGGCTCCTCTGGGATTGAGTTGGGGACCATAGCTTACTGCTCTTCTCCTGAGGTTGCACACACTGAAGAATTCTTTGGTGGATCCCTATCAAGCAGTTTGCAAATTGCAGCCTATGCTTAAGGTGACCCAGATAGCTCCATTTCCTAAGGAGCAGGCTGAGCCAGTCCTGGTTTTACCCTGTCACATCCACGACTTCCTGGTTGCCATTTCTGCAAGAAGATCAGGCTGTGGGCTCAGAGAGACAATGCCGGGCTTGACTCGACCTCTCCCGTGTGATGTGAATCCCAGCTAATTACTTGTAAAAGCAGTCACACAAATAAAATACAAACTGCTGGCTAGAAGGCTGACAAGCAGATCACTTCCTTTGGACCATCCCATTAGGGGGGGAAGTGGCCCTCTGAACATAGGAGAGAGAAGAGATCTGTGTTTCCAGGAGAAAGCATGAAACCAAACTGCGTTAGATTGGAATGGAATGTGAAAACGAGGTTTCTTGTTCCACCCGTGATCTTAAATTCTTCACCCAACAGATGGATACTGAAGAAGTATCCTGCAGGAGGCAAATGGACCCTTGGCTTTGTCCATTTATCTATCAGCTCGTTACAGCAGATTTTAGACCTCAGTCAACACTTTGATGGTTCACAGACTTCCTCCAGTTTCAGAATGTTAGGTACGGATTTTTCCTACTTTCTGCCACTTTTTTTTTTTCTTTTTTTTTTTTTAGTTCTGTGGCTGTCAGGCATGGGCATGAGGCAGCACTTCTGAATCCTTTTTTTTTTTTAACCTGGAACATCCAGTACGGTATCAGGAAGATCAGTTCTCATGAAAAGTCAGAATTTAATGGTAGAAAGTACCCAGGCAAGTTGGAGCATCTCCCAGCAGGGAAGCACAGGAGGTCCATCTGTTCCACTCGGCACCAAACACATCTCCCCGCCGATCTCCACAGCAGGAAGCTGCATTGCCCGGCGTTTTCAGCTTCTGCATTTTGCTGCAGTCGCTCATCATTTTCAGTCCCTGTGACTCCATGCAGTTTTGGAGTTGCCAGCAAAATCTGCCTAATTTCTAGGAGAATTTCCTGAAATTCTGCAGCAGTGCGACTCCGAATAAGCTTGGACAATCTGGGGAAAGGGTCAGGTGAATCGAGGGGTTTCTACCATTTTGGATCTATGGATTAACATCACTTTAGCAAAGAAAAAAAATTACATGGTATTCGCAGACTTACTTTTTTTTTTTTTATTATTCTTTATTGAAATTCTTCAAAATAATACAAATATTATTAAAGAAAACATGGGTTCATAGAACAATAACCTAGATTCACACAAATCAAACATCCCATAACAAGTCCACATAAAAAGGGGAATAATAATAATAATCAATCAAGAACCAACAACACAAGGCAAAGAGTGAAGGGGAAGAGCAACATCCAGCAACACCCACCTTATTAGATAACTGTGAACCCTCTCCCCAGGCTGTTTCATCTTAGGTCAGAAATAAATGCTTCCAGATGAAATGACTCATAAAATACAAATTTATTAACTAAACATTTGCAGGGAAATCTAAGGAAAAAGGTGGCCCCTATGAGCAACACCCTCTGTTTCAAGGAAAGAAAATTCTTTCTTCTTTCTTGTGTCTCGCGAGAGACATCAGGAAAAACTTGTATTTTGTTTGCCACAAAAAGAAAGATCCTTATTCTGACAATACTTCTGGGAAAACAGCATTTCTTTCCTTTTCTAGGCTGAAAACAGCAATTAAAGTGGCCCTGGTAGGCACTATATCAATAAAAGCTTCTACAAAAGTTGGTATATTAGGACTTTCTTGCCCAGGAGATAATATCACTCCTTCCACATTTCCCCCTCTCTGCCTTGGTAAGTAATATATATTTGAAACCCGAGTTATTTGATCCTCCGAAAAACCTAAGATCTCCATAAGATATTTTCTAAATATTTCAGAAGGTGGCCGAAGTCTCGTAATTGGAAAATTTAACCACCTTAACTTCTGTGACTGCAAGGCATTTTCTAAACCTTCCAAATGATTATGAATGATCTTTTATCTTTTATAGAGGATAATCCTGCATTTTGCACTGATGTTAAAGTTGCATTTAGAGTAGAAATACTGCTTCCCAACGAGCTCAAGCAATTGTCCTGTTCCTCAAGTTTAGCTCTGAGAGCTGAAATACAGTCTGGGTTAAAGTTTGATCCAATTTGGCCACCATCTTCCAGATGTTATTTACTGTTACCACATTAGGTTCTTCCATATCCTTAAGGTTCCCCAAGAAGGAGCGATAATTGTTGGCAACAAAACCCGATGGGAAACATCAAGGTGTGAGACAGTTGGACAAAACCTACATTGGCTCCCCATCCACTATAGAATACTGTTCAAGTCACTGACCATCATCCATAAAACCATCTATCATCATTCCTCACTCCAACTAACAATCCCACTCGAACCCCATTCTTCCAACAGGCCGATTAGAGCCGCACACAAAGGAACTCTCCAGGCACCCCCTCATAAATCCGTCATGCACAAGTCCTTCCAAAAACGAGCACTGTCCACTGCGGGACCGCAACTATGGAACACACTTCCCGCAGATGTTCGCCAAGAACAATGTTTGCTCTCCTTTAGAAATAAACTGAAAACCTGGCTGTTCTCTCAAGCTTACCCCTGACAAATTCTTCCCCCTACTATTATAGTAAAGAACTGTTATGCTTGAACCACTTAGTTAACCATCCATGCTAATCAATGGTGTATTATCTCGTTTTACTCTTAGGAGAGCTCTGTTTAAACTAATTCTTCCTCTTTCAATTGTCCTGTTTTGTAATCCCTGTTCATTGTAACTTTCTCTCTTCTGGTTATTGGTTTCCCCTGGTTATACTGTAAACTGGTACGATAAGACTTTGTCTTGAGCATCGGTATAGTAAAAGAATCTAAATAAATAAATTTAAAGATGTCAGTAATATTAAGATCAAGAGTTTGCTCTGCATTGCACGCAACGTCGTCATATCCTCGCAAGGTAGAAATAACTTGCAAAGGAACAACTGCTGAATTTAACTTGGCTGGCTGGAGTAGTGGCTGAATAGGGCCAGGATTTAAAGAAACCCCTACAGGAGAGGTTTCAATACTACTGTCCATAATAGGCGACTCACCCAATCGTTGGACATGTTTGTCCATTGGTCCTCTGATGGTCTCAGGACCTGGAGAGAAGGTCATGATCTTGCTTTTCCTTTTCCTTCCCATCTAGCATAAGGGGCATGCAGCTTTGGCAGCATGCTACTGCCGCCGCAATTAAATACTTGCACGTGGCTCAGGCTGATGATGTCACAGCGAATGGGGAAGGGGATCCCGGAGCAGAGCACTGCACAGATATCCAACAAGTGTCCTAGATCTTCTCTCCGAGCCAGTCTCAACTCTCCCTTTTCCTCTTGCCGCGAGGTACTCCCCCACCCCCTTGCAGTTACTTCTGTGTTTAATGAAAAAGATGGATAAAAGTTCCATACAGCATAAATCAATACAGCAATCCTTAGTTCCATGTTCTACTCAGAAAAACAGCCAAAAAGTACATAAAAAGCCACATTTTTTTTATTGGTCTTGTAAACCCAGCCTTGGCTGTCTTTAAGATGAGGGGGCACACACTCTGTGCTGGGGCTTCGTTTTTCAGCCTCAAATTGCAGGCCCTCATTGTGTGGGAAGGATAAACCTCCATTGCTCTGGGCATTAAGTGTATCATCTTCTTCTAAGTGCCTATAAGGAAGCTGGAGGCTGTAGTGGTGGTCCAACATAAGAAATGATTCAGATCATGGAGAATATGGCATTTGATACAAGTCATATCCATAAAGCAACTCAAAAGCAGTAAATCTATGGTCCCTTAGGGTCCCTTGGATGGATTTGGAAGCTAGACCAAGTGGATGAGGTCCTCCTGTCCACTTGGGGATTTCGCCACTGCTTAATCTGGAACTCTTCAGTTTTTCTTCTCGCCTTCTCTCATGTACCTCAGGGGCACTTCCTCAGCTATTGACCTTTGGTGAGCACCAGGGTGGTGGCCTGGGTCCTCTTCTCTCCTCCCGGGTATGGTACTGCTAGTTAAACACTTCTTCCACCAATTCCCATATTGGCAACAATCAGATCTTCACTTTCTCCTAACAAAAATTACACAACGAGTAAAATAGAGAGATACGTTATCGACCACTGAATGTGAGTCGAAATCAATCTCTTTGCTGAGACTCCTCCGCCAAAACCTTTGGCCTGTTCTATGCAAACTATAGGGAACTGGAAGAGAGAGCGTCTCCTCCTCCAGTTCCACACGACACTAGGGGCTCATTTGCTAATATACAGGCAGGAAGAATCCATTGCAACAGCCTTCAGAGGGGGTTCTGTGGCAGAGGTGGTACATTCCTCTATTCTACTCTGCCTGGATCTAACTAGGCCACAGTCCTTAGTAGGGATGCCAATACTATGTTTCAGTCCCACCGTAGAATTGAAGGGGCACCTGAAGCCCTGAGGAAACGTCCCTGGAGGATTCAGGCACAATAAACCCCAAGGGACCTTTTATTCAATAAAGAAAATTTCTAATAAAGCCTTTGGAATTGTTCTTCCCATTCAGTATTTGTGGGCAGGTGTTTCGGATAGACTATGGGCAAATACTGGTTATGTCTGACCCAGTGATGCATTCTGATTAACTGCAAGCTTGTCAGGATATTTTGTGGCAGGGCTACTTTGCTGTGACCTGAATTAGTTGCTATACCAGGGTTGGGGGGAGGGGCTCGCCTTGCACGCTTTGCCTGGTTCGCGAACGCCACCCGCCTGCTCGCTGTGCACTGCACCCCCTGCCAGCCCAGGGGGAGGGGGATATCTGGATAGTCAGGGAGGGAAAACTCTGGGGAAAGCTTGGGAGCCAGCCCACAATGGTTAGGAGCCAGGGACGTGGGTTTTTTTTTTTTAATTTTTAATTTATGCCCTGTTTTATTTTTGGCAGGAAGTAAGGGAAAGGTTGTGTTTAATTTTGCTATCTTATTATTTAGCGTTTTTTTTTTCTCTAATTTTTTTTTAATCCATTTAGCATGGCTCTTCTTGTTTCCTTGCTTTGGGGGGGGGGGGGGGTTATTTTCCTTCTTTTACTTTGTGAGCGTCTGAGCTCTCCCCCTTCCCGTCTTGCTTTCTTATCCCTTCTTCTTCCCTCTCCGCCTCCCTCGGGGCTGGCTCTCTATCAGGACGTGCAGCTCTCCTGCTCCTAACGTTGTTTTTGCTGCTATGATAAAAGAAGCTTTTGGGTTTTTGGTTTGTTTTTAAGCCCAGCATTCAGCTCGCAGAGCGGTTTTAAGTAAAAGCTTCATTTCTTCGGGCAGACACGAGGCGGCCCTGCGGCAGGGCCTTTGGTTTGGGCGGTAGAGCTTTGTGCAGGCAGAGTCTGAAGGCGGCACTGGTAATGACCCTCCTTCCTTTTGAAATGAGATCATTGCTGTGGAGTTCGGTCCCCCCCCTCCGCCCTCGCTTTTCAAATTGATAGATGAAACACAGCCCTCATGAAAATTTGATAAGCAGCTGGTAAGTGGCATTAGTTTTTCCCTGCAAAATTCAATAAAACAGATTAGGAGCCATAAGGCGGGCAGCAAGGGCAAAGCCTTCTGGTGAGTCACAGCATCCTGTCGGCTTCAGAGCGCAGGCTGGAGTTAAGGGCCCGTTTTACTGCGCAAAAGTTTCCCGCGGGATAAACCGTCGGAGTAACTGCGCGAGCACCGTGTGTACCTGAGTACTACAGTTTAGTAAACCCCCACCACGGTGATTTTCCTGACGTTGCCGCGGCAACAGGCAGCGGCAGGCCCCCCCCCCCTCCCGGCCTGGCTGTCCTAAGGAGGCCACAAGGCCCTGTAAAAGTTCCCCCTTCACCCTGCATCCCCTGTTAAATTTCCTTGGTGGGCCTATGATGCCACATCCCCCTTACCCACTCCTCACAAGGCCCGCAGTCTAAGCCTTTAGTGAGAGGAGGTTAAGCGACCTGCTCAAGGCAAAGAGGAGAGGCTGGGGGAAATCCAACCCGGGTCTCCAGTATCACAGCTCCGTGAATACCAAAGCCAAAAGCTTCTTATTAAAATGACCGTTTTTCCCATCTGAATTCTCCTCAGAGAACAAGGTTTCGAGAGTACACCAGAAGTCTCAGGGAAGACATTTTGAACCATTTCTTTCTGAAAGAAAGAAGCATTCCGCCAAATGGCATTTCTTAAAATTTTAATTTCAGAAGGTATATTAGTTCATATACATGTATAAAGAAAATACACAAAGTCATATGCCATGTTTACCAAAAGGAAGAAAACGAGGCCTCTGATGTAATGCCTGTTAGTCCCCAAATCATGTGTAAGCATCCTCTCTGTTAAGGGGGAGTTGTGTCAGCCCATCTAAGGTTTCAGTGATGGGTTGAGGTAGATAGGCTTGGATAAGGGAGGAGGGTCATTCCCCCAAAGGAGATGGGTTTGGTTGCAGTCTATGTAAGATGCTTACCCAGGCATCTTAGGGAGAGAGAGTCTTGGGAGTCTTAGGAGTGAGAAGACTCCTGAGCCATAAGAAGCTGCTTGAATCAAATGATTTGATTAAGATTCCTGCCAGCCATCCAGAGGGATCAGACCCTGAGGTGAAGGGGAGATTTTCTCTGCTGGATAAGCTCCAGGAAAGGTGCTTGGACAACGTGCTGCCTCCAAGGCCTTGGGTCTGAATGTTGATTTGTTAAATTTCATTCTTAAGTGGATTTGAGGAGTGATTATTACTGATTTGGTTTTGTTGGTTGGTATTCTGTCATCTACTGGAAGATTTATTTTATGTGTTGCTCTTTGGAATTACAATAAAATTCACCTTTGGAGCCAATCCTAGGTGTGGACCTTGGACTTTGTTAAACCTAATAAGTCATCCCCTGGGCCTCCCAGAGATTTCTCTGGTCCCCATTTGGCGATCCTTGATGGTTCCCTGGGGCTGCAGGAGGGTAGTTCATCACCTCTGCAGCCTCCACAGGTGACCCTAGCGAAGAGGGAGGTTACACATGGAACATACAGAATTGGGGAAAAAAGAAAATAAATCCAGAGAGAGAGCAACAGGAGTATCTGTACTTAATAATATACAACCAAACAACCCCCACTGACCTCAGAGGGAGAGTTAGCATGGGCCAGCGAGGGTTCCGAGCCAGCCCAGACTGAGTTCTCGGAAATGCTTTAAAATCCTAATCTGATCTCATTTAACCCAATACAGCATTTACCTGGAAGATGTAGCATATTCTGAGGGCCAGGGGCAAGGGGCTCCTGGCGTAACAAAAAAAAAGAAAAACTGCATTTCTCCTGGGTCGACCCAGAGAGACAAGAAAACACACAAATCCTTTTCCCTCCCCGTGGCAGAACCCATTCACGAACTGCATTAAAAGCACAGTAGACCAAGAGGGCAGGTGTTGCAGTCTCCCATCATCCCTTCTCACGTCCGAGTTACACTTAAACTATTCCTGCAAAGTTATTCTTCCTCATCCTCCATCCTCTTGAATTCTCTGCGGGCAGGGTGGTCTCCTCTGGCATCCCCGTACTTCATCAGCACATATACTGTATATTTTTTAACATATTAGGGGATATCTAAAAGGATTTAGGAAAATTCAAAAGTCTATTTGAGTTTTCCAAGTTCAGTTGTCTATTTGATGTTTTCCAAGCTCCGCGCCTTCAGAACTAGGGTATAAATGCAGCGACGTCAGAATCTCACATTGTCAGATTTTTCGTAATAAAGAGAGCACGTGGGGTGATGGAGGCAGGAAGAAACCGGAAGACAAGCTGGTTAATGCTGGATGATGGACGGGAGTAAAATCTTCGATATCACTGTGAGTGGGGAGCTGTGCTGGTTCTCTCTGCCGCTAATTTCTCGGAGGTCAATATTCGGTGAGCAGGAAAGTTATCCAGGTAACCAGCTGGAGAGTCAGCGGAACTTCCCTGGATAAGGGTTCTGCTGAATATTCTTGGATAAAGTTATCCAAGGAACATCAGGGCAGCTGTTTGTCTGACCAGACTTACCCAGCTGACTTCATCTGGCTTATGCTTAATATTGGCACTCACCAAATAAAGTGAAACTGCACCTCGGGAACATTCTCGCCCCCCCCCCTCTGTTTATCCAGCTTCACTTTGTGTGGGTAATGAGTCACCCGGACAAAATTTCTCTGGTGAGTAGGGGAAAACAGTCAAATCTAGGGTTTTGTCCAACTAACTCTGAACATTAAATAGCCAAACCCTTTGAAGATGGACCTCTCTGATTCTGTGGGCCAATTCCTCTGTACCTTTGCTCGCTGGATAGATGCGGGTAGAAAGAGCTGCGGGATGGTTCTCTTGACATGGCTGCCCCTTGGCAGTTTTGCGCAAGTTTGCACCATGAGAATGAGCCCCTATTCGTGCCGCAGTAAATGCAGTTACCCAGCACGACAGGCACGTCATGTCAAAAGGCAGGTGGGTGCTGTCTCAGCAGGGGCTGGACCTGCCCTGGAAGCAGCACTCACATCCATGGGGGGGGGGGGGGGGGGGGGAAAGAGAGGAGAGGGAGTTAGCCCATTGCACAATGGCTACACCCAGCGGCCGGATTTAGGGTTTGCGACTGCAAAGTCACAGAAGTAGTCCTGGTGCATGGCCTCCCCCCCCCCCTCCCCCCCCAGCCAAAGACTGTCACTGCAGTGAGTGCATTAAACGTAAACTGGGGGTGGATGTAAGATAAGGAGCAAAATCCCCGGGTAGTTGGGAAGGAAGGTCCATGGCATCAGGTCCCATCCCTGGCTCTGATTGAGCTGGAAGCCCAAAAAGAGTGAGAGGAAACTCCCTAACCAATGAAATAAATATAAATAAATATATATTTAAACTAAGTAGAGAGCGTGTGAATGTAAAGAAAAAAAATGCAATCCTTTCCTTGCGCAACGCAGAGAAAGTGAGGGAAGGGTCACCAGGGGCTGATAAGTTCCTTCCACTTACCCTCTTGCACAATCACCTCCTAAGAGTTTCTGTGGCTCGTCAGCTGTTCAACCTCATTCCGGACCCTTGCAAGTTTCTGTTCTGTAACAACAGCTTGGCCTTAATTAATTAATCTGTTGTTCTCGTCCTCTGGCGAGCGTGAAAAGCTTTTGCAATACTAGGTCAAAAGCCATTGCCGCTCGCTCTCTCTCTCTCTGTTTAAAAAGAGCCCTCTCTTACAGAAGATATCGTTTTGTTTGAAGAGGGGGGGTGTGTGTGTGTTTTGGATTGCTTTTGTCATTCCATGTAGTCTTTGATGACGGGAGAAATGGGAAGGAAAAAGCAACAACAAAAAAAAAGAGGATCTTAAAAATGCTGCTGACAAAGGAAGAGAAAAGGGGAAACCAATAAGTTGGCTGCATGACCGAGCACCTCGCTTTGTTGATCTATAAACTTAGAGGGGAACAGGTTCCTTGTATCCGTGACACGGTCTTCAAACAGTGGAACAGTTACCAAACGCAAGAAACCTCTTGGAGCGGAAAAAATGACGACCTAAGAACTGTTCAGAAATCCACTCGAATGTGTGCTAAATCACCTTGGATTATTTTATGTGAAGGCTGGACCGCTGGCCCATCATTAATACAATTGTGATCTGATACTTGAAAAGCTGCATCAAAGCATAATCCTAGGTCCGCCCGTTTCTGTATAGTTGTTTATATGCGGATAAAAACCTTTATCTTATTTCTAATGTCAGTGGGTTTCTTCAGAAGTAGGATGAATCACACTGACGTGCCCCGGCACGGAAGAAACTCCTTAGCGTGACGGCCTCCTTTAACGCTGGTCAGAACCACTCATATCTGCTGGCACCGACGAAAATCCGGAGCCCAACCCTGCGTGCAGTGATTCAAACCTCAGCATCTGCATCAGCACAGTAAAAAAAAAAAAAAAGTTAGAAGTCTTAGCATAAAAAGTGTATGGTACACAAGGAAATGTGTTTGAGATGAAACCAGAGCTCAAACGATGTCAAATGGAGATATTAAACTCTACATCACAGGCTTCTTACGGAAAGGCAATAAAAGTTGGAAAGGTGTATATAAAAAATTTAAATAAAAAAGTCTACGGATGTTTCATACCTCCGCTGGGCGAAGCTCACAAAGGCAGTCAGCGTCCGTAGGATTAGGCTGCAAGGGCCACAGAGAACCGCGGCGCCATATTTAAAGGTCCCAAAGGCGGGAAATTCAAGCCAATGGAAACAGACCAAAAAAAAACAAAAAACAATCCAAGTAGTATTTAATCACAACATGTGTCAGTCTATAGTGCCGGGCTCTTGAGCTTCTTTGGTGCCGGCAGGTATGAGTGGTTCTAACCACCATTAAAGAAGGCTGACGCGTTAAAAGATTTTCTTTGGTGCCGGCGCACATCAGTGATTCAACCTACTTCTAAGATGTCCACTGACATCTGAAATAAGACATCTTATAAAGAAACAGGCGGACCTAGGATTATACTTTGATGCAACTTTCCAAGTATCAGATCATATTTGATATAATGCAGGTCAGCGTCCAAACCATATATGACGGTCTAGCTTTCACATAAAATAATTAGAATTGACCTACCACATGTTTGAGTGGATTTCTGGACATTGTTTGTGTTTAAAGCAATGAGATCTACTAAAAGAAAAAGCATTTTGAAAGATTTTTTTTTTTCACTGGTCTGTGGTCTCTTTTTGTCGTGTTTTTCTATTTTTCCTTTCCGCGTCACATTTGTTTTAGTATAAATCACACCTGGGCACATTGACTGTAGTTGTAAGCCTGTAATGATGATTTGGTGATTGCTGTTGGTTGGTTCAATATTTTAGATTATGGACTTGAGGACTGGTTAAGAAATCAGAAAACAGCCGTTAACCGCTGGAAACAGTACGCATGGGCTTCACGTACTCTCTTGATTTGTTCCCCTACTCGTGAACCCACTCTGTTTAATGGTTCCTGTTCTGTATACCAGTAAAAATTTAAATTGCAAAATAAAAATAAAAAAAAAAGCCATTTTCCCTAGCAGTTCCCTATTCCTGTGCTGTCAGCTGTTACGGGTACAGCAGTTACTCGGAAGTTTAGATACAATATACTATGATAAGAGCTGACTTAAGATAAAGACATCAAACCGCAGTCTGAGTGTCAAAGGTGCCAGGAACTGGTTTGTGGGGAACTTCCCTGGCAAAAAAAACCGAACTGGAACTGGCGTCGTCATTGCTTCAGCCTGGGTCTTCCCAGTCTGCCTGCTTGCCATTCTTCCCTCAGTTCCCCCGGTTGGGTCTCCTGGTAGCAGGACCTTGGCCTGTAAAAGGAAGCCCATGTGGAGAAGAGGAGGGGACCACAGAGCACAACCCTTGGCTGGAAGTAGTGGGGGGGGGGGGGGGGTGTCCCCGTTTCTGTGCTACTTTAGTAGATAGCAAAGGAGCCTCTGGTCCCTTCTGGCTTCTGTTCTTGTGGCTTTGCTTGGGTCATCGCTGCTGCCAGAGGGCGGGTGGATAGAGGACACAGAATATGCCTTTCTGGTACTGTCTCTGCGGCACACCTACCGCTGCTGCCAGGGCCTGGAGGCCAGCAGGAAAGACCAGAGACAGCGGGAGCAGAGAAAAGAGAGGGGAAGCTGGAGCGGTGCACAGGAAAGGGAGAGGAGGAAGATGATTCAAGGGAAGAGGGGACATAGATCGTAAGGGACAGGGGTGAAACAGGGCTGGGAGGAGGAATGGATAGCGGGGGTCCGGGAGGTAGTGAAGCAATAGATGGAATTCTAGTTGGGGGGGGGGGGGAGGCAGGGGGATGAGGATCCAAGGAGGCCAGGCTTACAGCGAGGAGACAGGAGCCAGAGGACCAGGAGAAGGTTGAGAGAGAGGGGAAAGGTTTGGGACTGGGAGGGGTGAAAGAGGAGGAGGTAGTAGAGTGCTGGAAAGGTGAGCAGTGAAAGGTAGGCGTGAGACAGAGGAGAGATGTAAAGAAGCTGAGGGAATAGTGTGACAGAGTCAAAAGGAAATGTACAATGGAAAGAAAAACAACCAATGGATTGAGAGAGAGAGAGAAAATCAAACGGAGCAGAGAGAAGAAGAATCCAAAGTTACAAATATAGATTTGGAATGAAAGTATCTAATTATTTTAAAATGTTCAGGGGATGTGGTTAGTGCAGGTAGTGTGGTTGTGCCTAAAAAAGGTTTGGATAAGTTCTTGGAGCATAAGTCCATTACCTGCTAGTAATCAAGTTTACTTAGGGAATAGCCACTGCTATTAATTGCATCAGTAGCATGGGATCTTCTTGGTATTTGGGTAATTGCCAGGTTCTTGTGGCCTGGTTTGGCCTCTGTTGGAAACAGGATGCTGGGCTTGATGGACCCTTGGTCTGACCCAGCATGGCAAGTTCTTATGTTCTCGATGCAGTAACTGACATCTCTTTTACATTTTTATTCCACCTTTTGCAGGATCTACTTTTATTAGCTCTGGCTTTTGGACTATATAGCAAATGCTGCTTTAGATGTTTTTCCCTCCATGCTTTTTTGATGGGAGAGTGTGCTGGGAGCTTTCTCCCCCCCCCCCCCCCCCCCCGAAGTCCACAGTTCAAACTCGTGTTGTCTTCTCACCCAAGTGCTTTATTTCGCTTCCAGTTGCTCTGCTGGCCATCTTGCTAACGGGAATTCACCGATCCTGGCTTCCCCTGCCCACAGTGGGGGCCCTCTGGCTTGTTTCATCATACTGCCATCCTCGGGGGGCCGCAGGAGCTATTAACCTTTACCCCTGAGGGCATACAGTGCTGTCCGGGGCGAGCAGGGATACATTATTAATACAGGGATATAATCAACTGTTGGGGGGATCTGCCGGAGACAGGATACTGGGCTGGATGGACCTCAGCCTGACTCAGCAGGGCACTTCTTATGTTTGCCCTGCAGGCCCATCAGAGAGACCTTCTGCAAGTCTCCGGAAAAATCCACCTCTTCCCATCTCTTGCTTCTGGCCCTGGCCCCATTTTTCTTTCTTCCTACACAGATATGCACTTGGGGGGAGGGGAAAAGACCTCCACAGTGACCCGTGCTAATCGTTGGTCTGTTTCTTGCATCTCACTCCCAGGGATCAGCGCTGGCTTTCCCAAGCCTGCCTGGCTAATAACCGTTCATAGGCTTTTTTTCCAATCCTCTTTTAAACCCCGCTGTGTTAGTTGCCTTGACCACATCCTCTGCCAACAGATTTCGAAGCTTGATTGTGCGCCGAGTGAAACAGTATTCCCAACGATTTGTTTTAAATCTGCCGTTTTGCGAGTTTCATGGAGTGTCCCCCTTAGTCCTAGTGTCATTTGAAAGGGTAAATAACTGTTCCCCATTTATCTGTTCCGCCTCACTCATGGTTTTTATAAATTTCAGTCATATCCCCCATCAGTCTTCTCTTCTCCAAGCTAAAAAAGCCCTAATAGGCTTAGCAAGGGAGGGATCAAAATCCTGGAGGGAGGGAGTTTCAGAGGGTAAGGGATGGATAGCAAGTGAAAGTAGCTAGGAGGAGAGAGGCCTTGTGTCAAGCACAAGGTGGGGGAGGTTATAACAAAAAAAAAAAGAGACCTAAGGTGTAGGGTGGCAGAGGAGAACTCCGCCTTTCAAAGAAGGGAGGATGAGCCTCAGTTTAAGGTCTGGGTAGATGGGCTCAAACAGCAGGGATTAAGAGAGGTAGAAGAGGGTGGCAGGTAATTTAAAAGCCCCCCCTAGTCTGCATGGATTGCAGAGGGGTAGCGTGAGAAAGTTTAGAAGAGTGCAGAGGTCAGGATGGGAGATAATCAGGGTGGAGATCAAGTAAGGTCTGTGGCATTGCAACAGGAAGGAAAGATCTGCAGACTCGGTGGGTTTTGTGGTCCTTATCCGTCGTCAGAGACTGTTTCCATGGTCTAGTGTTTTGGCTGTAGTAAAGAGGAGAAAAGACTGGAATATCTTGCACATAGAAGAAAGATATTGTATAACGCAAGGCTGTCTGTTGGAGAGTTTATCCTTTTTTTTTTTTTAGTGGAGATCCTGTGTTTCTGGAATTAATCTTCCCACCTGCACAAAGATAGCATTAAACTTTGGGAGCAGGCTGTAAGGTGCTCAACTGCATTAGGAATTGATTGAATGATAGGCAAATGAACATAGTTGAAAAATTAAGTTCCCACCAAGAAAAGGAGGAGGGTTAGTGAGAGTGCCACAGAGTCTGTCCTGGGTCTGATTTTTTTTTTTCTAGTACAGTAAAAGCCCCATTATTCAGCACTCGATCAACTGGAAAGCACAACTAATCAGTATATTTTTTTCTTTCGCTGCCAGAAAGGTTTAAATAGAATCCTAATGGACATTAGGAAGCACGGTAGCTTTGCTCTGCTCTGCTCTGTCCACTCCAGCTTCACCCCCTCCCCTCCTATTTCCTGCTATGGATGGGAGGGGAGAGGAAATGACAGGAGGGGAGGGGTTGGATTAGGAAGCAAGAGTAGTTTAAAGCTTTTCTCTGCTCTGCTCTGTGCTCTGTCCACTCCAGCTTCACCCCCTCCCCTCCTATTTACTGCTAGGGATGGGAGGGGAGAGGAAATGACAGGAGGGGAGGGGTTGGATTAGGAAGCAAGAGTAGTTTAAAGCTTTTCTCTGCTCTGCTCTGTGCGCTCCAGCATCACCCCCTCCCCTCCTGTTCCCTTGCAGGTTGCTCACAGGTAACAGGCAGGCATGTTCAATTAACCTTTCCTCAAGCATACCCCATAAGGGTCTTTTGCTGTATTTCCATAAGTGTCATATTGCACAGGCTGCACTTGAGTGGCATGGGCAAGTTACCTGATGGTCCCTGCAGTCATTACCTGGCATCAGTCTGTTTTCTGTGTTTTGGTGCACAAAAGACTCCATGTAACCATTTACTGAAAAAAGAATGCCTGTATTTCTACAGAATACCAGCCCATGGGCCTGATTTACTAAGGCTTTTCTCCCATTCTGTGTCTATGGGAAAAATGCCTAATAAATGAGGCCCCATTTTAGCTACCAGCACATGAAGCCTTAGTTTCTGGGAACTAGAGAACGCTACCCTTATAACCTCAGGCTCCCAACCCTTAATAAGTCCCTTGCAGTTTATCCTGGCGTACAAAGCTATGTCTGGCTTGGGGAAACAAGCCTCCAGTATCACCAGGCGCTGGGGTTTTCTTTACCATCTACGCTGCTATGGTTCAGTACAACAGGCCTATTTAACATAAGCTGGTTACAAAAGTAGAGGACGGATTCCAGTCTGCCCCCACCGCTATGGTTACTTCCCAGCTGCAGAGTGCGACCACCTGCAAGCTTTCTCCTTACCCAGGACAAGTCTCTTTGTGTCTTCATCTTTTGTGTTCCATCTTGGTTAGAAAAGCATAATAAATCCCCCCACTTACTTCCCTCCGGCACCCGCCTTTCCCGTGCGTAACAGCAAGGCGGTCAGCACTACCAGCGTGGCCGTTGCTCCGAACACCCTGCGTAGCCTGCCAGACAGATCTGGCCGTGCAAGCACTTGCGTTTCCATGTTCCTCCTAATATCGGTATAGAAAAGCCACTAAATAAATAAATAAATAGGAGAGGCCCAGCTGCTAGTGGATTTTACCATCAGCCTGCCAGATAAACACAGCCGCCTGCTACCAGTAGGGCTTCCAACATTTCCTATGAACCTCTGCCTCTTCTTCTGAATGCCTTGCTGTGCTTGCTTCTACCATCTCCACTGGAAGGCTGTGCTGTGCATCCCCCACCTTCCCTGTACAGAATAATTTCCTAAGATTGCTCCTCAGTCTACCCACTTTCACCCTGATCCCGTGACTCCCTCGTTCCAGGGCTTCCTTTCTGTAGTAAAAGGACCTCCTCCTATGTATTGATACCTTAGAGGTATTTAAATGTCTGTCATATCTCCCCTACCCCACCTTTTCTCCAGGCTTAGATCTTTAAGCCTGACCCCCATACGCTTTAGAGCAGGGGGTGGGCTGCGGCCACATTACAAGTTATCGACCTCAGCAGGGGCCGGAGGGTGAGGGCGGTTTTCCCCTTGGAGCTCCTCGACACGGCAGTCAGACCCCCCAGCGCTTGCAGACATTTCAGTATCCAGCAGGCTCAAGCGCCATCCATTTAACACCCGAGGAGTCCCTCTCAATCATGGATCCCAGCCTCTAGCAAAAATCAGCAGGAGCTTCAACCCAAGAGGTGCAAGGCGTTTCCCCACCTCGGTCCCAAATGCAGAACCCAGACAGAGCCTCCCCAAACACCAATAAAAAGGCCATAAAGTAAGAAATAGGAAGGCGCAGACAAAAAACTGGAGACTGCCATGCAGTGCAATAATGCAAAACCCAGAAATCTCACCGTTCCTCATAACAAAATCAGTAAATATAAATCATCAGTCATAGCGGTGAGGAAACCTTACTAACACAAAGATATCTCAAAACAGATAACAAATAGAACAGCATCTAATAATTAAGAAGACTAAGGATAAAAAATCAATCAAATATTTCAAAACAGCAGCATATCAAACACCCAATAATGAAAACTAACAAGGATTAAAAAAAAACCCTGCCCCCCTCTCCATACCTGGAAACCTTTCATTTCCAGTCACCCTGAGTGTCTAGGATTAGAAGGGGGAGAAGAGGGAGAGTACACACAAACCTCCTCTGATCTCTCTCATGTACTCACATGTTCATTCTCACTCACACTCACACTCATGCACTCTGCTACACCAGACTAACACGGCTATCTCTCTGAATATCTTCTACACGCTTTTCTTCTCTCTACCCTCTGCTTGCTCTTCCTCCCTCCCACTTCCCTCTTATTCTCCTTTCAGTCATTCACTCTCTTACTCCCATTCACTCCCTTCTTTCCCCTCTGTCATTCACCTTCCCCACTTAATCCCTTTCCCTCTCAGTCACTCACCCATCGCTCCCACTCATTCCCTTCTGTCACTCACTGCCTTGCTTTTGTTTTGTGCTTAGAAGAATTTCACCTCCAATACTGGACCTCTCCCTTGAGTTTTTGCAGCCCAAATGCATTACTCTGCATTTTTTTTTAGCATTAAATCTTAGCTGCCAGATTCTGGAGACCATTCCTCAGGTTTTGCTAGATCCCGGCTCATGGTGGGTGTCTACCTGGTGCAGATTTTGCTGTCATCTGCAAAAAAAATGGCAAACCTCCCATGTCATGGTATGACTATAATAATGTAGGACGTGCGCCATGAACCTCTCCTCCTGGGTAGGGTCCTCACTAATTCCTTTCATGCGAGGTTAACCAAGTCCTGCAGTTAGGTTAACCATGCAGTATTGCAGGCCAGAATTCAATTTGCAAGTAACAAACCGTAATCCTCTTTCAGCCAGAATTCTGAGAACTACCCCGCTCATCACGACGAGGTTTAACTGAAATTCCATACTCTCTTGTCCATTTACCTAATCTGTTTCCTCCTCCTGCCCAACAACAGATCTCCCAGTTCCTTAGGTTTCTCGTATAGGGCTGGTAGCTGCCCTGCTACACACCCAGTCTTACCTATCCCGTGTCAGCTGATCCAGCTGCCACTCCCTAGGCCTTCTGGGAATTGTAGTGTCTACCAGTGATTTAAAAGATCTAGGTGGATCCTCATCACAGGTGGGATGGTGTGGGTGGGAGTTATTAGTAATGGCTTTTAAAGGACGGTGCATAGATGTACATATTTCTTGTTTGGCAGGGGGCGGGGGTATATGGTGGGTCGGGTATATATTTTGTATATCACACTGAGCATGTTGGACATGTAAAAAGTAGAAAGCTGTATTTGTCATGTAAATGCAAATATTGTGTTATGTGACCTTTGAAGGCGTTGAAGTATATGACGTATGTACATTTTTAAATCCCCTTTTTACAACGCTAGCTTTACTAAATACTGTTGATTTTTTGGAGGTGAGGTTTGAGGGGAAGGAGGCTGCACACAGTGCACCTCTTGGCTTCTCCCCCCCCCCCCCCCCCGTACCCCTGCCACAGTCTCCCTGAAGTCCACAGCCCAGACGCGGGCCGTCTGCCACAGTAACTGTAATGCTCAGGGGACTCATGAAACAGAAGAACAGCGCTGCACTGGTCTGGAGAATCTTACGGCAGCAGTATCTTGGCCTCCTCCCAAGTTGGTTGGCTCCTTACCTAGTGAACCAGAAAACAAGCCTAAGAAAGTGAAATAAAACTGTCTGCCTTGTGAGCTGTAAGAGTCTGGTATCCATTTCGGCCCGTGAAAAGTCTGCAATTTTATTATTTAACTTGTAGCTCAAAAAGTGCTCATTATTAGACCTTCTGTCTTTATAGGTCGGTTCCTCTCTTGGGTGGGGGAGGATGTCTTTATTTTGAAGATCGTGTGTGTGAGAATATGCAGTAGAGAGAACATTTCCAGTGCTGTCACAGACTTTCACTTATTGGCGCTCTGCGTTCAGGAGAAGACGTGCATGGAACTGCCGGGATGTTTCAGCGCAGGACTGACGTACAACTTGCAGGGCTTTAGAGGCTGACATCTGTAGTTTTAGACCTTCACTGAGGTTCTTCTTTGCATTATTAAATCCTGAGTTTTGTGAATAATGAGATTTATCAAGTTTGTAAGGGCCCGATGTCCTAAGAGGTGCTTCACATTTTTTTTATTTATTGGGTGGAGGAGAGAGGAGAACCTTAGTACCTCTTGTCCTAAATGTTTCGAGCTGAGGAATGAAAAGGTAACAGTTTTGATGAGGTGGGAGAACACAGCTGGGTCCTACATCTGGATGTCTTGAGGCCTGGCAGTTTCCTCCCGGTGGGCTTGCAGTTCAGTCAGAACCAGGGCCTTGGGACCTGGTACCTTGAGCCTTCGCCTGTAACTACCTGGGGACGTTTCCCCCTAGTAACTCACTTCAGTCCAGTTATTGGCTTTTAAATTCGGCCACTTGGAGTCACCTTGGTGCAATGGCTATGACTGAATCCCTCCAGGGTGTCCCTGAGCGCTGTAACCCTAGAATCGTAGCCAGGTGCTGCCGCATGGGCAATGTGTGAGCCGCCGAGCTGAACTGCACCTGAAGCCATGTTTCACGAAGGTTTTGCGTGGCAAAGGTCAGAGCAGTGCCTGGATCTTTGATGTGACTTTTCTCCTGGGCAGGAAGCAAGAGCCCCTTTCAGGGTAGAGTCTGTCAGTACGGAATGTTTAATCTCTGAAGAGATGAATTTAAAAAAAAAAAAAAATGCCCCTAAGTTAGTTACAAAAAAAAAAAAAAAAATGCTGTTCAGTTTGACTTCCCACAGAAAAATGAATTGCTTCCTAGACAGGTTTGTTCCTGATGAGGTCAGTCAGAGAATTCAGATGGCCATAGATGGATAAAAGCCGTCTTCCACTGTTGGAAAGATCCTGATGCTTAAAGAGTCAGTAACTTTAGTGAAAGCGAGATATCCAGAGGCTTGTACGCAGTCTAAAATAAACGCAAGTGACTGCTATTTTTTCTCTGCGTTTTTTTTTTTTTTAAACCAGTATGTGTTGCTATCCCAAAGAGAACACAAATGTATCCTTCAAGTATTTTTGGCTTGCGAGTGATGAAGGAGTAATTGATGAGATTTCTTGGATAGGCCGAGCCAGGCTGTTGGTTACAGGCAGTCCACTCGACCTGTGAAATAAAACCAGTCCCTGTACAGCCTTTCATTCTGCATGGGGATTGGGTCAGTGAAGGGGACCAGTCCCTGTTCTCTTGTGGTTCTGGTTAAAGGTGCTATGTAAATACATGAATGGGGTCCTCACAGGGTGCTGGTTCATAACAGGATGTAAATTCTCTTCCCAGTGTAGCTCTTAAAGTGACCCCTTTATTGCAGGGCATAGAAAACGGTCTTGCAAGCTAACTGCAGGATTGGGGGGAAAACCCTGATGCCCACCTTGAAATCCCTTGTGTTGGCCATTTTTTTATGATTTTCACATCATAAGAACATAAGAAATTGCCATGCTGGGTCAGACCAAGGGTCCATCCAGCCCAATCATCCTGTTTCCAACAGAGGCCAAAAACCAGGCCACAAGAACCTAGCAATTACCAAACACTAAGAAGAATCCCATGCTACTGATGCAATTAATAGAAGTGGCTATTCCCTAAAGTAAAATTGATTAATAGCCATTAATGGACTTCTCCTCCAAGAATTTATCCAAAACCTTTTTTGAACCCAGCTACACTAACTGCACTAAACCACATCCTCTGGAAACAAATTCCAGAGCTTTATTGTGCGTTGTGTGAAAAAGAATTTTCTCCGATTAGTCTTAAATGTGTTACTTGCTAACTTCATGGAATGCCCCCTAGTCCTTCTATTATTCGAAAGTGTAAATAACCGAGTCACATGTACTCGTTCAAGACCTTTCATGATCTTAAAGACCTCTATCATATCCCCCCTCAGCCGTCTCTTCTCCAAGCTGAACAGCCCTAACCTCTTCAGCCTTTCCTCATAGGGGAGCTGCTCCATCCCCTTTATCATTTTGGTTGCCCTTCTCTGTACCTTCTCCATCGCAACTATATCTTTTTTGAAATGCGGTGACCAGAATTGTACACAGTATTCAAGGTGCGGTCTCACCATGGAGCGATAGAGGCATTATGACATTTTCCGTTTTATTAACCTTTCCCTTCCTAATAATTCCTAACATTCTATTTGCTTTTTTGACTGCTGCAGCACAATGAGCCGACGATTGGATGCCCAATCTTCCAGTCTTGCAAGGTCCTCCTGTAATGTATCACAGTCTGCTTGCGATTTAACTACTCTGAATAATTTTGTATCATCCGCAAATTTAATAATCTCACTCGTCGTATTCCTTTCCAGATCATTTATATATATACTAGCCGTTAAGCCCGTAACAACGGGCTACATTAAAAAAAATTTTTCGGTCCATTCCCCTTCCTCTCATTCTCCCTTCCACCTCCTCCCTCATTCTCCCTTCCACCTCATTCTCCCTCCTCTCGCTTCCACCTCCCTCCCCTCCTTCTCCCTCCCCCTCCCCCTCCTTTTCCCTTCCCCCTTCCCTCTCATTCTCCCTTCCCCTCCTTTTCCCTCCCCCTCATTCTCCCTTCCCCCTTCAACTTTCCCCTTTCTCCTCATTCCCCCTTTCCCCCTTCTCCCTTCCTTTCCCCCCACTTCCCCATTCTCCCTTCCCACCTCTCCCTTCCTTCTCTTCTCACCTCCCCATCTCACCTCCCCTCCCCCAGTCACTCCCCCTCCCCCTCAGTCACTCCCCTCCTCTCCCTGCTCATTCACAACCTCTTTGGATGCCGCCACTACGAATCCGGGTCCTCGCCGCCGGTCCGGGTCCCCGCCGCCGGTCCGGGTCCGGGTCCTCGCCGCCGCTGGTCCGGGTCCTCGCTGCCGCTGCTACCACTCTTTGCATGGTGTGCGCGCGCGCCGCCGCCGCCACCGCTACAAATCCGGGTCCTCGCCGCCGGTCCGGGTCCGGGTCCTCGCTGCTGCCGCCGCCGCCGGTCCGGGTCTGGGTCCTCGCTGCCGCTGCTGCCGCTACAGGACCATTTTTTTTAAATAGGCCAACTCTGGCCGACGTGCTCGCATGCGCAGTAGAGCTGCTCTCTACTGCGCATTTGCGGCACGTCAGTCCCATCCCATTTATATGGTAGATTGAAAAGCATAGGTCCAAGTACAGATCCCTGAGGCACTCCACTGTTTATCCTTTTCCACTAAGAAAATTAACCATTTAATCCTACTCTCTGTTTCCTGTCTTTTAACCAGTTTGTAATCCACGAAAGGACATTGCCTCCTATCCCATGACTTTTTAGTTTCGTAGAAGCCTCTCATGAGGGACTTTGTCAAACGCCTTCTGAAAATCCAAATACACTTCATCTACCGGTTCACCTCTATCCACATGTTTATTAACCCCTTCAAAAAAATGAAGCAGATTTGTTAGGCAAGACTTCCCTTGGGTAAATCCATGTTGACTGTGTCCCATTAAATCATGTCTTTCTATATGCGCTACGATTTTGATTTTGAGAATAGTTTCCACTATTTTTCCCGGCACTGAAGTCAGGCTCACTGGTCTATAGTTACATGGATCGCCCCTGGATCATTTTTTAAATATTGGGGTTACATTGGCCACCCTCCAGTCTTCAGGTACAATGGATGATTTTAATGATAGGTTACAAATTTTAACTAATAGATCAGAAATTTCATTTTTGAGTTCCTTCAGAACCCTAGGATGCATACCATCTGGTCCAGATGGTTTGCTCATCTCAGGATGATGCTTTTCTGTACTGAAACCGTCAGACAATTACCATTCTATTTGCTGCACTAATCTTTTATGGTGAGGGGGGACATGGGGAGGAGGGAATAAATAATGGGCAGGGATTGTAAAACTAAGCAACTATGGATGGGGACCCATGGGCCATGCTGTTTAGTGACGTCGGGACTCCCTAGCTGCCTCTTCAGCCTTCCCCCAAGGAGCAGGAACCGGGTCTGGGAATTCAGAATCAAATCCGGGGTCTTCTGCATGGCCACGCTCAGTGCTGCCTGCCAGCCTCAAGCCCTTTCTCTCCAGCACTGCTCGAGCCTGAACTTTACAGGAGAGATCCACCTCAGTCCCCCTTGCTCTCCTCATAATAACAGGTTCGATCTATGCCCATGACTTTCATCCAGACGAAATAAAGAAAAAAGCACTTTACTATAGTTAAAATTCAGACCCACGCTTGCAGCCGCATCTGGCAGCACAGATCGATGCGTTAAACAAGCTTCCAGAGACAGAAGAGGAGAAGGAACGGCGTTTCCTTTATTATTATTATCCAGTTAACAGTTGCGCAAAGTGAGGCACTGGGGATTTTGAGTTTACCCAAGATAACAAAAGAGTCGGTGGCAGACAGGCTTGGAAATAGGCCTTCCAGGAAAAACAGAAACCCAGGAATTTGTGGCTCACCCGCCCTGTAGGGCCTGTCTCTGGTCGGCCTGCAGCAGTGCTGCAGGTCCTTCTCTATCTCTGGCGTCTCGCCCTGGTCAGCAGCAAATTGTGATCACGGCTGCAGTTTTTTCTCCTTAATGTCCTGAAAAAAAATGGTCGATATAGAGTATTCAGCTCAACCTCTACAGTGTAATAGAAAAATACATCTTAACTGCAGATATCCTAAAAATCCAGCTGGCTGTAGGGTCAATAAGACAGGTTTGGGAGCCACTGCTCTCAGCTTGGTGGGGTTTTTTTTTTTTAATTATTTTTTGTCATGTGTGTGCATGGATAGGGAGAGAATTTTAATTTCGGTTCCAGGGAGCCTGCTAGTGCTTCTGCAGAAAAGCACCAGAGCAGTGACAGTAAAAAGACATTTTCATTGTAGATGTCGGCATATTTCCAACAGATTTGACAAGATCATGGGCGGTAACAAGGGAAGACTTTTTGCTTGAAGGCATGGGTATCCCGATTAGAAAGGCAGCGAGCCGTCCTAGCAAATGCTTACACTGGGTTGTTTTTTTTTTACACCAGTTAAAGGCTCTTGCAAGAAGGAGGCGCGTTACCGAGCATGTGTGAGCCAGGGTGTAACCACCAGCACCGACAGATTTGATTGTTGAGGATGGCTGGAGCTAAAGCAACCTGCCTGTGAAGTAACGACCCCAACTCATAGAATGCAGCAATGCCGGAGTAAACTGGGAGTGTCCAACTTTTTTTTTTTTTTTTTTTTGTGGCAAAGAGCGGAATATAATGTTTGTTTCTGGTGGAGGGGTTGGGCCACATTTTTTTTGGGGGGGGGGGAGGGGGGGTTGCTCACCCTGAAATTGTCTATGGTGGCTATGATTGCTGCAGATCACTGCGGAAAAGCAAACCTTTCCAGTCTGTGGCTGAGGGGGCCCCACAAGGTGCTTGAGGTCCCTTGGAGTGGCTTTTCCATGCCATAGAATTTCAGAATAATAGGACCTTATAGAGTCGCCCAGCTGCAAACTGCATGTGTACGTCAAGCAAATTTTAAGAGAACTACTTGCCAACGCAGGTGGTTTCCTCCTGGTGCCAACGTTCGAAGGCGGCCATCTGATCCCCATACCTGGGAACTCAGAGGTCCATATTTAAATGGTTTGTCTGGCTAAACTCTGGACTTAGCCAGACAAATCAGTTTCTGAATTTCCCACCAGTTTGACCGTCCCTGACTTTATCTGGCTTAAGTAGCTGGCCGAAGCCTTAGCCGTAAAGCCAGGGTTATCCGGCTTAAGTTAGCTGGATAAGTTTAATCACAGCTGCTGTATATCAGGTACAAGTTAGCTGGATAAGTTTTATCTGGCTCACTTAAGCCGCTGGTCACTGTAAGTGGAGGTGTTCGTGGAATCAGTAGCTCTGAAAGAACTCCGTTGCTCAGTTCTTCACCCCTCACCCATGTCGCCATCAGTGTAGGCCTTTCTGTTTAGTCTTCCCGTAAATCCAACGAGTTCAGAGCCTTTGTGCATGAAACTTTTTAAAAATTTCTGCCCCGCCAAACTCGTACATTTCATGCATGCAGTTATTCAGAATTTACCTGGACAAAAAAAAAAAAAAGGGACTCCGTGGAGGTGTTTGGAGGGGGCTGTGCTTAACTTTACCCGGTGAGCTGACGGATTCAGGTTAAGCAGCACCCGCTGATCCCATCAGAAAAAAGAGCAGTGCTAACTTTACCCGAATAAAATTGCGTACTTTAATTTTATCCACATGGATTCAGAGACCGGCTTGAGTGCATACATCCCGCCGACGAGCTGGGGAAAGCTGCGTGCGGTATTTTTTCTTACTGGATATTGACTTCACCGTGTCTCGGCGTGGTCGTTCTTCCTGCCACTTCCCTCGCCTCCACCTCTTTTTGCCCTGTTCTCTGTATTCATGTTCAGTTGGATCACGGTTAAGAGGGTCACTGAAAGGGTCACAGTTTTGACGCAGAGCAGTACTTATCCTTAATAAATTAGTCACGGTGAGAGAGGGCCCCATGTCTGGAAATGTTCCACGAATATTGATATTGCTGGGAGGCAGCAGCTAGATTAATGGCCCTCAAGGATCCTTGGAAATGAAAAAACAGAGAGAGAGAGAGAGAAAATCTGCGTGCTCCTGGAGGACTTTTCTCTAAATTTCTGCACCTATAGAGGGAAGTTCTAACGTCTTCCTCATTTCGCAGGACCCAGGCTGCTTGCCTTTGATGCAGAGATCGCTGGCTGAGCGCTTGTCTACAGCGTTGCTCAGCGTAGAAGGCTTCATGCTCCCCATGGGCCTTGAGCCAAATCAGCCCTGCTACGCCGGGAGATTTTCGCTTTGGCTGTTGAAGGATGTTTTGCTTCTTTAGCTCGTCTGCTTCTTGCCTGCACGCCCTGCTGGCATTTCCCGTGGAGCTTGTGTTTGAAACCGTGGATGGTTCATGCCACAAAGAGAGGGAATTCCTCGCTGGCCTGATTTGGGTTGGGGCAGAGAAGGAAGACGCTAATCGCAGCCTGGAGGAGCAGCGCCAGGGATCTGATGGCCTACACTGAGGTCTTTGTTCTGTTTATTTGTTGAATCTATGATTTGACCCCCCTTCATCCAGGAGCTGAAAGCGAATCACATCAAGGTGAAACAAAATGTATAAGTACAACGTCACGCTAAAAAAAAAAAAAGTGAGGTCCATATTCAAAGCCATTTAGCTGGCTAGCTCACAAGTTAGTCGGCTAAACGACAAGTATTATTAGAAGTTAGCATGTGGCACATTTAAAACTAATCGGAGAAAGTTCTTTTTCACTAAATGCACAATTAAACTCTGGAATTTGTTGCCAGAGGATGTGATTAGTGCAGTTAGTATAGCTGTGTTTAAAAAAGGTTTGGATAAGTATTTGCTTATGATCATCGCTTGAGTCAACGAGCAAATACCTCTAATTTTGCAACTTTGGAAATAAGAGCTAAGTGGCTGATTTTGTTCTAATATATAATACACCAATGAGTTCCTGAATGAACACTTTAATGATACTACGGTGGTAAATCACTAGCTTGGTTGAAGATCACATTTCATATATAAGCACAATTGCAACAAAAAGTTCAAAAAATAACAATGACCTATGATTAAACATTGTCATAGTTTGGAATGTGTTTATACACAAAATGACGATGCCCTGTATGATGGTCATTATCTCTGAATAGGTGAGATATAATTGTGGTGTGTAAGCTGACAATTTTATTGTTTGGGTGTTTACTGAGAGACTACCACCTTCCTTATTCAATTTACAGAGCCACGTAGTGTTTGGAATATCAGGATAATGTCGCCAGGCTCAAATCTCGTTGCGTCGTTCCACCCATCGGAAGGCGAGTAAGATGATGATGAGGGGACTCTTACTATCGGCTCACACTGACAGGCGTTACTTTTTCTATAGAGTCATTATCAAACCGGGCTGACACAGATCCTTCCTGTGCCCGAGAACAGTTTGAGGCACTTTCCAGTATGTACTAGACAGCAAGCGGGGGACCAGAGATGGACCTCCAGTACTGTTTAATGTTTTTTTTTAAGCTGGCAACCAGATCAAAGAGATGCAGGGGAATCTGGACTGAAATGTATCAATAGTGGGAGCGATGTGACCCCCCCCTTGGTACAGCGCTAGGTAGAACGTGGATCAGTGTTGCCAGCCCCAAATCATGTCAAAGCTAGCCCAAAACTTGCCAAAAGTCATGGCAAGTTCAAAACCATCCCAAAGCTAGCAAAACTTTTTAAACTGAAGGAAAAAAAAATCATATTTTTGTCAATACGTCGATGAGTCACACTTGGCAACGAGCACTGGAGACGACAGCCCCTGCTGAAACGAACACAGACAACTATAGCTGCTCAAAGAAAAACTGTTTTAAGTACAAGGCAGTAAAATAATTTGAAAAATGATGGGGAAACTGCACCCATGGAGTGCCTAAAAGCCCCTGTGTGTCTGACAGTAAGGATTATCATCCATCTTCAGATCACCCTCCTGAAGGCCTGGACCCTAGTCCTAATAGGGTTCACTTCAGGTCTAATATTCAGCCACACTACGTGAATTTTATGGAACAGTGGGAAATGCATTGACCTAAATAAATATGCCGATCGCTAGAATCTCCATTTTCCTTTAATAGGAGGTCACTCACACGTGTCATCAGAATAACAAAACATCTATCTGTAGTGCATTGCAATTACAAGCACTACAGGTCAAGGAAAACATTTAAGTTTATACTGCAAGAAAGGGAAATTGTTTCATTTATACCTCTTGATTTACTAAGCTTCTCCCCCAGACATAATAGGAAAAAAAAAAGCCTTTGTAAATCAGGCCCTTAATGAATTACACCACTTAGCTAATTTGGATTTTCTTTTAAAGCACTGATACCTTTATTGGTCTCAAAAGCTCATCTCACGTACATCAAGTGCTCTGCATCATTCTTATGCTGACCCGACAAAAAGAATCACAAACTGCAGAAAAGTATGTTTTCTCCGCGGACAGCGCTGTCATTAAAACTCCTGCCTACTCTATAAAGTAATTACCGTAGCACTACATCTGGGTAACGGTGCACATAATATTCCTCTGCACTGCTGATACCTGTGTAGTGCAAACAGGCATTGAATGAAATGGTTATTAGCTGAGGAATCTTGCATCTTAGAACATTCGTTGGTCCTGCACGTGGCAATGCTCCGTGGCCTGCAGAGATGCAAAGTAGGCAGGTGCTTTTGCCCTGGCCGACTTTGGAGTTCATTTTCAAAAATAGAAACTGCCCAGGTGCTTTCCCTTTGAAAAACCCCTATAAGGAAATTTGGGCACAAAGTGCTGGAATGGGAGCAAACCACGCAGAGATAGAGTTGCCCTGGAGAAGGTACAGCAAAGGGCGACCAAAATGATAAAGGGGATGGAACAGCTCCCCTATGAGGAAAGGCTGAAGAGGTTAGGGCTCTTCAGCTTGGAGAAGAGACGGCTGAGGGGGGACATGATAGAGGTCTTTAAGATCATGAGAGGTCTTGAACGAGTAGATCTGACTCGGTTATTTACACTTTTGAATAATAGAAGGACTAGGGGGCATTCCACGAAGTTAGCAAGTAGCACATTTAAGACTAATCGGAGAAAATTCTTTTTCACTCAATGCACAATTAAGCTCTGGAATTTGTTGCCAGAGGATGTGGTTAGTGCAGTTAGTGTAGCTGGGTTCAAAAAAGGTTTGGATAAGTTCTTGGAGGATAAGTCCATTAATTGATATTAATCAAGTTGACTTAGGGAATAGCCACTGCTATTAATTGCATCAGTAGCATGGGATCTTCTTGGTGTTTGGGTAATTGCCAGGTTCTTGTAGCCTGATTTGGGCTCTGTTGGAAACAGGATGCTGGGCTTGATGGACCCTTGGTCTGACCCAGTATGGCAATTTCTTATGTTCTTATGTTCTTTTTAATCCACCTGAAAATGCACACATTGGGCGGATTTTAAAAGGAGCGCGAATAGCCTACTTTTGTTTGCGCTCCAGGCGCAAACAAAAGTACGCTGGATTTTAGTAGATACGCGCGGAGCCGCGCGTATCTGCTAAAAACCTGGATCGGTGCGCGCAAGGCTATGGATTTTGTATAGCCGGTGCGCGCCGAGCCGCGCAGCCTACCCCCGTTCCCTCCAAGGCCGCTCCGATTTCGGAGCGGCCTTGGAGGGAATCCTCTAACGCCCTCCCCTCACCTTCCCCTCCCTTCCTCTACCTAACCCACCCGCCCGGCCCTGTCTACACCTCCCCCTTACCTTTCTCCGGGGATTTACGCCTCCCAGAGGGAGGCGTAAATCCCCGCGCGCGAGCGGGCCTCCTGCGCGCCGGGCAGCGACCTGGGGGCGGGTACGGAGGGCGCGGCCACGCCCCAGACCGCCCCGGGCCGTAGCCACGCCCCCGTACCCGCCCCCAAAATGCTGCCGACACGCCCCCGAAACGCCGCAACGACCGGGCCCGCCCCCCGACACGCCCCCCTCGGAGAACCCCGGGACTTACGCGAGTCCCGGGGCTCTGCGCGCGCCGGTAGGCCTATGTAAAATAGGCTTCCCGGCGCGCAGGGCCCTGCTCGCCTAAATCCGCCCGGTTTTGGGCGGATTTAGGCGAGCAGGGCTCTTAAAATCCGCCCCATTGTGAACAGAGTATGTGCATTTAGCCACTTATGAGGGGCCAATGTACAACCAGGGCAATCTAACTGGGTAACTCAGTCACTCGGCTAAATCCCTTGGGAAATTGGCTTTATAAAAATCTCACCTCTGTTTGACAACTTTGTTGGCTGTCTGTCACATACAGAAACATATATAGAGAAAAACTTGAATCACATGTTGACATGATTGGGTAAAAACTGGGCCAACAAGATATAAAACCCTCAAGTAATAAGGTTTCAGTCTTCACAACCTCTATGCAAATTCCATTAGAGAAACGTTTGAACAAATTCTCTCTGAACATAATAAGGCACCAATTTAATTTGGCTTCATGATTGACCACTTGATATTCTCTGTATCACAGAGCCCTGGATTATGGACACTGATGTTGTTCTTAATCAATTATGCCCTCCAGGATACAGAGCTTAATTTCAGTTGAGGACGAACAGAGAGGAGATGGTGGCGAGGTAACCTTTAGATGTTCAGTTTCCCTTCTTTGTACAGATATTTTAGAAATCCATGGTTGTGAAATGGTTCTGTTGACTCCTAGAGGCTGTGGCTTTGTTAAGTTTATCGTCCGCCCAATCCTAGAACAGGGGTGGCCAACTCCAGTCCTTGAGGGTCACAACCTGGCCTGTTTGTGGCCCTCGAGGACAGGAGTTTGCCACCTGTGCCCTAGAGCTAGTGGAGGTGTTGTCTATGTTGAGTTTTGACCTTGATAGGCTGCTCATTCTCGGGGATTTTAAGTCATGTTTTGATCTTCTGTTACCCCATTAAGCAGATTTTCAGATAGCCATGCTTCCTTCAGCACTCCAGCAAATAACGAGCCTCCGTAAACACTCTGCTGGGCTTATCTTGGATTTAATTTTCATTAACGAGGGCTTGCTTCATAACAAATATATTGATATTTTTTAAGCAGTCAGTGTACTTTTGGTCTGTTAACTCATTAATCTCTTTTAATTTTAGATGTACAACCAAATGTGCCCAGAAATCTGATCACCCTTTGAAGCTGGGAAAAGGGCAGACAGATTCTGCTAAAAGTGTAGATAAAGATGACCCTGATTTATCCTCCCTTCAGGCAAGCTTTGAATACAGTAAACACCAAAGCTCTTGATTTGGTAGCTCCATTAGTCATTTGAGTGTAAAGCAAAAATGCTGGTTTCTTTCTGATATTCGGGCCATGAAGCAAAGATTGCGTAGCCTGGAATGTAAATGGTGAAAAACACACCCGCTTCAGTATAAAAGCCTTTGCTATGATACCTTGAAACAGTATGGATCTGCTAGTAATAAGGCTAAAAAGCATTGTTTTCCATTTGAGATGTAGCATGCTGTTAGCCTGCCTCAGACCGCTTCCAGATTCTATGACTATTGAGAATATTGATTGTGAAGAAATTGCTCACTTTTTCGTTTCTAAGGTGGCTAAAGTAACCTCAGGCAAATCTTCTCTTCCTTTTATGCCAGAAAAGATACTCTGGAAGAAATTCCACCCAGTGTTTAAGAATGACATTTTTAGTATACTGTCTGAGAAGAAAGCCTCTTCTTGCTATTGGACCTATGCCCAACCTGGCTAATTAAAAGAGCCAGTGATATATTGTGCCATCTTCTTACTGCAATTGTCAATGCATCTTTTCAAGAAAGCTGCTTTCCACCCACATGTAAAAAGGCAATTGTGCACCCAGTTCTAAAGAAGTATAATTTACGTTGTGGAGAGTTTAGTACTTAACATACTAACATAGTAATGACGGCAGTAAAAGACCAAAATGGTCCATCTAGTCTGCCCAGCAAGCTTCCCAAGGTAGTAACTGCCGCTCCATGCAGGTTACCCCCATGTTTCTCTTAAGGGTAGTAACTGCCGCTCCGTGCAGGTTACCCCCATGTTTCTCTTAAGGGTAGTAACTGCCGCTTCATGCAGGTTACCCCCATGTTTCTCTTAAGGGTAGTAACTGCCGCTCCATGCAGGTTACCCCCTTGTTTCTCTTACGGGTAGTAACTGCTGCTCCATGCCAGTTAAGCTTTTTTATTTATTCCCATCCTCTAGCCTTTTAGGGATCCACAGTGTTTATTCCATGCCCCTTATTATCAATTACTACTTATTGATCAATTTCTAATTTATCATTTGTGGGCAAGGTGCGCAAACAATCAGTTCCGATACAGCTTCAAGAATTTTTCAATGATAATAAGGTTCTGGATCCATTTCAGTATGTTTTCCCAGAAAAATCGTGGTCCATAGACTCTACTGTTATCCATGCTTGATGTTATACCTCCAGGCATGGTAAGGGGGAAGCAAGTTCCTTACGATTTTTCTTGACATCGTTTCTGCTTTTGATAATATTCGTTACTTGGTCACCTTGAAGGTAGGGGAATGGGTCCAAGCATGGTGCGCGGTATAATCTAGTTGAAAACTGTTTGCCTCGAGGATGCCTCAGGGTTACACGCTCGCTGCAGTATGGTTTAACTTCTATGAACAGCCCAATGGCAAATTAAGCGCTATTTTCGATATTTAATATCGTATTTATATAGACGACATCCTGTGCCCGAGTCTGCTTCACCATCTCTGACTACGTGCACTGAAGTGTTAGACATGCAGTCTTTCTAATGGCCTTGTTCTGAATTTAAAGACTTGAGTTATTATTGAGCAGCCGTTCTAATTCTCCAACACCTTGCCAGGTAACGCTGGGTCTCGTCCTGTACAGACTGAAACTCGGAACCTTGGAGTTCTGATTGCTTTCAAATTACCATTGAAACCCCCAAATTACATCTGTTGTCAAAGGCCACCTTGAACTTATTACTTACTGTTAGGAGTTGTGGACCCTTGGCCTGAGGTGGGGGTTGTTGCTACCTGAGGGGCTGGGCCCCACAGATCCCCACCGTCGGGAGGCGAGGCTGGCCGGGAACAGAGGCGAGCTGGACCCTCACCTGTGCCGACCCTCGTTCCCCGCAGGTTGAGTTCTTGGGTGCTGGGGTCAGCAGGACTTAGGAGCGCCCCCGTGTGGCTGGTCCCAGAGAGGGTAGGCGAGTGAGTGTAGAGAGTGTCAGAGAGACTAGGCACAGTTCAAGACAGGAGCACTCTCGGAGGGAGGAGAGGCGAGAGTCTCAGGGAGTACAAGGCCACTGCAGCTCTGAAGGGAGTAGGGCAGAACCACGTGGGAGTGGCCTCGAGGAGAGGAGATGCAGAAGTAGAGACACGAACTGTAGTACGCTGGATAAGGGCTAGAGCGGGGAACCCACTGTAGTAGGTGCCTGGAGAGTAGCAGCACAGGGTTTTACTACCTGGGACACAGCAAGCCGGCAGCGGGACCTTCTGTAGTAGTAGCGCAGGAGCGGGGCGCCGACTCTTGAAGAGAAAAGGCACTGTGGCAAAGTCCTCAGGGAGCAGTGCCATGGAGGTCCCCAGGAGCAGCGGGCACCGCGGTTGGGACTCACAAGTAGAGTAGCGTTGAGGCTGGCCCCGAGGAGCGGGAAGCACTGAGAGAGAGTCCAGATGGAGCAGCGCTGAGCCAGGCTCCGAGGAGCGGGAAGCACTGAGGCAGAGTCCGGGAAAGGTTGTGCTGAGCCTGGCCTCGAGGAGCGGGAAGCGCTGAGAGAGAGTCCAGATGGAGCAGCGCTGAGCCTGGCCTCGAGGAGCGGGAAGCGCTGAGAGAGAGTCCAGATGGAGCAGCGCTGAGCCAGGCTCCGAGGAGCGGGAAGCACTGAGGCAGAGTCCGGGAAAGGTTGTGCTGAGCCTGGCCTCGAGGAGCGGGAAGCGCTGAGAGAGAGTCCAGATGGAGCAGCGCTGAGCCTGGCCTCGAGGAGCGGGAAGCGCTGAGAGAGAGTCCAGATGGAGCAGCGCTGAGCCAGGCTCCGAGGAGCGGGAAGCACTGAGGCAGAGTCCGGGAAAGGTTGTGCTGAGCCTGGCCTCGAGGAGCGGGAAGCGCTGAGAGAGAGTCCAGATGGAGCAGCGCTGAGCCTGGCCTCGAGGAGCGGGAAGCGCTGAGAGAGAGTCCAGATGGAGTAGCGCTGAGCCAGGGCCCACGGAGCAGGAAGGGCTGAGGCAGGAACCCGGAAGGAGAAGCGCAGAGATCCTGCAGCAGGAACAACTGGTCCGTGGAAAAGGAACTGGCACCAAAAGGAACCAAGGAACTCGTTGCCAAGTCGGTTAGTGGTGGCTGGAGGCGAGGCTTAAATATCCCGGGTCAGTGATGTCATCAGCCGGGGACGAGCCTGGAGTTCCCGCCGTTGGCCCTTTAAAGGAAGGGCAGGTAGCGCGCGCCCGCCTAGGGAGGCCCAGGATCGGAATGCTGGTCGGCGGCGTCCCGCCCGCCATGTGGAGTGCAGAGCGCCGGGAGGAACGCGGCGGTGGTGACCACCGCTGTGAGAGTACTGGAGGTAGAGAGCCAGGCATGACATGGCTTGAGTTGAGCCTGCTGCGGGCGGCCGCGGACGGTGGTCATAACACTTACTTATGATGACTTAAGAGCGGTGCTGCAGGTGGTGGTCTTCACTCACATTGATTACTGTAATTTTCTTTATCTTGGCAGTCATGCAGTCATTGCATCAGATTTTGTGATCCCTAGCACAGGGGGCTACATAATTATGATTTCAATTTTAAAAAATTACTCTCAAATTAAAAACAAATAAATTCTAAGAATCTTCTTTGAAGAGCATGAAAATAAAAACGATTTCCTCATCTTTGGAAATGACCTATTAACAGCAATTCTGGTGTTAGATGCCTGAAGTTACAGGCATCTTTTATTCAAATAAGATTTGCACATCTTTCTATTTATTTGGTGCATCTTTGACTTACTGAATTTCGTGGGGGTTTTTTCACCTTGTGGGCAAACCAACTCCTTGAAACATCTGTCATGAGTCACAGGTTTGCCTCCTCGGATGTTTGTGACAGTTGCTCCCATCCTACTAGGTGTTTTTTTTTTATGTGGACCACAAAAGCTCGCAGCTCGAGATGTGCAGGAAACTTGAGGCCGAGTTCAAACCGGGTGAATTTCAGCCTTATAAGTCAGCTCCGTGTCCTCCACCCTCAGCCTCCCCTCCTGCTGACTCCAGATGAGATCTTGCTGGGGAGAGGGATGATCCTCAATGTATTCTGTCATCCAGACTCCTCCAACAGCTCCGCACCGGCGCTCCAAGCTAGAATCCCAGTGCCACCATCCTTGTCAAAACTTTGTGCGACAGCTGAACTGACCTCATTCTTCACGAGTTCATGCACAGCTAGCTCACGATATTACGTGACCGTGGCTGGTGCGCCGGGTCCAGTTGGGTGAGGGGGGTGTGGCGCTGCAGGAGTTTGGGTGGCAGGATACATTCAGGTGGGGGGGGGTGACCCTCTCCCTTGCACTTCCTCTGAGGCAAAATCTTGGGGTGGGAGGGAAGGCTGAATTACAGAGTTATTATTGTTTTGACACTAGGAGAAAAAAATATTACCAACCCCTGATCTAGATGCCAGACAATCTGCCTGCCAACAAACCAACCACAGTGTTACATTCTTCCTTGTTTTTATTCACACTGTGGTGTTATCTTGACCTAATTGATGGTGAAAGACAGGAGACTCGGTAGGTTGTATTAGCTTTTAAAGGGCCAACAATAAAGATATTGTAGTACACAAACCTTCAAGGCCTCACAGGTCACTTCTTCGAATGGTTAAGCTCTAGCCCCTTTTTTTTTTTTTTTAAATCCATAATCTGCAAACATTCCTTCACTTTCAAAAGTATAAATGTTCTGCTAGAATTCCGAAGTGACCATCGAATTTGCAAAGGGATTTCATAAAATCTGATAACACTTGAGCATTAATGCCAGGACTAACAGCTGCACAGCATGGCGCAGGTATGTAACCAGACAAGGGTGTGAATGTTTGTATGGGCTGCGGGGATTAGATCAGTCTTTAAAATGCCTGCTCCTGCTGGTATCAAAAGTCAGAATAACAGGACTGCAGGCTGACAGGACATAGAACCTCTCACATGTTTTTTCTTCTCTGGAATCCAGTCTGGCTGATGGTGCTCATAAAAATCAGGTCTTGGGCGCTCCCCGGCAGAGGCTCTGTACCAGAGTGGTGCTCCAGGAGCTGTGTGTGTGTGTGTGTGTGTGTGTGTGTATGAAGAAATGGATCTCAGTCAGGACTAGCACCAGCCACCATCTACCCTGAAGATGGCAGTGGTACCTTTATCACAGTGCTTAAGCCAGGGATTCACATTTCCAATTGACAATGACCAGTATTTTGCCAGTGATCCCTCTGTGGGGGTGGGATTACATAAATAACTCCACCTCTCGGATGTGTTGTTTTAAAATGGATGATCAACATGTGCCAACACAGCTAAATGTTTTCCCAGAGAAAGAGAAGAGAGAGATTGTAGTGGGTACATTTCTACTACACGTAATGCAAGCAAAATGGTAGATGTACTTTTACATTACACAATGACACTTGTACTCTATAGGAGATAAGAACACATTTTCTTAAAGTAGGAGGTAAATGTATTATCACAGGAGCACTTCTTCTGTATTCACTGAAAAGGAATAAAAATCTATCCTAACAATTATTATAACAGAAATTAAAATATTTCCAGAAAAATTGTGCCCTACAGTAAAATGTAGAAACATTTTTAGATTTTTGCTAATTATACAAAGGAAACCCTGACCCCTTTGTAGTTAAGTCTTTTGCCTATGCCACCCATCTTCACCTTGGTGGCTGGCGAGGCATGAGGCATGGTGGTGGCTGGTGGCTGATAAAGCCTTAGGAATGGGGGACGCCCCCAATAATAGCAAGGAGCTTGAAGCTTGGAACAGAGTGAGGAGCTGTAGCACACCAGGAATCCAGGATCAAGAAAGAAATCAGGCAGGAATGCTGAAAGCAGAAACCGGAGATGAAGAGGTAACAAGGACGGAGCCAGAATACAAGAACCTGGAGGAAGGATCAAACCCTGGCAACTGACTGAGGAAAGGCCTGAATATAAATACAGGTGTAGGCAGGAAACAAGATGGCCACTGAGGGGAAGTGAGGGGCACAGAGCTGGGAGGAATGGATAGATAGTCCAAGCAGCTCACAGTGCCACCTGCTGGCTAGAGATGAAGTCTGCAATTGATCCTTGCATCAGTTCAGTTAAATTGAACGTGTGCCCTTAAGTCCACAGTGCAATTCTGGCCTGAATAATGTAAATGTTTTGTTTAGTTTGAGGCTCACATGAATAGAAGAATGCTTTCGACAAATCCCATGCGATCTTTGAGTGATGAACCAGTGACTGAATGTTTGTAGATACTTTAGTGATTTCTGTTCTTTAAACATTCACCAGCAAAATACAGCTTATCTGATTCTACTAAAATAAACACAATTCTTCTCTATTCCCATCTAACAATATGAGGGGGGATATGATAGAGATGTTTAAAATCATGAGAGGTCTAGAACGGGTAGATGTGAATCGGTTATTTACTCTTTCGGATAATAGAAAGACTAGGGGGCATTCCATGAAGTTAGCATGTGGCACATTTAAAACAAATCGGAGAAAGTTCTTTTTTACTCAAAGCACAATTAAACTCTGGAATTTGTTGCCAGAGGATGTGGTTAGTGCAGTTAGTATAGCTGTGTTTAAAAAAGGATTGGATAAGTTCTTGGAGGAGAAGTCCATTATCTGCTATTAAGTTCACTTAGAGAATAGCCACTGCCATTAGCAATGGTAACATGGAATAGACTTAGTTTTTGGGTACTTGCCAGGTTCTTGTGGCCTGGATTGGCCACTGTTGGAAACAGGATGCTGGGCTTGATGGACCCTTGGTCTGACCCAGTATGGCATTTTCTTATGTTCTTATGTTCATTTTAACTAGCAGAGGAAGAAGCAATTAAATTAATAAATGCTTCTGAATCACTAACCGATAGTCTTTTCACTGGGCAAGTGTCAGAAGCTCTGTTATTCAGTTGTAACAGAGGCTTTGCACCCTTACCACACATTTTTCCGTTTCTATCTGCTGGGAGATCTTTGCATTTTGAGAACTTTCCCCGGTGTTGGCCTTTTCCTTATTTTGAGATTGGTCAGTCTCCCCTTTTCAGACTGGACTGAGCATGTTCAAAGTGTGGTTGGATGTTGGTTTAAGTTGGGGTTAGATGACGTTTGGAGAGAAGTGGACTTTTTCTGATGGATCCCTGTAGGTTGATATATATTCACATGTGAGTACTTTAGAAAGATTGGTTGAGAGGAGAAGGAGACTGTACAATGTACCCACCCCGTAGAGCCTAGAGCCCTGGAAGGTTATCCGCCTCCCCGCCGGTTGGACCCCAGCTCTCCAGGTGCTCGCTATTGCAAAGTAATTTTGAGAAGAGTGAGAAGTCCAGGACTATGTAACCTCTATATTAGGGATCTCAAACCAAGAGGTGGGTTTCACTGTACATAAATTACAACAGTTGTGTACATTTTTCTGAATTGCAGTCAGCACATTCTCTTACCATTAGAAAGGGCTGATTACATAGTCTTCCTTTGTTTTTTTATTATTTTTGATCCGGCAGTTGCTGTCTGGGCATTTAGGCTTCCAGCTCACTTGGAACTGACCTCCATTTGACTATGACACCGTGAGGCCTCCTTCGCAATTATCTATGGTTTTCCCCCATATTTTAACCTCTCTCCCCCTCCTGGGTAGCCCAGCTGTAGCTATGACAGTCCTCAGGCAGGGGGTCAGACAGGCAGCTCCTACCAGAACCCAGTGCAGGTGCATCCTGCATTTGACCACTAGGTGTCACCATTGTGCAATGGTGGAGACTTTCTCAGTTCAGCTCTGTGGCCTAGGAACTTTGGCTCTGTAACATCCTCTGCCTCGGCTGGCCCAAGGAACAGAAGCTAGACTTGGAATGGTAACCAAACATATTCCTCCTTCTTTAACACCCAAGACAGACAATTCAAAATTATTTATTATTCATTTTGTATTTATTTACAGTATAGTTTCCATTGAATTTTTCAGGAAATAAGTTGTGTATGTTCATTTACTCAACCATGGAATGGAATTTACAGGAAAAGTTAAACAAATAAGGACTGTATTGTATGCATCACACACAAAACTCATCGAAGAGTTCCAGAGAGTCATTCCTGCAATGTGGATCAGTGTGAGAGAATGTGTTCCAGCTGTGACTATAATCATTAACATTGTTGTCAATTTGCTGCTGCTCTTTTGTCAACCAGCCAGTGAAAACTTCCACTGACCAGACATGTAGGAATTTTGTTTCCTTTACTCAGCTGCACTTCTTATCTCTCACCACTAGTGGGAGGGGGAATCATTGTGTTTGTAGGCTGTAGTGTCTTATTCATCCCTTATTTATAACCTTGTGAATATATGGCCATGATCCTAAAAAAAACAAACAAAAAACAGGTTGGTTGAAATGGGGCAAATGTAAATGAATTTGCAATAGAGGGAAAGATCTGCAGTTTTTTTTTTTGCATAGAACATTCTACCTAAATCCACAGTGGGGATAAGCCATGCTGTTTGTGCATCCACGTAGTGGCTATTCATTTTGACTTACAAACCAGAAAAGGGAGAATGGGCCCCTCTGTGAACTACAGCATACAGAATAATATTTGAAGAGTATAAGAGAGATCCCCAGTTGTAGCACTTGGTGCCGTATCGCGGCCGGCCTCACTCACCCCTGGAGTTATTGTGGACGGATGCTGCCGTCACTGAGCTCTGCCTCCTTCTAGATGTGTGCACTTATACCTCGGCAGCAGCTATCGGCCCAGCGGTGAGAACCTGGCCGTGGCACCAACTGATGACATCACCATCCTCTCCAGCATTTACATCTCATTGCTTCGGGATACCAGTGCCTCAGCAACGGGACGTCCTGCTTCTGAAGTGCTAGTTGCCTCGGAACCCGCGTTAGCCTTGCCTTGCTCCTGTTCTTCCTCGCCTTCCATTCCCTTGGCCTGATCTCCTGTTGCCTGACCTCTTGCCAGATTACTGACTCTGCCCGATTACCGATTCTCTCTGCCTCCATCCTCACCTGCCTTCCGACAACATCTGCCTGCCCTGTCGCTTGCACCGCTCCCGGCTGTGGACACTCGCCTAAGTCCTGCCAGCCTCAGAACCCAAGGGCTCCACCTGTGGGACAAGAGGCTGGTATTGGTGAAGCCTTCTTCCCGATCCCAGCCCAGAGTGTTTCTGCCTGCTATCGGTGTGGGCCCAGCTGCACCCGTTTCCTGGGCAGTATCAACTACGCCACAACCCAAAGGACACACACCTCCTGACACCGGACTTGGGCATATTTTGACTGTAAAATTCCATGGCAGACATAGAGGGAGTACTGCCCTTGGCCTACCCAAAATACTAATACTTTTTAAGCATTCATTACATTTAAACTCGTTTTATTTCTGCTTTCTGAAATATGTAAGACACCAGAGTCTGTCACGCATGGCAGAAGCTGAAAAGCCTCTTGAAAAACTAGCAAACCCTGTGAAGAAGGGTCCTGAAGCTCGTGCTCTGTATTATCTATTTTGTTGGGCCTTTTTAAAAGATATCGCAGCCTACTGAGACTGTCTTAACAAACCATGGCAAATGCTTTATGGAAATTCTCATGATACCTGGAAAGCAGTCAAGCAAATCCAAAATCATAATATTCATGCGCCCACGCTCTTGTATTATTTACGTTCTACGGGGGTGGGGTGGCATTTTGTCAGTAAGGTAGGAACATAAGGGAATGGCGAAGGCTTGGCCTGCTCAGATCCCCAAAGTCGAATCTGTAGAATCCTTAGCAGGTCATCTGCAGAAGTTACTAGCTTGTCAAGATGTTACCTCCCACATAAAAGGAGAGGACAAACCAGGTGAAGGACGTCAACAGCTGTGGCTATTTGTAGTATAGGGAGCAGCTCAGAATGGTACTGATCATAATCTGAGTCACCCCATTCAGATGATGGTTTACTGAAAGCCCAGGTAAGAGATACAAAGCACTTGAGGAACAGGTTAGATTTGTACGTGATAGATATCCTGTTTTGAATAATCGGAAAATTCTGTAATCTATGGAATACTGTAAGTGGCCGCATATACCTTCTTTGTTGATAAGTATTGATGCAGAAAAGGCATTTGACCATTTAGATTGGTCCTTACTTTTTGCAACTTTATATTCTTTTGGCATTTTCAGCATTTTGTTTCAGTAATTAGACTTTTCATAATAATAACTCTGTAGCATCTGCCATGGTTGATGGTAAGATGTCTACAGATATTCAGCTGATGCGAGGTACATGTCAGGGATCTCTTTCCCCTTTGTTCTTCCTACTTACACCAGAACTTCTTTTGAGATGGATTAAATAATCAAGGATATAGACAGGGTGGGATTTAGTGATGATACTTCTCAGCAATTTAAAACCATGGCCTTTGTAGATGATATTTTGATTTATGTTAGGTTCTATCTTAGGAGTTACCACCCAGAAAAGATATCTAGGTGTCATTGTGGATAATACATTGAAATCCTCGACTCAGTGTGCTGCAACAGTTAAAAGGGCAAACAGAATGTTAGGAATTATTAGGAAGGGAATGGTGAGTAAAACAGAAAGTGTCATAATGCCTCTGTATCGCTCCCTGGTAAGACCACACCTTGAGTACTGTGTACCGCATCTCAAAAAAGATATAGTTGCATCGAAGCAGGTACAGAGAAGGGTGACCAAAATGATAAGGGGCATGGAACAACTCCCCTATGAGGAACGGCTAAAGAGGTTAGTTTGGAGAAGAGATGACTGAGGAGATATATGATAGAGGTCTACAAAATCATGAAAGGACTTGAACAAGTTAATGTAAATCGGTTATTTACTCTCTCACAGGCCGATTCAGTAAAGTCCGCGGGAGAGCAGATGAATGCCCGCTCTCCCGGCGCGCGCACCGGCCACTCGCCAGTGTGCGCGATTCAGTATTTAAATTAGGCCCGGCGGTAAAAACGAGCAAAAGGAGGCGCTAGGGACACTAGCGCGTTCCTAGCGCCTCCTTTTTGACAGGAGTGGCGGCTGTCAACGGGTTTGACAGCCGACGCTCAATTTTGCCGGCGTCGGTTCTCGAGCCTGCTGACAGCCACGGGCTTGGAAACCAGATGCCGGCAAAATTGAGCGTCCGGTTTTCGACCAGACAGCCACCGGCCGACTTCCAATTTTTTTTAAACTTTTTTTACTCTTCAGGATTTCCGACTTAATATCGCTATGATATTAAGTCGGAGGGTGTACTTTCCCAGTGCCAGAAGAAATTAGCGCCTACCTTTTGGGTAGGCGCTAATTTCTGAAAGTAAAATGTGCGGCTTGACTGCACATTTTACTTTCTGAATCGCGCGCGAATACCTAATAGGGCCATCAACATGCATTTGCATGTTGAGGGCGCTATTAGGTTCGGCGGGTTGGATGCGCATTTTCCGCCCCTTACTGAATAAGGGATAAGGGAAAACGCGTGTCCAAGGACAGGTTAACAGTGCGCTCAGTCGGAGTGCACTGTACTGTATCGGCCTGTAGATAATAGAAGGACTAGAGGGCACTCCATGAAGTTAGCAAGAAGCTCATTTAAAACAAATAGAAGAACATTCGTTTTCATTCACTGCAAAGTTAAGCTCTGGAATTCATTGCCAGAGGGTGTGGTCTTAGCAGTTCGTGTCTGGGTTTAAAAAAGGTTTTGATAAGTTCCTAGAGGAAAAATCCATAAACTGCTGTTAATTAATAAGCAGTAGTAGCTTGAGGTTTATTTAATGTTTGGGTATTTGCCAGGTACTTGGGACTTGGATTGGTCACTGTTGGAAACAGGATACTGGGCTTGATGAACCCTTGGTCTGACCCAGTATGGCATATCTTATGTGGCTAATTCGAAGACTTCCCTGGACATATTATTGGATGAATTTTCTAAATATGTGTTACGAGTGCGCGCGGGCGCGGTCGTCTCGGGCGGGTGGTGAGCCCTTGGGCCACGGCAGGACCCCAGGAGGAGCCCAAGGCCACACCGTGGGAGGTGAGCTGAGCAGGCATGGTGAGCCAGGCAGGCAGGAACGGAAGCAGGGAGTCCGACCCTCAGCCGGACCTGCATGCCCATGGTAGCCAACACGGGGGAAGTTGACTAATGAACGGTCCTCCGACTGTTCCCGGCCCTTTCGGACCTGCCGCAGGGAACGGCAATGGGCAGCAGGCCGGACAGAGGCGAGGGCAGACAGAGTCCTTAAACAGAAGACATCAAACGGGGCAGAAGCAGGCTGAAGCAAGACGGAGACATCAGGTCAAGGGCTGAAGCGAGACACAGGAAAGGCCCAGGCGAGCAGGAACTCCGATGCTGGGATACTCACATCCGAAGCCCCCTCGGCTGGCAGAAGCTCAAGAGCCCGTGGGACAAATCCCTCCTGTTGGCCACTCCAGGGCCCAACAGGACAGAAGGCTCAGGAACCAGGTCAAGGCAGAGACAGGTAGACATCCGGACAAGGGCTGAAGCAGACACTGAAGACAAGGCTGGACGGGAACATTGCACTGTCCATCAGGGCGCCCTACTCAGCCCGCCCGTGGGACTGAGTCGCGGACCACCCTGTCCCAGACGCGCCCTACACAGCCTAGGAAGGCTGGTCGCGGACCACGCTGAGAAGGAGGGCGCGGGGAAGACCCAGGCGAACAGGAACTCCGATGCTGGGATACTCACATCCGAAGCCCTTACGGCTGGCAGGCACAGGAGCAAACATCTAGGCAGAGACACTGGACAGGGATCCATCAAAGCATAAGTGATCACGGAAGACCTGGATCAGCAAGTATACAGACAACTGTAGGACCTGATCCGGAGGCAAAGACACAGTGAACAGAAAGTCCTTAAATACTGGAGGAAGAAGGCAACTCCCTGGGAGGAGCTTGCCAGGACCGCCCACCGCTGGTCCTATAACTAGGGTAGAGAGCTGCGGGCCAGCCCCTAGGGAAGGGCGTCGCCCAACAGGAAGTCCAAACACTGAGGCTGCAAGCCACCGGCATGCCTCAGGAGCAGCTAGGCCTCTCAGGCCCTGGAGCAAGTCCTGGATGATGCGCAGGCGAGGCCCTGGCTTCAGAGCGGCCTCTGGAGGAAGGTAAGAGACCTCCTGCAGCGCAGCAGCAGGGGGGATCACAACAATATGGGCAGGTTTAAAATTGAATTTAGATAATCAAGGCTTTACCTTTATACAATTTGCATAGGGGTTTTTGGGATATGAATTTACCTCTAAAAATGACGGGAGTCGAGTGGCACCTTAAAGACTAACCACTTTATTAAAGCATGAGCTTTCAAGGACAGAGTCCACTTCATCAGGTACATGGACTCTGTCCTTGAAAGCTCATGCTTTAATAAATTAGTTAGTGTATAAGTTGCCACTCTACTACTGTCATTTTTGCTACACCAGACTAGCACCGCTATTCCTCTGAAGATTTGTCAGGAGTTAGGGATCTTATTGTATGAAGACTTTTCACAATTGCAAAATATTAATATTTCCTCGTTATATGCACAAACAGAAAAATTGCTACAGAACTGGGCTGTATTTCCTCTCTCCTTGGTTGGTAGGATTAACTTGTTTAAGATAATGATTCTGCCAGAGTGCCTTTATGTAGTTCAGGTTCTGTCAATGTTTCTTTTATGGCGGGTGGTCACTTCCCTGGAAAGCTTATTGGGCACTTTCTTGGAGAAGTGGAAAGTCCAGTGTATCTCTCTGTTCTTTGATGAAGACATGGGAGGGGGGTGGGTTGGCCTTGCCCAATTTGTAATATGGCCTGTAATTTACGACATATAGGGGACTGGCTTGTTGATATCTCCTATTATTCTCCCCTTGAAGTAGAGAAGATGATAGAAGCTCTACTAGCACTGCACTTCCTTCTTCATGAAACTCCATCTAAACTTAGTTAAGACAGGTTGGAATATTTGGAAGTGACTATGCCATCGACTATATTTAAAATATTCCATTTCTCATTATTTACGAATTCAGGGCAATTCATATTTTTGGCCTGGGGTCTATTCCAAGTTTTTTAGAAATTGGGAAACTACAAGCCTTACGGTGGTGTCACAGCTATTGCACGAAGACAGACAAATCATGTCCTTCCTGCTTTTGTGCAGCTGAGACATTACCGTAATTCTTTAGATAAACCAGAACTTCTGCTGTTGAATCAGAAGTTCTTGACAGAATCATTTAATTTGCTTGACCCAAGGAAACAGCAATGTTATATCGGCGTTTACTACATTTAGTGGATAATTCCATGGAATCTATAATAATTAAAATAGAAACGAGGTGAACACACAGTTGAGCATTTTACAATTTATAAATTGTTTTAAACAAATTCTTTACAGACAATGGGGCGGATTTTCAGAGCCCTGCTTGCCGGTGCGCCTATGTTCAATAGGCCTACTGATGCGCGCAGACCCCGGGACTCGCGTAAGTCCCGGGGTTTTCCGAGGGGGGTGTGTCGGGGGGGCGGGCCCGATCCGCGCGGCGTTTTCGGGGCGGGACGTAGAGTTTCGGGGGCGGGCCCAGGGGCGTGGCCGCGCCCTCCGGACCCGCCCCCAGGTCGCGGGTCCGGAGGGCCTCCGGGAGGCGTAAATCCCCCGACAAAGGTAAGGGGGGGTTTAGACAGGGCTGGGCGGGTGGGTTAGGGAGGGGAAGGTGAGGGGAGGGCAAAAGAAAGTTCCCTCCGAGGCCGCTCCGATTTCGGAGCGGCCTCAGAGGGAACGGAGGTAGGCTGTGCGGCTCGGCGCGCGCCAGCTACACGAAATCGGTAGCCTTGCGCGCGCCGATCCAGGATTTTAGCGGATACGCGCGGCTACGCGCGTATCTACTAAAATCCAGCGTACTTTTGTTTGCGCCTGATGCGCCAACAAAAGTACGCCAAATCACGCTATTTGAACATTATTTTATTTATTTATTTAGCATTTTTCTATACCGAACTTCATGGTTAAATACCATATCAGATCGGTTTACATCGAACGGGGGATAGAGAAAACTTGTAACAGAAATGGAACAGTACAAAATAATCAGAAGAGAGCAGTAAGTTACATTAAACAAGGACTATAAACTTGGAGGCTTTACAGCTTAGAAGTAAGAAGAATAGAAGGCCCAAGAAGGGCAATAACTTAAACACAAAAGTTGTAATGGATTCAGATTAAACAGGAAACAATATTATCTGAGGAGTTAGGATAATCATAATAATAGGCAACAAAATAGTAGCATGGTTCCGTAGCTCGTGAATAGGTTTGTTTGTCTATTGTGAGTCTGAAGGATCCGAGAAGGCTTGTTGGAACAGCCAAGTCTTAAGTTTTTTTTTGAATGTTAGTAGGCATGGTTCTAGCCTGAGGTCTGCGGGGAGGCTATTCCAGATGTTTGGACCTGCAAAAGAAAAAGCTCGGACCCTAGTCGAGACGAGGCGAATAGCTTTGGTTGGAGGGGATTGTAGCGTTCCTTTATGGATTTCTCTAATTGGTCTGATGGAAGTATGGAGTTTGAGAGGGAATTCAAGGTCAAGATGAAAATAGTTATGGATGGACTTATGTATCAGGGTGAGAGATTTGTGAAGGATTCTGTGGTAGATTGGTAACCAGTGTAGGTTTCGGAGAGTGGGAGTAATATGTTCTCTTCGGTTGGTGTTGGTTAAAATTCTGGCCGCAGCATTTTGAATCATTTGAAGTGGTTTGATGGATGAGTTGGGAAGGCCAGTGAGAAGAGCACTGCAGTAATCTATTTTTGCAAATATTAAGGATTGGAGAACAGTCCTAAAGTCGTGTAAATAAAGGAGGGGTTTGAGTCTTTTCAACACCTGTAGTCTGTGGAAGCAATCTTTGGTAGTCGTATTGATCATGGTCTTTAAGTTAAGGCGGTTGTCAAGGATTACTCCCAGATCTCTTACTTGAGTGAGGGTGAGATGATAACTGTGGTGTGTTTGTGGAGGGTGGTTGTCTGGGTTGGAGGAGATAAATAGTAGTTCAGTCTTAGCGGAGTTGAGGACCAGATTTAGGTTGTTGAGGAGATTGTTGATAGATTGAAGACAATTTTTCCAAAGCGAGAGAGTTTTGGTGATGGATTCTGTTATGGGAATCAGAATCTGAACATCGTCAGCGTAGATGTAATGAATGAGGTTGAGACTTGTTAACAGATGGCAAAGGGGAAGGAGGTAGATATTGAAAAGGGTGGGAGAAAGGGAGGATCCTTGGGGGACGCCAAGAGAAGAATTTGTCAATGGCGATTCTTTGTTATTGATCCTGACCCTGAAGTTTCTGTTATCAAGGAAGGACTTGAACCAGCTGTAGACTAATCCGGTTATGCCAATGTCTGACAAGCGATCTAGGAGGATGGAGTGGTTGACCGTGTCGAAGGCTGCTGAGATGTCTAGAAGGATTAGAAGAAATGAGTGTCCTTTGTCCAGTCCCATAATAATATGGTCTGTTAGTGAGATGAGCAGGGTTTCTGTGTTGCGTGATTTGCGGAAACCATATTGGGAAGAGGAAAGGATATTGTTTTCTTCTAAGTAATCTGATAACTGGGAGTTAACTACTTTCTCTGTAATTTTGGCTAGGAAAGGAAGATTAGAGATTGGACGAAAATTAGCTAGAATGCTGGAGTCTAGATTGTGTTTTTTCAAGAGGGGTTTAAGGGAAGCATTTTTTTAGACTATCTGGGTACAGACCTTGTGTTAGGCAGCAATTTATGATGTTGGTCAGAGGTCCTGCGATTGAGTCTGGGATGAGTAGCAGTAATTTGGAGGGAATGTTGTCTGTTGGGTGGCTGGATGGTTTCTGCCTCTTTAGGATGGATTCGATCTCTTTTGTGGAAGTTAGTTCAAAGTTGTCGAATTTAGCTTCCTTGAGTGTGTGGTTAGAGGTGTATGAGGCTGAGGGGTTTGTCTTGGTTGGAAGAAGTGCGATAGTGTTTGAAATCTTCTGTTGAAAGAACAAGGCTAGCTCATTTGCCTTGAATTGAGCCTGTTCGTCTGGTATTGATGGAGGAATTGGTTTTGTGATTTGTGATACATATGAAAATAAAGCTTTTGCATCATATAGGAGGTCATGGATTTTATTGGCATAGTATTGTTTTTTTGCTTTTAGGATGGATGTTCTGTAAAAATGTAAGGTTCCTTTGTATGATGATAGCGTAGATGGTGAAGGGGCTTTGCGCCATCTGTTTTCTTTTTGGCGTAGTTCTTGCTTTATCCGTTTGAGTTCACTGGTGAACCAAGGTTGGTTTCCTTTTTTTGCTGGATTAATTAATTTTGAGGTTGAAGGGCACAGATTGTTTGCTACCTTTTCCGTGATCTTATGCCAGGAAAGCACGGCAGAGTTGGGGTTGGATATATCTAGGTTTGTGAGTTCCTTGGTGAGCTGCTCGCTGAGAATGTCTGAAGCGCAAGATTTTCTGAAGTGAATAGTGGAGAGATGCTGAGTGGTGATAGATTTATTCTTGGAGGAGAGGGTCGTTGTTATCAGGAAATGGTCCCCAATGTCTCTTTGCTTGAAATTAAATTTAAATTTCTTAAACAGTTTTACATCTCTCAAAAGGAAGACTTCAGCTTCTGATCTTGGTGGGAAGGCTCTCGAGGTCACCAATTTGGTCATGCACGGCTCGTAAATCTTTTTGGGATTAAGTATTGTGGAATGTTAGTAGGATGTATGGCTCTCAGAGTGGATGGAAGATTGTGTGTTATTCGATGTGTTGTCAGGGGCACGTTTTGGCACTAAATTTCATAATTAGGGGTAAGGAAAGCCTTTTGCTAGCTAAGAAATCTAATCTCCGGAATTGGAGATCAGTAGTCCTTCCTTCCTTCTTTCCTGCAGTGAAGGCACGCTCTATGCCATCTTTGCACAACTGATGAAAAAAAAAACCTTTTTGGACATATGGGACGGATATCTTCAATCTTTGCCACATTGTGCCTGCACCATGTTATTGAGTAGCTATTGAACTTTTTGGTTTTCATGGTTTTTGAACCCTGTCGGGTTAATTTTAAAAGCGTTGCTTGTGCAGAAATGACCAATGTACGTAAGTCTGTATTTTAAAAAAAGCTGACCATGGCATGTGCCGGCCCGTTATCTGCGTAATTTTACTTCTGGTCCTGCTGTGGAGCAAGTCTGGAGATCTCGAAGTTTAGGGCGTTTAGCACGACGTGAGGGTTCGGGGTAAAGTGGGGGGCTTTCAGGATGAAGAACCAAAGAGGTCTTGAAGACCTCGATATGAACTGGGCAAACTAGTGGGCTACTTGGAAAAAAATGGTTTTCCCCTCAGGCGAGCAGGTTTTAAAATCCGCCTGCCTAAGTGTGTAAAAGCCACTAAAGCCTTAGTCGAAATACGCTCTGGAGGCGTACTTTAAATGTACTCACGAGTACAATTTAAAATTGCAGCGTCTGTCTCTCCGCTTGTGCACTGATATGCGCAGTTATGGATGCATGCGTGCTCCTTTTAAAATTACCCTTTGTGATTGTACATATGTACAGATGATGATTTCATGTGTGATTTGGGGGTTTTTTGGGATTCTGGGGAAGTGCTGGGGAAATGTTACAGTATTCATTCTTTGCATGTTGCTGAGAGACACAGTGCATAGCAGAGTTCCCATGTAGTGTGTTGTATTTGTTTACGAATAATTTAATAAAAAGAATTGAGTCATAAAAGACCAGCAAAAAAAGACGTAGTAATATAGGAGCTTTCGAGACCTCACAAGTTCATCTTCAGATTTGAGAACTCAGAAGCTCACGTCTTAAAATATCTTTTTGAGGGTCTTTTAGTTTAAATAATTGTGTTAATATATTAAAAACATTACAGCATAGTACATAATTTTTTCTGTTATGCAGATCATATCTATACAACCATCCAACAATGAAATACGACATCAAATTTCTTGGTATTTTATTATCTGCCTTCCTCTACTCCATTAAGCTAATCTTGTTCTCTTCACAAGAACCATATATATATATATATATATATATATATATATATATATATATATATATATATATAATTACCAATCAACATGAATGGCAGTCTAACGTCGCTTGAATATATTCTGTACCTCGACTAAATATAACACAACAATAATGTTGAATGTTGTTACTTAATGATTCAAGAAGGTATTACAGATCCTATTAGGTACCGCCATAAAATAATTATCCCAGATCCTTCACTGGGCTTTTAAAAGGTATTGCAACTTGTTAGAGGGAGAAGGTGCTTTGTAGTGGACAGATAAGCTGGTGCAACCTATTTCCCTCATTCCTCACTCACCCATTCCATTTCCTGTTTTTATTATTGAACCAAGATTCTATTCGTACAGCTGCGCCCAATTAGATAATAGGATCCCACTCTTCAATTTCATGTAATCTATTAATCCACCTTTTAGACTTTGCCTGCTATTTGTTTTTCATAGTCTGTCTTGCCAGGATTGTAAACTTGAAGCAGTAGGGACTATGTATCTCTGTATAGTGCTAAATATAAATCATGATGATGATAATAACTGAGATAGACTCCAGTTTTCTCCAGGAGGAATGCAACTGACATAGGCCTAGAGGCACTAAGCCATGTTGTTTTTATTTCATGAGGATTCCCAATATCGTGTGTGTGTGTGGCGAGGGGGGGGGGGGTTGCTGCAATAGTGGGACCCTCCCCCCCAAAAAACATCACGGTTATATGGCACTTTCTTTTGTCTCGTGGCTAAACACCACAGGACAAAACAATGTGGCTAGCAGTCCATGAGGTGCTATAATGGCCCCAAACCCAAGGGACTGCCATCGCCTTAAAGGGTTGACTACTTACGAAAAATGGTGCCCGACAAAAGAAGCAGTTGAGGGGGTAAAAGTTGACGCTCGCTTCAACCCAGGGCCACCACTCGAGTCGGCCCTGATACACCCCCCAAATTAAAAACAAAAGATTTAAGTGGACACGTGGGGATGGGCTGCCCCCAACCCTGGTTCATACAATAAATTGTGCCTCCCCACTCCTCTTTCCTAAAAAATAGAGGCTGTGACTGCCTCTCACCCCAATAGAAGCCCAAATTCATTGAAGGTATAGTGCCCCCTCCCTCCTATCCCCCAAAGGTATTACAAAAAACATTGGTTATGGTTATGGTTGGATTTATTTATAATCCGCCAATAAAACACACACAGTCAGCCCCCGAGCTCCGGGCCTGGTCGGCGCCATTTTTCTGGACTGGGGCAAGGTCAGGTCAACCTGAAGAATGGCTCCAACGAGTCCCAGGGCTAGAGCGCACCCTGGACCCCATCACGGGATCCTTGAAAGTTTTTTAGGCTTGGGGGATGGGGTGGGGGAGAAAGGAGGGGACCATACCTCCAATGAATTTGGGCTTCTATTGGGTTGGGGACAGTCACAGCCTCTATATTTTTGGAAAAGGGGGGTAGGGGGACCCAATTTATTGTATGAATCAAGGGTTGGGGGTCTCATCTCCATCTGTCCAGTTAAATCTTTTTTTTTTATACTTTTAGATATTGGGGATGCCTTGAGTGGTGGCCCCAGGATAAGTTGGGGGTCAGCCTTGACCCCTGCTCAATTTCGTTTTTGCTGCACATTTAAAAATTTTGCATGGCCCTTTAAATGTAACGTGGGAGCCTCGGGACCAGTGTTAAGGTCCCAGGATTCTAACATTATGTTTCAAGAAACCCAGGGAGGAGTCATTATTTTATCGTGACTGACCACTTTCTAAGTCAGCCACGATAAAATATTAACATGAAATTGTCTAGTAATGAGTTGCTTTGCATGCATTTGCATTATTCATGCATGCAAATCACATGCAAAGCAGCTCATTGTATTAGGGGAGGGAATCTGGACAGGGCCATGCAAAATATTGCATATATCGTGCAAATTCGCCTCATCGTGCAATAAACAGTGTCTATCAGGAGATATACGCTATTTAACCTGCCTTAGAGCCCTAGCGCGGCTTGATGCATCTCCCAGATAACCTGTAGTTTTCTTTGAAATGCAGGACTCAGTTTTGGTAGAACAGTGAAACTTAGGATTTGAGATGCTACCTCTTTAAAGTCTGTGGGGCTAATTAAAAAATAACTTTTCCCCATTCTGGGTCTATGGAACTTCTTTATTGAATAAACCCTGTAGCTTGTTTCACTGGTTGTCTTTGATTTGTTACAAAAAGAATAATAAAAGATCTGCTTATCTCAGAAGTGAACTCCCAGCAGGAGGGTCATCTTGCGCCAGCTTCCCGCATGCCAGATGGGAACCTGTGCTCCTTTTGATACTTGCTCTCTTGAGGGGAAGGCAAAACCATCCCCTTTTAAAGCTCCACTTTGCTTCATGCAGAGCAGCTCTTTATATATGTTGGTGTTTGTGTAGCAGCCTGAAGCAGAGGGCTTCAGAATAACACACAGGCACGACGGTCTAGGTGAGTAACAGAGGCAGTGGGGGGACAAAATGATTTGCTCAGGGTCACGATATGTGTGCCGGCAGATGTAGCCTTTGAACCCTGCACTCCTGGTTTCCAACCCATTGACACTAGGCCACCCTCTCCGCAGATGGTGCTTCTCATCTCTGCTGTATACTGAAAATCCCTTGTGCTCAGACAATGCAGAATGGATCTCTGTAGTGATCGTCTTTCTTTGCCAAGGCGTTGAGGGAAAATAGTGAGTTACTGGGCATCACGTTTCTTGTACGGTGCCACAGACTCCATTTCATCTGTGGCTCTGTAATGGGATCGGGAATTTTTAACATAATTATCAATGGATCTGGAAAAGAGAAAGACGAGTGAGGTGATCAGATTTGCAGGAGACACAGAACTATTCCAAGTTGTTAAATCACGAGCAGGCTGGGCATGCAGATGGTACATGAAATTTAATGTGGACAAGTGCAGATTGATGCATTCGGGGAAAAATAATCCAAACTGTAATTACATGATCTTAAGCTCCATATTAGGCATTACCACCAAGGAAAAGGATTTAGGTGTCACTGTGAATAATGCATTGAAATCGTCAGCTCAGTGTTTGCTGGGGGTCAAAAAGGCAAACAAAATGTTAAGAATTATCAGAAAAGAAATGGAAAATAAAGAATATCATAATGCCTCTGAATTGTTCCATGGCATGACCACACCTTGAGTACTGTGTGCAGTTCTGGTCACCTCATCTCAAACTAGATATAGCAGAACCAGAAACATTGCAGAGAAGGGCAATGAAAATGATAAACGGGATGGAATGGTTCACCTGTGAGAAAATGTTAAAGAAGTTAGGATTCTTTAGCTCGCAGAAGAGATGGTTGAGGGGAGATATGCTTTTTCAAACAATACAAAGACTCCATGGAGATACTAAGTGGCACATGTTAAACAAATTGGAAAAATATGTTTTCACTCGGTGCACAGTTAATCTCTGGAATTCATTGCCAGAGGATGTGGTAAAGGCAGTTAGCATAGCTGGGACAAGGTCCTGGAGGAAAAGACCATAAACCATTATTAATCAGGTAGACATTATTAATCAGCATCATGTTTGAGATTATGTTGTGCTTGGCGGTCCGCGGGCTGTTCCCGTGAACCACTACACTCACACTCTCAGCCAAGCCTCTTTCGCTAACTCCCGTTGCAGTGCAGTCCCTCCTGGCATCTTCGTGGTGGCCCGCCGCACTCCAGCGCAGCAAGATGCTTTTGACACTCCACACGGCAGGATGCTGCCGACTCCAGCTGGCCCTACTCCTCCTAGGGCGCGTATGTGCCCAATGTCACTGTACTTAGACCCGTGGCAGGAAAAGACTGTAGACGCCTCCTGATGACCTCACTCACTCAGGCCTATAAAAGGCCCTCGCAGACACTCCTTCAATGACTCAGCAACAGGTTCACCTACCTACTTGAAGTAGTCCATGTTGCCCCAGCGTCCTTGTCTTCAGTTCCAGTGTCTTGTCTTCAGTTCTTCTGCTTCTCCCTCACTGCCCACCTGTTCTTGACCTCGCCTTCCTGCCCTGCCTATCCGTCCATCCTTTCCCATCGGACAGATACCTGGTTTGACCTTGGTCTGATCTCCTCCCTGCAGGTTGCACCAATCCTGCTTCAGCCCAAAATTCCACAAATGCAACAGATCCTGCCAGGTATTTATGAACCAGATTGGCCACAGGATACTGGGCTTGATGGGCCCTTGGTCTGACCCAGTATTGCGGTTCTTATGTTCACTTCTTCACTACTAAAGAGTCTCTGTGCTTATCCCAGTTTTGAATTTCTTTCCACCATCTCCATTGGAAACCTGTTCCACGCACCTACCACCCTTTCTATGGATCTATCATCTTGGAACTCCATACTGTGACCTGGAAAGGTCCTTCCTCTGATAAAGATATCCCCCTGTCTCTCTACTCCTCTTGAGTCTACATATTTAGGTCCTTGGTTCTCATTTCAGAGAGAGGTTAGCAAAATACTGCAGGTTCTATATCAAAAGCCGTACGAGATGAGACTTAAAGACCTAAATATGTATAATCTAGAGGAGATGTGAGATGGGGGATGTGATAGAGACATTCAGATACCTCAAAGGTATAAATAAGGCACAAGAAACAAATATTTTTCTGAGAAAAGAATGTTCTAGAACCACAAGTCACAGCATAAGGCTCCTAAGAATAGCACTCAGGAGCAACAACAGGAAACCTTTCTTCACAGAAGGCAGAGTGAATGAATGGAATGGACTCCCATTAGGGCCGATGGCGACTGAACTGTTCTGGAGGAGCAGGCAATAAATCCTATTAAATAAGAAAATGGTAACGGAATTCAAGAAAGCCTGGGTTAATTACAGATGACCCCAAGTTGTGGAAAATGGGAGGGGAAAAGATAGAGATCAGCTGGGGGTCTACGGCACTGTACCAGCAACACAACTGGGAAGAATCGATGGGCCAAATGATCTTTATCTGCCGTCCCATTCTCAGGTTCATTCTGTACGTTCAAACTAATTGGCCATAGGCATAGGGAAAAACAATCCAGTCTAATTTACAAATGTTTGTTTTTCCCCATATGCACGTAATGCAAGCAAAAACGTTTTATATATTATGTGCCCAGAATCCACAGGGATCAAGGGCTGTGCACCTTTCTGCTTTCTACTGAACTACTCGAGCCTTGAAATGTGTTGGTGTGGTATTACTGTCCACAGGTAATCCCGAGAGTTAAATTAAGATGTTTTACCAAGAGTGTGATATTTTATTATGATGTTGAATTCTCCAATATGTTGTTTTGTTTATTTTGAAGGGGGTTTTGCTATTGATGTCGTGGGGAATCCTGTTGTATTCATTTGGAGGAAGTGTTTGTAGCTCTGCGACATTGCCTGCCATTTCCCTGGTGCAAGTAGGGGGCATGGCAGGTCCATGTTAGGGATTGTATTTATCATTGTTATTGTATTTATTTTATATTCTGTTGGCCCTGTTTGGATACCTCCTTCTTTGGGGAAAAGGCAGTATAAGCAGAAAATAGTAATGTGTGTGTATATAAATATATATATATCTACCTTATAAATGGCCTGTGACCGACAGCCCGCAAATGCGCAGTAGAGACCAGCTCTACCGCGCATGTGCGGGCGAGCACGTCGCTCTGAGGCAGCTTCAGAAAGAAAAAAAAATGGCGGCGTCCAGTGGCAGCAGCGGCGGTACCCGGCAGCGGGCGGCGACGGCGGTAGCGGGCGGTAGCGAGGGAGGGAGAAGAGAGAGAGAGGGAGGGACGGACTGAGTGGGAGGGAGGGACGGAGAGAGAGAGTGATTGAGTGAGGGGGAGGGATTGAGTGAGAGGGAGGGAGTGGGACTGAGTGAGAGGGAGAGGGGGGACTGAGGGAGGGAGTGGGACTGGGAGAGAGAGGGAGGGAGTGGGACTGAGGGAGAGTGAGTGGGACTGAGTGAGTGAGAGGGAGGGGGGAGGGAGTGACTGAGTGGGAGGGAGGGATTGAGTGAGGGGGAGGGACTGAGGGAGGGAGTGGGACTGAGGGAGAGGACGGAGGGAGTGGGGACTGAGTGAGAGTGAGTGGGACTGAGTGAGAGGGAGGGAGAGAGGGGGGAGGGAGTGAGTGAGACTGAGTGGGAGGGAGGGACTGAGTGATAGGAGAGGGAGGGTGGGGAGGAGTGGGTGAGGGAGGGGGTGGTGAAGAGTGAGGGGAGAGAGAAAGAGGGGGGGTGAGAGACAGAGGGATGTAGCCCGTTTTAACGGGCTTAACGGCTTGTATATATATATTTATATACATAGTATATAGGCATTGGGCAGGATATTCATTTTTTAAATGAATAGAAATAGAATGTTTTTAAAAGGCAAGAGGGATTGACAGAGAGGGAAATGAGAGAGAGAGAGAGAAGGTGAGCAAGGGTGATAGGAAGAAGAGGTAGGGGAGAGCAAGAGAGAGAATCGATGCTTTTCCTGCTGAGGCTGCTAAGGTCTATTTCTGCACTGCAGATAATGGGACATCCAATCCCCTGACTCATCTGGGACTAAATTTAGCTCCCCTGTCTTGGAAGCAGCGTAATGATTACGGTGGAGAGCCCTGGCAGCCTAGATTACCGTTTCTTCTCCACATATGTACAGAGGGAGCTTGGTTTTATGCCCGGAGGGCTGTGCTTATAGCAGGCACTGCCAAGGCGCGCTGGCTCTTAATTAAGGACAAGCTTCTGACGTGTCTGGCCAACCTCCCTTTTGTACGCTGCTCACATTTTTTATTTTTTTTTAAGATTTGGAAATGTAAAAAAATATATATTTCACACCCCGACGGATATGGGTAAACGTATTTGTGGCAAAAAACTCCCGCTTTTTGCAAAACCCTTGCTAAAAAGATTCTTCAAAATTGTCCTAATCCTGCAAAAAGCTTTTTGGGGTTTTTTTTTTTGCTGTAGAATTTAATGGTAAAATTGTGATCACAAAACAAATGAAAAGCAGCAAAAAGGTTCCCATCTAACCTGATTGTAAAACCTTTATTTTATTTTTTAACATTGATTTTAATCCGAAGAAGTGTGGCAGACTGGTAGATTTTGCCATTTCTCCCCTTCTGTGCGGAAATTCTCCCACGAGAGCCTGCGGCGAACCTTTCTGTGAATGTGCAGGTTTCGCAGGACATTCGCGGCTCTGTTCGGGAACTGAAAAATGTTTGACTCTTGCACGCGACCCTCGCTCTGAATAAGATAGCTTGCCCAAGTACTAGAAAACCAGCTATCATGACAGTGAGCTAAGGGTTTTGGGGCGAGGGGCGTGGGAGAATAGTTTTATTTATTTATTTATTTTTTTAAAAAAGAACGAGCACACGTTAAATAACGCCGCGGGGGGGAAGCGGACAGCCCCGTTCTGGGCTGTCGAGTTCAGGGGAGACTGGCAGCGTGAGGGGAGGAGAGCTGAGACCAAAAGTTGCAGCAGGTGCTCAGTATCCCCGGCAGGTGTTCGGCCTCCTCCTCCTCCTCTCCTGGTTCTTCCTTTTCTCAAATAGAAGCAGGCGCCGTGGGGAAAGAAGGCGCATGCGTTCACCGTCCCTGTGGGGGTGCTCTTCTCTGGGACCAGGGCAGCGTGAAGGAGGGGTGACAGCGCTTTGCTCCTGACTGGGGGCGCCTGCCGTTCAACCAGCAAGTCATGCAGGAGATCCTTCTTAATTATGCTTTGTATCTCACAGGGTGAATACTAATAAAGCTAATGCGGGCATCCCTCGGATCTACAGGAGAGATATGCTTCCATAATTTTTTCCTTTGGAATTCTGTCTATTTAAACCCCAATTTCCAGTTGAATTCTGTTAAAAACCTGGGCGATGTGTTCTTACGAATGTAACCTTCAGGGAAGACCTCATGCAAGTCCTGGGGCCTGTGCCTCCTTTCTTCCCATCATTCAGATGCCCCCATGTTCATTCCAGGATTCCATATTGGGGGTGGGGTGGGAGAGAATACTCTCCAAGGTCCTGGGCATTAATGGTAGTCCATTTTAATAAAGTAATAATCACGCTGGAGTCTAGAGGCAGATTCCAACCCATGAAACAAAGTCCAGTCCTCTAATATGAGTTATTTTGGTAAATTAATTGTTTACACAAATTATATTTGATAAATCTGTGACTCCAAAGTTTGTTCATTACTTAGTAGACACAACCAGATTTGTCCGTCCCAATTTGGAGCAGTTTTTGAAGCTTCCTCTATCTAAAGGATGAAATTACTGGTGAGCAATCAGTCCACAGTTATTTTCCCACTTGTCCATAACTTACATCTGATGTCTTGAACACAGCTTCACTCTCCTCCGACAAATAGTTCATTTTTTGGTACCTGCGGGGCACCTCTCTCCTCCTCCACCTTGAATATTTGAATGAAGTAATGGATAATCATTTGTGGAGTGCCACTCTTCTTTCTTCCTTACTCCTCCTCTTTTCCACCCACAAATGGACTACAATTCCGGTCCTCTTGCTTGTCCTCTGATGAATCTTTCTGGGTGGGAGACTCCACTGAAAACGCCAACTTTTTCCTCTCACAAAATTTAGAAGGAAGGGTGGATAAAAAAATCCCTTCAACAAAGCCTGCTAACTAAAAACGAAAACATCTTTCCTACTTTCAAAATAAAGAGAAAAAGGAACACCACAAATGAATCTACTTCTCCATGGAAAACCTAACTGCAAATCCACACCGTCTCTAAATGCTTTATAGAAACAGGAAACGACGAGGACTTCCTGCGATGACGCGGGACTGAGCGAAGGTCACAGCTTGGAGCTCCTAGGGAGCCGGCAATAATCTTGTGTCATCCACACTTAATAAAAAGAGCCATACTTTACAGTTGCCATGGGAGAATGTTTCTTTCACTTATGGACAGTCTGAACATCTAAAAATTGTTGGATATGTCCAGCAAACAAAAGGAAACGGCCAGGGGAAAAGTCAGCCCCACAAGGGGAAAAAATGACACCAGACAAATCGATGCAAGCTGAAGTGGTGTCAGAAGTACTTATTTGGGAGCCAACAAAAGTCATATCTGCAGCCCTGAAGGATCAAATTCAAAAGCTGCAATCCTCGTTTTATGAACTCCTTGAAAAATTTGAAAATAGTCAATTGGTGATATCTATCCTTGACTCTTAAGATGGCTCAACATGAGGAGAGGCTTGATAATGTGGATATGGAGGTGACACTTATTTATTTATTTATTTATAGCTTTCATATACCGACATTAGTGTGCAACATCATACCGGTTGAAAAAAATAACCTGCGAAATAGAAATAAAATGGATGATTTTAAAAACCAAACTAGAAGAAACAATGTGCGTATTTCATGTCTTCTGGAGTCGATTCAAGGTGCTGCTTTGGTGCGAATCGTGGTTACTGGAAGCCCTCGGGGTGGCAGGTACAGAACGAGAAAGCACATCTTACTGGGCCTGGACTAATGCCACAATAAAACTGTGCCAAGTGCTTGCTAAATACCTCAATTTTACAGACAAAATGCAGATTCTTGATGCATTTTGCAAACAGAGCTGCTCTGCGAGGGTCACAGGTTGCTGCTATTTCCCCGACTTCTCTGCGAAGGTGGCAGCCGCCAGGAGAGAGATGACGCCATACTGCTCCATGCTGTTTAACAAGGGGATGAAGTTTTTGCTTCAATATCCTGCTGAACTCAAGTTTTTCCATAATGGAGAGACTGGGGTGTTTAGTACAAAAGGGAAAGCAAAATGGTTTTTAGATCTTCTATAATGATGCTGCTGGAAATGAGCTTGAAATGAATATGTTGCTTTCGGCAGTTGTATGGCAGGACTTTTGGCAGGGGCCTGATATGTACGTAGCTGCTCAGTGGTGTTTACAGTAAGATCATGCGTTTGATCTGTTTGTCGATGTTTGAGGAGATCCAGTATAGTGAACTCAGTACACATGGCTAAAAAGCTGCCCCTGCTAATCATCATACTGCAAGTGTTTTTCCTTCTTGCGAGTTGGCTCAATAAAGTTTTTCTTCTTCACTATTTTACGGTTTCTGGAGCCCTTGGGACCTATTCAAGTATTTCTTTCTCAGTGCAGAAAATGAAGACAACGGAAGAAGGTGTTTGTTGAGCCTTGGGCAGGTGATCCTGGGATTTAGCTTTTGGTTTGAACAGCTTGTTCTGAGGGAAGAGGAATGCTTATCTGTGTGATTTGTATGAATGGACGTTTGCTTGAGGACGATTGCCTGGCAGGGACAAACGGTTTCCAGAATCTCATAGACCAATCTCGCTGCTCAATCAAGATATTAAGATACTTGCTGCAGTACTTGCTTTTAGGTTGAATCAGGTAGCTTAGGAGGTAATATCCCCTGAGCAGTCAGGATTCATAAAAGGCAGGCTTTCTAACGCTAATATTCTTAAGGCCTTGTCTGCACTTCATTCAACCCATCAAGAGGACAGGGAGGGGATGCTGGTTAGTCTAGACACGGAAAAGGCGTTTGACCAAGTTGAATGGTCCTACTTAAAGTGGATTTTGGAAACGTATGGGTTGGATTCTCAATTTATTCAATAAGTACGGTTATTGTATGCAGCTCCTATGGTCCAAGTTCTAGTAAATGGCACACTTTCGATTATTATTATTATTATTTTTTTTTGGAAAGGGGCACCAGACAAGGCTGCCCATTATCACCACTATTGTTTTTTCTTACCTTGGAACCCCTTGCCATTAAGTTGCTTACATTGAAGTCCTTTGAAGGTATTCATGTTGGGTCTAAAATGTTGAAATTGAGTCTTTTTTGCTGATGACATGATTCTGTTCTGAGAAACCCTAAGGAGAATTTAGGAGTAATCATACAAGAGTTTGACTCTTTTTCAGGGATTACAAATTAATCATAGCAAATCTGAAGCATTCCCTTTAGATTTGACACGGCAAGAAAGGTGGGTGAGCCCCTTCCCTTTAAAATGGGCTGCAGACCACATGAGATACCTGGGGATACACTTGGCCCATACTGAAGCTGCTTTTATACAAACTCAGTTTTCTGGGCATTTTGGAGAACATTAAAGGGTGAATTTTAAAAGCCCTAGGCGTGCCAAAGCCAGGAGATATGCACATGTATCGGCCTAGTGCACGCCGCATGGATTTTAAGAGGCGCCCAGGTTCGCATGTATCTCCTGGCACATGAGTAAAAACGTTTATTCAGAAAAGAGGCGAAGCATGGGCATGGTCTGGGCAGGGCATGAGCATTCCAGGAGATATGAATGAAAACAGTGTGTAAGTAACTATGCACACCAGCGCGTGCTGGGGGCCCTATCAGCGTAACTTTACTTCTGCTATGGATGGCGTGTAAGTCATGAAACAAAAAAACCCCAAAAAACAAGGCTAGTCAGCGGGGCTTTAAGGGTTGGGGCTAATAGGATAAAAGGGAAGCAAGTTAACTAATGGGTTTAGGAAGTCCTCTCCTTTACTGGGGCGAACTGGGGAAACTGGTAATTGCATTGGCACGTGTATCTACTAAAATCCCCCCCACCTACATGATCAAGGCATGCAGGTGTCAATGTAAAATTGTGCAGACTTGTTCACGAGTGTAGCCGACTTTATAACAGGCATGCATATACGCACGTACGTTATAAATCACCACATCCACGTGTGAGCCGGCAAATGCACGCACATGTGCTCCTGAGCATAGGTCTTAAAATTCACCTTTAAGTTTCTACTGGTGAGGTGGAGATTACTACCATTGTCGCACTTGGACAGATGTGCTTTAATCAAGATGGTGATCCTCCCCAGATTTTTGTATTGCCTACAAATGCTCCCGATTTGGGTCAAACATAAGGATGTTCAGGTTTTTCGCTCAATGGTGACAGATTTTTTTTGTGGGATGGTAAACAAGCTAGAATAAGCTATGACACTCTAAGTTTGAAGAAATGTCAAGGAGGATTATTACTTCCCCACATGCAGTTCTGCAACATCTCTTGTTTATTGTGTTTCATCCAGGATTAGGATTTCAACAATAATAATTTTGATGTGGAGAGGCTCATGTATGAATGAACCCACCTGTATAAACCTAGTAATTTACTACATTTACTTAAAGGAAAATGTAGGTCAGTGTTCTGCGATTGGGAACAGAAAGGGCTAGATATTGTCAACAAATGGGTAGATGAAGAGTCAATGTGCCTTTTTTCTTTTGACGCTTTAAGGGAAACATGGGAGATACCCATATCTCCATTTTTTGCTTATTTACAGGGCTGGCACTATTGTCTGCAAATCTGCAACGGCGACTTGGGTTGTATTGTGGCAATAGATGCTGAGAAGTTTTTTGGATATCATTCCAAAATTTAATAAAATTGCTATTTGGTCAGATCATTTTCTTTCCTTGTTGCCCTATTCTCATATTACTAAGCTGGGGCGCGATGGAGTGGGGACTTGAAAGAAGACGTCGCTGAGGAAATTCTTTTGCACGCTTTTGCAGGAGAGTACAAACACGTTATGGTCACTAATCTGAGAGCAATTCAATTCCAACTGCTTCTTGGAGTATACATCACTAGAGTGTTGGGCTATCGAATGAAGACGTGGCATACTGCTTTATGCTTGAAGTATCAGATACAGGGCGGTACTTTCTGCCACATGTTCACAGTGCGTCATAAACTACGAGCTTATTGGAGTCAGACGTATAATTCCCTGGATCGGATTCTTGGAATTTGTGTTTCTTGGTCAAGCTTATTGGTATATTTTAATGAATCTGCCACAGGGAGGAAAACATTACCTAGCTGTTGCGTTTCTCTTGGCCCAGAAAGAGATATTGTTACATTGGAAAAATGAGGAGCTCCCTTCCTTTAAGTCTTGGAGAGAGATTATGATATAAACTGCGTATATAGAGAGACTAATGAAGACTAGTAGTTCAATAAATGCAAAAGCTCTACTTAATGTAAAAGATTATTTTCAGTTATGGGAACAGGTCTTGAGATTTTTCAAGTAATCAATAAGTGTTTTCAGTTTCATAGTGGTGTACTGTCTTTGCAGGATTGATTGCTGTTGTGAGGAAAATGTGAGTGGTGTGCATGTGTGTGAGTGAGGGATGGGGTGGGGGGAGTGTTAACCAAATGGGGGGATTTCTTTCTATATGTAAAAGAAATAATTGAGTTACTAAAGTTTTGAGGTGTATTTTGTCTTTACTTTGGATGTTATTATTGTTAATAATTTTTTTTCTATGCTTATCTCACATATATATATGTACTTATACTTGGTGACTCCAATAAAGAGAGAATAAAAAAAAAGAAACAGGAAACAACCAACACAGCAGCCCACATAGGGAAGCTGGAAACCACTTGGTATGCCTTTCCTCTACCTACATTGATGGAACATTCTTCTAAGTAGAAATCCAGTTGGCCCCTAAATGAACAAAATGCCGACGCAAGAAATAACAAAACATAAGACCTTTTATTACTTCACATAAAGGGTTAATCTTTTGTCTTGTCCTTTGGATGATTTGTCTCTTCTATTGGATCATCTGCTTTGCTCTTCTGTCACATTCTCTAGATCATCTATCTCTTCTGGAGATCATAGTCATCATCCCTTGGATCAGGGTTCCCCAAACTTGGTCCTCAGGGGATACAGCCCAATTATGTTTTCAGGATTTCCACAGTGAATATGCATGAGATCTATTTGCACGCAATGGAGGTAGTGCAAGGGATTCTTTGCTCTGCATCTTCAACTTGGTCAGCTCATATGCATCGCCCTCTAGATCAGGGCTTCCCAAACCTGTTCTGGGGACTCCACAGCCAGTTGGACTTTCAGGATATCCATAATGAATATGCATGAGATAAAGTTGCATATGCTCGATCACCAATGCACATATATTTATCTCATGCACATTCGTGGGGGATATCTGGAAAACCAAGCTGACTATGGGTTCCCCCGGATAAGTTTGGGAAGCTCTGCTCTAGATCCATCCTCTTGGTCATTTGCCTCTTCCAGTAAATCATCTGTCTTATTTTATTTCCATACATTCAACAGTCGCTTCATATTTTCCTTGGTGTCACTCTTCCGATGGGACAACTTAGCCGCACTTAAAGGTATTGCTGCTTGCAAACTGGTTCTTATTTTGTGTTGCCATGAGTTGTTCCCAATGGAATTTCGCAAAGCTTAATGCCTTTCATATTTGAGTCGGTTTTTCGGCAGACTCAAAACTTCCAATTTCTGTTCTTTTTGTTTGTTTTTGCTTCTGCTTTAACCTGTAAACCGTGGATCCTGTGCAGTCGTCTTCTATTACCTTTTGCTTTGCTCGTGACCCTCGGGATGAAGCAGAGTGGGGAGAAATGTGATAGGCAGATCTGCCGCAGCTGACTCGGTTGCAAATGGCTGTGAACTGTGGCCGGGGGGGGGGGGTTTCCACATAATTTTTAATGATAACAGCCTTTGATTCTCCCCCCACCCCCTGCAGAACAGGAAGTGCTGCAATAGGAGAAGCATGCCCGGGACAAATTTGCCTCTTAGTGAGTCTGCACGTTCCGTTTATCGAAGCCAACGGGAATTGCGTTAAGGCGAGATTTTGTTAAAAGAGTTGCTGTTGTACTAAAAATCTTCATGATAAAAGGTTTGAGGATTGCTAACTTAAAGTAGCTGTGAATGTCACATGGCATGGCTTAAAAAGCACAGAGAGTAGAGCATGGTTTCGGGGTGACGGCTATTTCCATTTTTTGAAGATCCAGTTCCAATTTTATTTTTATTTTTTTATTTTGCATGGATGCGCGTGTAATCCTGATTTCCCTAATACCAGTAGGATTACAAGACCATGCACGCAATGGGGGTGAAAACGTGTCAGATAAATGGAGCAGACTCCTCCCTACTTCACCCCCTCCCCCCCCCCCCCGTCCCATTTATAAAGTGGAATGATTCATTTTTTCCCCCAAAGTAAGTATAATGATTCTTTACAGGATCTGCTATCTTTTTATCTCGTTCATTTATGGGACCAGCATAAGAGGAATTCGCTGTTGGTCTTCAGATATCCTTCCTTCCGTGCGTGTGCCACACCGTGCATTTTAACCGGGCAGCGAGAGTGTGTTTTGTTTGCTTGGGGATCTGGGCCGGGGAGGGTAGAGGTGTGCCGAGGTCAACCACGGTCTTTTTGCAGCCACGGAGCGAACCTGGCCCCGGCACTCGGCACCTGCCAGAAGAAGGCGGCTTTTGCCCGCTGCCGCTTGTGCAGAGCCGACCACAAGTGTGAGCCTTCGGCTTCTGTTTTTAGCAGCGGCGGATGACGTGAGAAGAGCAGGCTGGCAGGTGCACCTCTTCTGACTGTCCTTGTCTTCGGCACGCGGAAAGAAAAACGCCTTTGTTTGTGCTCGCCGTAGACGTCGTTCCTGGAATGGCACAGCAGGAAGTATCGCGCCGATCAATGAAAGGGGTTGTTTTTGTTTTTTTTTTTTCCAAGCTCACGTTTGTGGTCACGGTTTCCTACGGGTAGTAAACATGATGGTAGTAAAAGCCAATGCTATTTTAGTCCTTGTTGACTTTGGCAGCGTCGTACTGAGGCTAGTTCCGTTTGTCATCACTCGGAGCTCCTTTATAACGGCAGGCTCCAGAGGAGGCTGCCAGAAGGAGGGCTCGCTTACTGAGCTGCGTGTCTGCCTAAGAACGATGTCCCTGCCCTGGCGCTGCATGGACGGACGCAGCAGGATGCACCTGTTAGCAAGGCCCTCTGGTGGTCTAAAGGACATTTTATTCCCAAGCAGCTCTGCTGAGCCAAGAGCGAATAGAAACTTGAATTTTTTTTAATAAAATATTTCATTTATGCGGGTTCAGAGAAAATCAAATAGGAAGATGGCATGGTGACCTCCGAGACATGGGGGAGAATTCTGAAATGCTGAAATCAAACTGGGGAATCTGAATCCTGAAGGATGCTTGAATGATTGAAATTTCAGTTCATTATGAATTTTAGTTTGTGTGGCTGATTTTCGTTGCTGTGTTGCATTACTGCAGCTATGAATTGACAGGCAAAGGGATTTCAGATAGATAACAACATTTGTTGGCTATACCATTATGTGACATGGCACGCAATACACAGGGACCCTCAGCTAGATCCAGGCAAATTAGCTTTAGAATTGGTGCCTCTTTTCTGGGTCAGAGGCATAAGAAAATATAATTGAATCAGCAGTCAGGACTTATTCTAGCATGCGATCTTCGGGCTCTTTCCAGCTCTTGCTTTTCTGTGCGATATTAGACCGTTTACTTTATTCCCCAGAGCTGTGATTGGGTGTTAAACGTGCCAGCTACGTTCCTTCTCCCATTTATAAGCATTTCTGCAGTCTGGGCAGCGGTGCTCTTCCCAGCCGCCCACCCCAGAGGCTAAACTGCTGTGTGCATGTCTGTGAAACGTTTACTTTTCTTCTTACACTCTCCTTTCTTGAGATTATTTGCAAGTTACAGTAATAGAACAAAAGGGGGGGGCGGGTCCCTCTAGAAAACGGACATATAATGAGAAATTACTAGAAACCTCACTCCTTTGCAAGAAGCAGCATAAACAGCCACTCTCTCTCTTATATAGCAGGCCACGGTTTCATGAAATCTCGATATTTACGTTTTAATTCGGAACGTGAGAAGCTCCAAGGGGCGCGCCACCTTTCAAGACGGTGGTAGCCCACCTGGCAACAGGCATTTTGCCTGGCAGCGTCTGGCGCAGGGCAAGTCATTTGGCTGGCAGTCACCACCAGAGAGCACACCATCACTGGAGTTCCTCCTCTCCCAGGGGGGAAAACGCCTGGAAGCCTAACAAAATGATCACTGGCCCACAGGATAGGAGAATCCCCGTACATTTCTATATCCAAGGTATTACCCCCTCCCAATATGTTAATATCGTAGGACAGGAACACAACACATTCCTGCCCCGGAAGGGTAAATTCCAAAACACATTGAGGTTTCCATTTGGTGGAAAGGCCCTGATTTTCAAAAGCACTCTCCTGCTTAAAAGTGGGTTTTTACATGTGCACATGCAAGTGAGTTTTTGAAAATTGCTACAGTATATGCCATTGAATTGTCAATAGGTTTTTACACAGGTAAATGGGCTATTGAAAATTGCTACGATATTGTGCTACACTGACACGCGGAACGCTTTTGGAAATTCACCTGCATGTGATTATTACGGAAGCCAAAAAGTCATTGCAAAGTTTACAGATAAGAGTGGTCTTATTTTCAGAATGTGTGTGCATTACTTCATGCTTAATGCCTGACAGAAAATGTTTACAAATTGAGCAAATATGGAAGGATAGCACAATATGGTAGTATTTATCGGCAAGTGAGCTAAATGGTGGGTAGAGCATTTCTCTGTTTTATTTATTTAATCGAAAATACTCGTTATCTGCCTAAAATAGCCCAGCTCAGCTAAGCGGATTTCAGTAAACTATATCCCGCACTCATAACAGGAAATACCTCTTTATTAAGTCAACTATTCCATCTGAGCAGAACTGAAAGAGCACCTCCTCTTCCAGAGTAATGGTACTGTGTGATATTTTCCTGTATCTACTGTGTCCTGCTCCCTTTGTGCTATTATCAGGCCGGCAGTGTTAAGTTACCAGCGATAGAAAGGTAAATGATGGATTTCTGGTCTCTATGGAAGAAATATAAAAGAAGGAAACACACAGTCACTAGCCAACAATAAATAGATGTTTGTGCAAAACCATTTTATGAGGCTTTATTTGTGCTTAAAACCTTTTGGGCCTGATTGATTGCTTTTTGGCCAGGAAGCATCCCTGGATAGAGGAGGCCTGTTCTGAGAAACGACTACATTGGCCGGTGTCCAGGTCACCCTTCCAAGTGTGCTAATCCCCTCTGCGTTGGTCAACATTTTGAATTGGGCATAGAGGGTTCTTTGCTTCCTTAGAAAGGAACCAGCGAACCACACTAATTTTCAGGTTTTACTGCTGCTGGAGAGGAATACAGCTGACTGGCGCTGGCAGGGATGCAGGGGGGAGGGAGGCACGGCCTGTGCCCAGTGGCCAAGATGATGCTTGTTCAGAGGGAACAAAGCTGCATGTGCTGCTGTGAAACAGAAAAAGAGCACATCTTTTGGATGAGGTTTTATACCGAGGGCAATCTAATTTATGGACGTTTAAACATCCCAGGGCACTTTTCCTTGTGTGCCCCCCCCCCCCCCACACACACATATACAGGCAAGACTAGAGGATAATAGGGGAGCAGCTACCACTATCCCAGTTTAGGAAGTCGTTCCATACAACTTCTTTGCACTTCATCGTCTGTACTGTATATCCTCCATCCGACACCAATTTTAAGAACTGGAGCATGAATTCTTCTTGGTTATTGCAGAATACACGTGAAACTCGTTCCCTTGTACATGTGTGCCCTTTCTTAAACACTTTGTTCTAGAGATGCCACAATGGCAGATGTCTCTCTCTCCCGCTCTGTCTCTCTTGTACTGTATTAGTTTGCATTCCACTCTTCCTCAACTTCTTGCTTCTCTTAAGATCTTGAAAGGGGGAGAGGGTAACGAGATAGATTTTGGCAGCTTGAAGGCAACATCCCTTACAGTTATCTCTGCAAAGGACAAAGGCTGATCTGATCTGCAGAGGCAATGTATTTACCCACCTGCTCTCTCTCTCTCTCTCTCTCTCATGACTGAATTCAGTGCAGTCTGTTTATCGGGCTCAGTAACAAGGAGAGCCATAAACTACTGCACACTGAGGATTTTTTTTTTCAGTTTTGCCTCTTTGAAAGCTGGGGGTTTTTTTTTTGTTTGCTTGATTTATTGGGATAGGGATGGTTTGTCAGCATTTTCTGTAATTTTTGAAGCAAAATGGAAACCATCCAAGTTAACTTGGCAGATAACCCCAAGGCTCGCATACAAGAAGCCATCACAGTCACTCCAAACTTATTTCTCAATACAACTTCAATTTGGCAGTAAGGTTATCCCAAACGCATTTAGTAACCTAGAAACTTACTAAACGATGGCAGAAAAAGGCCTACTTGGTTCGTCCAGTCTGTCCAGTTGTGATCCTACCACTTTGAGCAGCTTTTTATTTCCCTTTGCTTGGGAAAGCAGGGAACAGTTTTTAAATGCATTTGTTTTCAAACGCATGGTAAACTACTAACTGTGGAATGAGTTTCTTGGATTTGAAGTAATCGCATGCATTCAGCTGACCTCACCTGACCTCTGTGATTTTTGAATAGGCTTAGCATTTTAAATTCTAACACAAGGCATTAGGGGGACCTGTAATTACTGTAATGTTATTTATATTTTGAGTGCCTTTCCAGTTTTAGCTGAAGGCAATGCACAGCATGTTTCAGGTAGGATAAGTCCCTGCTTAAAAAATGTTTATAATCTGAGATCCCAACTTTCAACCCTATCCGTGGGGCAGCATTTGCACGTGTAAGTGGGCTTTTGATTTTAGGTGTTTACAAATTGTAAATGTTGGTGTTTATTTTCCAACTAATTAGGGGTTCTTTGAGAGTACAAAAGAAATCACTGTTTATTGGTGTTTGTGCAGTGCATGTACTATTGCAGGGTAATGCTTTCCAGTTCAATCATATTCACACATTTGTGCAGCTGAGGAGTCGTCCTTAGCACAGAAACTGTGGAGGTTCAAGGGTAGGCAAAGGGCGGGGTGAGAGAATACTAGGGGAAGTGGTATTTTTTGGTGTTTATCCAATAAACATCTACTTTATTTTATTTTTCCATGGGGGGGGGTGAGTTTTATCATGGTTAATCGTTTAAAACTTAAAATCAGAAGCCCTGTTTATAAAATGCCGTATGTGACAGTATGCGCAAATATTTCTCCTAGGACAAGCAGGATGTTAGTCCTCACAAGTGGGGGACATTTTCAGATGGAGCCCGGCATGGAAAACGTTGACTGGCACACTGAGCATGCCCAGTATACCACTATCCAGGCGTCCACGCGGGGTTTCTCTTCACGCTCTTCTTTGCCACAGAACTGTTGTCTCGTGGTGGTGGAGCTTGTGCTCTTTTTGCGGGAAACGTTCTACGAGGTGGGGGGGGGGGTGTTTCACTTTCTTTTTTCCTGTGCTGGGTTAGCCTGACTTCAGTGCCAGGAAAAATAGTGGAAAGTGTTCTAAACATCAAAATCACAGAACATATAGAAAGTCATGGTTTAATGGAACAAAGTCAGCATGACTTTACCCAAGGCAAGTTTTGCCTCACAAATCTGCTTCACTTTTTTGAAGGAGTTAATAAACATGTGGATAAAGGTGAACCGGTAGATGTAGTGTACTTGGATTTTCAGAAGGCGTTTGACAAAGTTCCTCATGAGAGGCTTCTAGGAAAAGTAAAAAGTCATGGGATAGGTGGCGATGTCCTTTCGTGGATTACAAACTGGCTAAAAGACAGGAAACAGAGAGTAGGATTAAATGGGCAATTTTCTCAGTGGAAGGGAGTGGGCAGTGGACTGCCTCAGGGATCTGTATTGGGACCCTTACTTTTCAATATATTTATAAATGATCTGGAAAGAAATACGACGAGTGAGATAATCAAATTTGCAGATGACACAAAATTGTTCAGAGTAGTTAAATCACAAGCAGATTGTGATAAATTGCAGGAAGACCTTGTGAGACTGGAAAATTGGGCATCCAAATGGCAGATGAAATTTAATGTGGACAAGTGCAAGGTGATGCATATAGGAAAAAATAACCCATGCTATAATTACACAATGTTGGGTTCCATATTAGGTGCTACAACCCAAAAAAGAGAGCTAGGCGTCATAGTGGATATCACATTGAAATCGTCAGTTCAGTGTGCTGCGGCAGTCAAAAAAGCAAACAATGTTGGGAATTATTAGAAAGGGAATGGTGAATACAACGGAAAATGTCATAATGCCTCTGTATTGCTCCATGGTGAGACCGCACCTTGAATACTGTGACAATTCTGGTCGCCACATCTCAAAAAAGGTATAATTGCGATGGAGAAGGTACAGCGAAGGGCGGCCAAAATGATAAAGGGAATGGAACAGCTCCCCTATGAGGAAAGACTAAAGCGGTTAGGACTTTTCAGCTTGGAGAGGAGACGGCTGAGGGGGGAATATGATAGAGTTGTTTAAAATCATGAGAGATCTAGAATGGGTAGATGTGAATCGGTTATTTACTCTTTCGATAATAGAAAGACTAGGGGGCACTCCATGAAGTTAGCATGGGGCACATTTAAAACCAATCGGAGAAAGTTCTTTTTTACTCAGCGCACAATTAAGCTCTGGAATTTGTTGCCAGAGGATGTGGTTAGTGCAGTTAGTATAGCTGCGTTTAAAAAAGGATTGGATAAGTTCTTGGAGGAGAAGTCCATTACCTGTTATTAATTAAGTTGACTTAGATAATAACCACCACTATTACTAGCAGTGGTAACATGGAATAGACTTAGTTGCCAGGTTCTTATGGCCTGGATTGGCCACTGTTGGAAACAGGATGCTGGGCTTGATGGACCCTTGGTCTGACCCAGTATGGCATGTTCTTATGTTCTCCACATTTCCCGGTTGTATTTTAATCAGTCGGTGAGTTTTTTCCTCTCCTTCGGTGTCCGCCAGTCTTCGAGCCCTTGCGGTCTCCTGTGCACGTCATGGCGGCCTCGGGCTTCCTTCGGTGCCCCCAATACCCCCAGACCATGTCCGGGGGTATTGGGGGCACCGAAGGAAGCCCCTGTGCATCCTGTGCCTGAGGGCATCACACGATGTTTGAGGTTGCGACCTGTGTGCTTAGATGACCTCAAAAGGCCATCACGCCAGGCTTGACAAGATGGAGAAGGTCTTTGGATCGGGTAAGTCCGATCCCTCCACCCCAGCATCGATGCCATCGACTCCCCAGGACCGTGGGGAACCGTTCGTCCTCGATCCCTCTGTGACCCCTCCTCCCCCGGCGTCCTTAGGTGAGAAGGGCGCCAGGGATCGGCCTGTGTCAGTCTCCTCCAAGACACGGACGTCTGGATCGTTGTCCTCATCCTTGGCACCAGGGAAAGACCGGGCCGAGCACCGTGGGAAGTCTCGGAAGCATCAACACTGGTCTCCGTCCTCGCACAGTGCTGGGCTCGGGCTGGCCAAGGCGCTTGCTGCCTTGTCCCTGAATTGGCCCCGGTGAGAGGAGGGCCCTATCCTCCCTCGAATCTGGTGGGCCGAAGCTGCCCACACCGAATCTGGTGTTGGGTGCGGACCCTCCTTGGCATCCTGTAGAGGGCCTGGCCTCACCTCTCCCCTCTAAGCCTGCCCTTTCATCGAAGGTTTTCGAGGCGGAGCTTGAGTGTCAAGTGCGCTTGGCAGTGGAACGCACTTTGGGGCAGATTTTCAAAGGGGTACGAGCGTAAGATACTTGCGTACCCCCCGAAAACCTGCCCCAACCTCCCCCTGCGCACACCGAGTCTATTCAACATAGGCTCGGTGTGCCTATGTTGAATAGACTCGGTGGCGCGTGCAAGCCCGGGACTCCCGTAAGTCCCGGGGCTTTGCTAGGGGGTGTGTCGGGGGCGGTGCGACATTCGGGGGTGTTCCGGGGGACGTGGTGCCGGCCCGGGGGCGTTCCAGGGGCGTGGCTGCGGCCTACGGACCAGCCCCCGGACCGGAACATGGCGCGCCGGCAACCAGAATGGAGCGCGCAAGTTACGCCTGCCTTGGGCAGGCGTAACTTTTCCAACAAAGGTAGGGGGGTTTAGATAGGCCTCAGGGGTGGGTTAGGGAGGGGAAGGTGCGGGGGGGGGGGGGGGTGGAAGGAAAGTTCCCTCTGAGGCCGCTCCGATTTTGGAGCGGCCTCGGAGGGAATGGAGGCAGGCTGTGTGGCTCGGCATGCGCAGGCTGCTGATTTTGCGCAGCCTTGCGCGCGCCGATCCCGAATTTTAAAAGATACGTGTGGCTACGCGTGTATCTATTAAAATCCGGCATACTTTTGTTTGCGCCGGTCGCGCTGGTGGTGCCCAGGTTGGAGCCATTGTTGGACTGACTCGATGACCTCCTCAGTGTCCTCCCATGCAGCTGTTGCCTGTGCCCCGCGATCCCCCTGTGACCTGTCAGGCTCCAAAGCGAGGGGCATCCGAACTAGTCCTTGTCGGGGATTCTTCCGGGGACGAGGGCCAGTCAGTGCCTTCGCCACCACTGGGGCCCCGCGTGCCCTGTTCCATGCTGCCTGGGCCAGTGCCTGGACCCTTAGGTCCCCTGCTACCCACGGGTCCTCTGGTGCCTCTGCCCAGGGATGTGTCCAGCGCTCCCCGGCCTTCCTCCCCGAGCGGTCTCAGTGAGCCTTGGGGAGGTGATACCTCCGAAGACTCCTCAGTGGATTCTGATGGCCTTCCTTCAGACCCATCTCCCTTGGAGGAGCGGTGTTGATCCCTGCCCTAGGAAACCCACCCGCCAGCCTGTGGAGTTGGGTTCTCCTAGTTTGTTGTTTTATTTTTTCGCATTCTACGTACGAGACTAAAGAGAGACCCTGCATAGACACATGGATAGTGGCATGTGAGCTGTGAAGGAGTGGAGGGAACTCCGTGTTGTAGCCTTGCAGATCTCCCCCATTGGAACTGCACGCAGGTGAGCCACGGAAGTGGTCTTGGCTTTAACAAAAGTGTTCTGTGTCAAGCTCCATCTGATGATGTCACCCACTTGTGAGGACTAACATTCTGCTGTCCTAGGAGAACACCGGTTACAGGTAAACAATTTCACTTTCCAGTGCATGGAAAAGCATATCTTATCTGTTTTCTAAACATATATTTTAGACACATAAAAAATATAACATAGGTGTAATAACTATCATTTATATGCAGAAGCAGGTATTTTATAAAGTATACAAGGATACTATTTTGAAAATTCTTGCGCATGTAGTTGGAATCACCAGTTCACCAATACTTCCACCAATTCATTCAGTCCTTCTCTAGTACATCTAGACCCTTTAACGTTTCACCCTGAACCCCTTCCAGTTCACCCAGATCTGCCACCCAAAAAACCGCAGACACCAGACAAGTTCAATTTCAATAGTGCAAGTCAATCTACAGGTCTGAATAAGTTTGTGATGTATACACATTTATCTCCTACAAAATAGTAACTGCAGCATGTACTTCTGAACCCTGCCCCTTTTTTCCCCTGGTAAAATGTACATGTGTACTCTTGATGTTTATAAAATAGTATACATGTACATTCATGTTGTTTTAAAGTGTGGAACCACTTTGAGAATTCACCTTTGTATGGGTACCTGAGGCATCAGGTGTTAATGTTATCATCTTGAAATGAGAAAGAAGACTGCAACTTCCACGATGCCTTGAAATGGGATTTGGTAAATCAAAACGGACCTAAACGTCAGAGGTAACCTGTGGTTAGTTTGCGGAGATAACTGCAGATTACATGTTTTGCTTTTTTGCTTCTCTTTTCTCTTCAAGAGAATGCTAATATAGAATAACAAAGGAGACCAAAGATATCACTAATCTTTAACAAAATGGCCAAAAGCCATGAACAATAATCAAAAAGGTCACTTTATAAAAGAGGGTATCATAAAACTATTAAAAAAAATGTTTAAGCACATTCTAATTATAATCTTATACCAGACTTTAATAAAATCATATATAGGCAAATAACCAAATCACTCATTTATTTATTTATTTTATTTATTTTTAATTTTTATAGACCGAAGTTCTTGTAGGAACTACAAATCAATCCGGTTTACATACAACTTTTAAATGCCCAAAAAGAGTAGGGGGCTTTACATAGAACAATTGAACAATAAAACAGGTAACAATAGAACAATAACAATAATGATGGAACAAATAGAATAGATAACCAATTAAACATAGTAATATAGTAATAAATATTATATAGAAAATAAATATAAAAGGGATAGAGTAAATGAAGTGTGAATACAGTATAAATACAAAAGATGAAAGAGCTCAAAAATTAAGGTACAGTTGAAAAAAAAAAATCTTAATAGCAAAAAACAGTGAGATAACCCATGATTTGGGTTAAAAGACTTGATTAGGTAGCATTAGATGTCTGGGAAGGCTTGACGGAAAAGCCATGTTTTTAGCTTTTTTTTTAACTCCTGATGACTTGGTTCTATTCTTAGATCTGGGGGGAGCGCGTTCCATTGGTGGGGGCCTCCTGAAGATAGTGCTCTTTTGCTCAGTGATGATTTTACCTGTGGGGCTTGCAATGTGCCTTTGTATGCGCTTCTAATTGGTCTGGATGAAGTATGAGGTTGGAGTTGGGTGCTTAACATGATCGGAGCAAGATTGTATGTTGCTTTGTGAATAATTGTGAGCACTTTATAGAGGATCCTGTGGTTAATAGGAAGCCAATGTAGGTTACGAAGGATTGGAGTGATGTGATCTCTTTTATTAGAGTTTGTAAGTATTCTGGCAGCAGCGTTTTGAACCATTTGTAAGGGTTTGATGGTATTTGAGGGTAGACCGAGAAGGAGGGAGTTGCAATAATCGAGCTTAGATAGTATGATGGATTGAAGTACTAGCCGGAAGTCAGAGAAGTGAAGGAGGGGTTTTAGCTTTCTGAGGACTTGAAGTTTGTAAAAGCAGTCCTTTGCGGTATTGTTTACAAACTTTTTTAGGTTTAGATTGTTGTCTAGCCAGGCTCCAAGATCCCTGACGTCTGGTGAGAACTTGCTAATTGAGTTTGGTTGAGAGGAGCTTGAAGAGATGGTGAGGGGATCTTGGGAGATAATGAGCATTTCGGTTTTGTTGTCATTCAATACTAAATTGAGGCTTGAGAGTAAGTCTTTAATTGGCTGTAGACAGTCATTCCAGTAGCTGATCGTTTTTTGAAGGGATTCTGAAATCGGGATAAGGATTTGGATGTCATCTGCGTAGAGGTAATGGATAAGCTTGAGGTTTGAGAGCAGGTGGCAAAGAGGGAGGAGATAGATATTGAAGAGGGTGGGTGAGAGTGAAGATCCTTGAGGGACTCCTTGATCTGAAAGAACTGGAAGCGATTCCTTGTTGTTTATCCTGACTTTATAGAATCTGTTGCTTAGGAAGGACTGAAACCAGCTGAGAGCTGAGCCTTTGATACCTATGTTGGCTAGTTGGTCTATAAGTATGGTGTGTTTTACCGTATCAAAGGCAGCGGATAGATCTAGAAGAATAAGGAGGTAGGATTGTTTGAAGTCTCTCTCAAACTCACACAGTTTCATTTATAATGATGGAAGGTGGGGGATGGAGGAGAGTCTGGGTTTTTAAACCTTCAGTCATTGCAGCCAGGAATTCATACTTTTCTCTATTACAGGCCCTTCCCTCCCTCATAGTCCAATCACATCAGCATTCCTATGGTTCATATGTCAAAGGTTGTGCTTCTCTTCAGACCCTCACTCATGAATGCTGATTATCTAGTCAGTAGATGTAGCTATTGTGCCTGGGGCTCCCTTTCAAGGGCCATCACAGTGCCAACCTTGGTCAACCTAAAGAGCAAGAATTGGGTTCAGCAATCAAATATGAGCCACTGCATAGCAGCACATCTTGCTGTCACTGGGCCTTTGGGCTAGCCTTAGAAGCAAGCCTTAAAGAAAGAAACTTAAACTAAACCCCATCAAATCCGAACTCCTCTGGCTAAGCCAATAAAGGCATTTCTTCTTAATTCTTCCTATCAGGAAACCACTATAAATAGTGGAATGAGTGGTGGTGTACTATGTCATAGAACACATAAACACAACTTGTAAAAGCAAATACTTGGTTTATAAAATATGTAAATATTGTAAAAATCAGCAAAGGCAAACACTATCACAGTAAATATTGCATAAATCAGTAAAGGCAAACAGCACTGCTGTAATAAAGATATGTATTAAGATTTGTACAAAGATACTTTCCTCATGGTCCCGTTGTTTTGAGTCAATGTATCTGGGAAAATCGAGAGATAAACAGGCCCAGTGACCACTATGAAATGGCTATGACGCTCTTTCTCTGAGGATCTTAATGGACACTGTTAATTACATTTCACTTATACACTCATGTCTGGCTCTAGTCCAGGTTATGCAAACTCAGTTATTCTATTTAGAATTCACAATTTCAGCAGATTTATGCCTTAAGCTGTGGTTTTGCTAGGAGACATCCTGCTGCACGATTCCCAGATAGTTTAGGCACTGGCCTTATCATGCAGTTAATAGATGTTTAATAAGAACATAAGAAATTGCCATATTGGGTCAGACCAAGGGTTCATCAAGCCCAGCATCCTGTTTCCAACAGTGGCCAAACCAGGCTAAAAGAACCTGGCAAATACCCAAACACTAAGAAGATCCCATGCTACTGATGCCAGTAGTAGAAGAGGCCATTCTTTAAGTCAACTTTATTAATAGCAGTTAATGGACTTCTCCTCCAAACCTTTTTTAAACCCAGCTACATTAACTGCACTAACCGAATCCTGTGGCAACAAGTTCTAGAGCTTGATTGTGCATTGAGTAAAAAAGAATTTTCTCTGATTGGTTTTAATTGTGCTACATACTCACTTCATGGAGTGCCCCCTAGTCCTTATATTATCCAAAAGTGTAAATAACCAATTTACATCTACCCGTTCAAGACCTCTCATGATCTTAAAGACCTCTATCATATCCCCCCTCAGCCATCTCTTCTCCTAGCTGAACAGCCCTAACCTCTTTAGCCTTTTCTCATAGGGGAGCTGTTCCATCCCCTTTATCATTTTGGTCACCCTATTCCGTACCTTCTCCAGTGCAACTATATCTTTTTTGAGATGCGGTGACAAGAACTGTACACAGTACTCAAGGTGCAGTCTCACCATGGAGCGATACAGAGATATTTTGACATTTTCCGTTTTATTCACCATTCCCTTCCTAATAATTCCTAACATTCTGTTTGCTTTGACTGCCACAGCCCACTGAGCCAATGATTTCAATATATTATCCACTATGAAGCCTAGATCTTTTTCCTGGGTGGTAGCTCCTAATATGGAACCTAACATCGTGTAACTTCTGCATGTGTTATTTTTCCCTATATGCAACACCTTGAACTTGTCCACATTAAATTTCATCTGCCATTTGGATACCCAATCTTCCAGTCTCGCAAGGTCCTCTTGCAATTTATCATAATCCGCTTGTGATTTAACTACTCTGAATAATTTTGTATCATCTGCAAATTTGATAGCTTCACTCGTTGTATTCCTTTCCAGATCATTTATAAATATATTGAAAATCACCGGTCCAAGTACAGATCCCTGAGGCCCTCCACTGTTTACCCTTTTCCACTGAGAAAATTGACCATTTAAATCCTACTCTCTGTTTCCTGTCTTTTAACCAGTTTGTAATCCTGTTCCTGTTTTGGCTTATCACCAGCAGACTAAGAAATCATGTTTAAAAAGTCTTATGCTAAGCTTTTATACAATTCATATTGATCCACATTTATTAGTGATTATCTTTGTTCCACTATTCCCATCTATTGCATTACAAAAAGTTCTTCACGTCCACTATCTAACTTTCTGCTGGTTTCCACAACTCCCTACAACTCAAAAACTCATAGGGGTTCAGCTAGACCATAAGCTTACAGCGGAATCCAAAATCTCAAAAGTGGTACGGACCTCTTTCACCTGTGCCAAATTCACCAACTGAGCAACTACTTTGAGAAGCTCAATCTCACTACATGCGTTAATCACCAGTGGCATGGACTACAGCACGTCTCTATTCACTGGCATTTCACAACACAATCTCAAACACCTCCAGTTCTTACTCAGCACGGCTACCAGAATCTTGGTTGGAGCCCAAAGCAATACATAAGGCTATTCCTAAAGAAGCTGCACTGGCTCCCACTCGAATACAACTCACAAAACTCTCTGCCTAGTCTTCAAATATGTGAGCAAAGTGGCCCCAGAATATCTCTCTTAGCTTTACTCCCCTACATTCTCACAAGAGAACTTCCCAGATGTCCCACTGCGAGACAGTGTGCATTCAAATACCAAGCCCCAAAACTATGAAATAAGTTACCGCTATCCCTTCACCTTGAAGAACTTACTTTCTGGAAACAAGCTAAGGCACAGTTATTCACCTAGGCCTTTACATAGACCAATGACAGAGATTAGCCCACCCCAACATCAGCATTTCTTTATGTATTTACAATCTAGACATTACGTACTTCAGGTATTCTCACAAAATCTCAATAGGTTCGAAACTGAATCTGTCATTGTTTTGTTTACCAAAGTTAAGACATATAGTAACATTCTATCTTTTTGGTATAAAATTGTCTTTACTAAAGAGACTTCACAATTATATACACTATTTGCTCATTCCTGGTCTTTATCTCTTGGAAAAATTGTAACATGAAAAGCATTAGTGATATATTTTGATTATACTTTTGTAACAACTGTGGTGACAAAATTGCAGGAAATGCATTATAATCTACTGAATAAAATGTATGTAGACATGGTGAGGCCATGTAAAATGAAGCTTAGAGAAACGGAAACATGCATCAAGTGTCGTGGTGAAAGAGGCATGATGATTCATAACTTTTTTTCTATGCCCAGTTTTGTTCCAATGTTGCAATATAGTATTAAAACTTATTGAAGCTGTAATTCAGCAAAAAACACCTTTTTGAGGTGAATTTCTTTTGCTAGGGTCTGTACGTTGGCTATCCAATCCATCTAAGAGTCAAGTAAAATTTTTGCATATCCTGATATTGTTGGCAAAATCTTGTATTCTTTTTTGGTGGATTAAACCAGAAGGCCCCACACTGCTGATGTGGTACCAGAAAATCGCTGACTAGGTGCAGATAGAACGATTGGATGTCAAATTCACAGATGGCAAGTGCAAGAAAAATATAAAAAACTTTGGGAACTCATGTTTAACCTTTTGCTAGTGACACTTGGGCAATCCTTATTGGCTAGTGGTACTCTTCAGAATGGTGATTGAGCTTCAAGGATACTCTCCTCCTCAACTGAACTGATCATGATATTTAAGGCAGCAAGGTGTCTGAGTGCTGTATGGACGAATAAGATTATATGTTGGTATGAGTTTGCAATGAAGAAATATCAAATAAAATTTATGCACATGAATGGGAAAGTACAGCAATTTGTGGTAAAGACTGTTACTGATGATTGTAAGCATTGCCTTGAACTCGTATAGCCACTGTTTCTGTTTTCATTCTTGTGCTAAAATAAAAAGGGGGGGAAAAAACATGAGACCATCCTATCAACTTCCAGGGTTTTCTTATTCTAATGTCTTATTTAACATCTATTCTCTGTCTATACTGATGCCTGCATTATGTTCCCATCTATGCTAATCCATCCAATCCGTTCAATTCCTAGGACATGACCTGCTGCATTCCAGCTGACCACAACAATTTACCTTCTATTTCTTCTCTTTCTGTTTATGCCCCCTTGTGATCATTAATCTAGTGATGATTGTAAACTATGATACAATAGCAATTGTAATTTAAGTTTAATTGTAATCTGCCTTGTGACCATTTTTGGGAAAATGTGGTATATCAAATATCTGTAAATAAATACTGTGGCTGGTAGGTGGAAGTCCTGTACTTACAGAGTGTTGCGTTTCCTTATAGTATTTCCAGTAAAGAATTAATACTTCTGCTCCTGTTTTTCAGGCATGGAAGAAGCGATGGTTTATCTTGCGTAGTGGGCGAATGAGTGGTGACCCCGATGTCCTGGAGTACTATAAGAATGACCACTCCAAGAAGCCTATCCGTGTGATCAACCTCAGTGCCTGTGAACAGGTGGATGCTGGGCTGACCTTCAACAAGAAAGAGCTGCAGGACAGCTATGTTTTTGACATCAAGACAAGTGACAGGACCTTCTACCTGGTGGCTGAAACAGAGGAGGAGATGAGCAAATGGGTCCGTAGCATTTGCCAGATCTGTGGCTTTAACCAGTCTGAGGAGAACCCAGGTACAGTCGGCATCTAAAACAGTTATTTCTCAACAAAAAGGTTTTGAATTGGAAAAAAAAAGTCTTATTGAACCATTTCCCTTAAAACATTTTCTCCATGTGCAGTTCAAAATTGAGCTAAATGTTCTTAAGTCATATGTACAAGATTTATTTCCACCAGATTCCATGATATCAACATGCCATCTGTGAGCCATATTTTAAGATCTCCATGGCAAGACCCACAAAACTGTATTTGAGGAAGAGGTGGATTTGATACACTTCTTCCCTTAACCCTTTGGTTGTTAAGAGCAATAGGGAGGATCCCCAGCAAGTACTCAGCCAGTAAGGGCACAGGATTCCTGTTCTTGAAAATAAATGTGGACTGTAGACAGAAACACAGAAGATTATGGCAAGAAGACCATTTGATTTATCCATTCTGCACATTTGTGCCCAGCTTTTTGTGCTGTAAAAAGTCTTACTTGATCTGGTGTTTTCTTCCTCTCACCTCTTGCTTGAATTCTGCCATTGTTTTGGCCCCCGTCACCTCTGCTGAAATCTGTTCCTGCATCACCCTCGCAATGAAAAAAGTATTCTTATACTCCTTTTGAGGTTTTCTCCCTTCAGCTTCATATAGGCATAAATTTTAAGTGAAACGCTTAGCGATGATATATGCAGGTAGTGCGTATCCACAGGGTTGGCGCCAGTGGGTGTGCAAAGGGTGCCCCTGCACAGAGTGGCAACTTCTGGGGAGGAGGGAGGGGGGTGCGCAAGCAGTCACAGCAAAACAACAAGACCCGACAGCCACACAAACTCAAAGAGCCATCAGCGCTTTCAATCACTCTGGCTTCACATCTTTCATGTACACAAATAAACAACTGCACCAAGTACTACTTTTCATCATGGTTTTGTTTATTTTTGTGTGTTAGGTTTTATGTTTTGCTTTTTTTAAAGTGGTTTGACTTTCTTTGTGTCTACACTTCTGACAGGACCTGAGTTACTAGCTTTCAGCTTTTCTGCTCCTGCTTAGGGGAGTGAGGTTAAGTTTTTCTCCTAGAAAGAGAAAGTGAAGAAATGTTATAACTGCTATTTCATGGGTATTTCTTCTTCTTTTCCCTCTGCCAAATGCAGTCATTGGGAAAAACAGGGTTTAACAAATTGTAGTGCTTCTCCTATTAAATCTCTACTCTATCACCCACATAACTTGGCCTTTGCTTCGCCCCTTAAGTGTAGCAACCTTGGAGATTTCCCAGCTGAACTGGTGCTTTGTATTAAGGGAGCCTTATAGAAACAACTACCCTGAGGCTTATGGCTGCTGAAAAGAGAGGAGGGGAGGGAGAGGGAAGCCATGGGAGAGGGAGGGAGAAGGACATAGGAGTATGAGGAGTTAGGAGAGTACAGGGAGGAGCCATTATGGGGAAGAGAGGAGAGAGGGGGCATGATGAGGGAAGAAACAGGGAGGGAGGAGGGCCACAGGATAGCATGGGGATCCATAAGGATGGGAGAGAGGAGACAGAAGAAAGGAGCCATGCGGAGCCCCAGGTGAGAGAAAGGAGGGACAGAGGGAAGTCATGGGAAAGGCAGGGAGATGGGCAAGGGTGAACCATAGTAAGGAGGGAGATCAAAGAGGGCAAAAAGAGAGGGGGAATGAGGAAGGAGAGAGAATCACAGGGGGCATGATGCTGTGATGGGTTAAGAGAAAGGGAGGGGTAAGGGATGGGTGGGAGTGAGTGAGTGAGAGGAGAGCGAAGGCTGGGAAGGGTGATGGGAAAAATAAGGTGGGAGATATAAGATGAGATAAGTATAAGAGATCGGAAGTGCTGATGGATGGGGATAGAGCAGCTAGGAGAGAGAGGGGGAGAAGTAAGAGAAAAGAGTCAGCTGGAGGGAGAGAAGAGTTAGAAAAAAAATCAGTTGTAGAAGGAAACATAAAATGGGAAGAAAACAGGGAAAGGAGTCAGGAGAAGCCAGAAAATGATAGGAGAGGACAGTATGATGTGGGGGGAAACAGCAGAGGTACAAATGATTTTTGTCAATTTTCGGTTTAAATATCTGATTATGTGACTTTGTAAGTCTGAAATTATTTCTGTAGAAAATGCTCCTTTTCTGTACTTTATTGAAGTCCGCTAAATAATCGAGTGTTTGTGTTATGTCTCCCCTTTTCCCTCTTTCTTCCAGAGGGCACGTCTTTGGCTCCTTCAGTCCCTTATGTATGGTTTATACCGCAAGCCAAACACAATTTTGGAGGCCCTAGTTTGACTTGCCTCTACCTTCTCAATGTACTTTGGTAAATGGGGCATTACTCAAGGTGGGTTTCCAGCAGTGACCTGTAGGGAGGTAACATTACCTCTCGCTCTCTACTGGCGAGACCTTTCTTTATGCACCCAAGTACACTGTTAGCTTTTCCAACTGCTTTGCCAAGACACACAAGCACAAAAAGTGCCAGGCTGGGCAGATCAAGGTGCGTCGAGCCCAGTATTCTGTCTCCGACAGTGGCCAGCCCAGGTCGCAGGTGCCCGCCAGATCCCCAGTAGTTAATCTGTCGTCCATCTCAGTCCCAGGGACAAGCGCTGCCCTTCCCAAGTCTGCCTGGCCGACAATCGTTTATGGACCTTTCCTTCAGGAACTGTCCGATCCTCTTTTGCCTTGATAACGCCCCCCAGCAACAGATTCCATTGCCTAACTGTGAGCGGAGAAATAAAAAGTACTTCATATAATTTGTTCCAAATCTGTCATTTGCCAGCTTCACAGAGTGTCCTCGAGTCTTGGGGTTCTGCATTTACCCGTTCCACTCCACTCGTGATTTATAAATTTCAATCATGCCCCCTCTCAGTCGTCTCTTTTGCAAGCTGAAGAGCTTTCCCATCCCTTCCACCATTTTTGTTGTCCCTATCTGTATCTTGCCTATGTCTGCGATGTCTTTTTTTTTTAGATTGAGCAACTGGAACTGCACACAGCACTCAAGAAGCAGTTGCACCATGGATCTGCATAAAGGCATTATGATATTCTGGAAATCCAGACACACTATATCAGCTAGCTCACCTTTATCCACACTGCCCAAATTTACCCTTCGATTTTTGCACCTCAAATGTATGATTATGCATTAGTTTGGTTAAAGTGTAGCCGCTATATATTTGACCTTTCTTCCAATTTTTAAGTTATCTTTCATCTTATCTGCTTCCTCTGATATGCCTGCTCCATTGCAGACTTTCATATCATCTGCAAACATACATACGTTCTCTTATAAACCTTCTGTAATGTCGCTGATTTCAGGCCTGGCACATTGACATAAACTTGTAGGACCTCCAGCGAAGGACGCAGGCAACCTTAACTGATGAAATTAAAGGAATCTGCACATAATAGTCACGTTCTAATGTTCAGAAACTTTGTTTATATTTACGTTCTCATGCTCTAAAAAAAACCCTGTTCTATGTAACGCCTTATCAGCGACTGTTTTGTTCTATGGAAACCGACCTGATTCGATATGTCTATCGAGAATGTCGGTATATAAAAATTCTAAATAAATAAATAAATAATAGCCGGCTGTCTCCTTGTCACTTGCTTTATTTTGAAATAATTGTTTTTCTATTCTCTTTCTGCCCATTTCTGCATGATGAGGGTTAAGTGATCGCAGATCCACCATGGTGTCTGCCTCATTTTCTTGGCAGAATACTGCAGAGGCTTGATACTACACTTTCTTTTACCATGGGCACCCACCTTCAACTTTGTCTCCATCTCAGATGCCTCTGTGGGACGATAATTTATCACCACCGTTATAAAGGCATTCTGTAGCAGTAGTATTTATGGAATTTGTCGGTCAAGATCAGCCCTTACTCTATTTGAAACTATCATGATCCATCTATTCTAGCAATATCTCCCAGTTAAACCCCCCTGTTCAATGTAATTTCCTTTCTCAGTTAATTGTGAACCGACATGATGTGTCCTACGAATGCCGGTATATAAAAAAATGTTAAATAAATAAAATAAATATTCTCTGTTTTTCAGATCTTTTGTGGGACTGGGGGCAGGCTTGGGGTTAGACACCCTGGGAAGAGTTCGCTTTTAATTCTGACCATTTCTACCCTGCTCTGAGCTTTCTTCATTCTCAGGCCAGGGCAACACAGAAGCTTCCAGAAGGTCTCTAAAGACTGCTGCTCCATAGGGTTGCCTCCTGGAGAGGTTGAGCCATTCCTGGCTTTACCCCCTTGCCTGCAGGGACTTGTAGTTCTGATTTATTGCTTCCGCCTGGTTTCGAACCAGGGACCTTTTGCGTGTTAGACGAATGTTCTGATTTATTGCATTCCCTAAGAAAGGCAAGACTACAAGTCCCAGTATGCAGTGGGGTAAAAACCAGGATTAGATCTGCCTGTCCTGAAAATATGGACCAGGTTGGCAACCCTGCTGCCCCACAATGATTACATTGCACTCCCCCACCCTTATGTCCTCTCCTTTTTATTTGTTTAGATTTTTTTTAAAGAAAATAACTGACACTTTTAAAAAACGTTCCTTTCAATTTCCGCTTGTAGCTGCTAAGTAGTATTGTGTTTTAAATATCAAAATTAAGGGTAGAGCCCTCTTTGTCTAAATGAGAAAGATCGCAGAGGGTGCCTGTCAGCTGTGCCGTTTTATTATAGATTGCTGCAGTCCTGAAAGGGACTTCTAATTCATCTTTTCCTGAGGCAATAATAATTATCTTTGCGGCTGTGATCGCCGTTCCGAGCCCGACATGCTTTATTATCAGCCATGCTGAATCCTCTGACTCCTGTAGACGGGGCTGCAGTGCAAGTTCCAGATCCTTGTCAGCAGGACGTTCATCCTATAAGGCATTAATCTATCAAAGGCTACAGAGGCCACAGTTATTTCTTCATGAAGACGTTGATCAATCTGCCGGGAAAGCAATGGATTCATTCGTTTTAATATTCCTTGAAAGGGACACCTAAGCTTTGCTGGCGCACATTAAAGACCTCCAAGATGAAACTCCCCCTGCTAGGATCCAGCACCGTGTGCTCTGAAACCTAAATGAACCTTTTACAAGTAAGCAGGACGGATCCTTAAACTTGAACCCGGGGACCACATAGAAGAAAGGAAAATAAGAGATGGGTCCTTTCTGCAGACCTCTCTCATTGTCTCTCAGCTTCCCCTTCACCCCCACTGGATAGCTTTACATCTGAGTTCCACCATTTCAATAGTGGGGAGGGACAATAGTTCTTACACCCTGCATTCTGCAGTGCCAGCCCTGTCTCCGGTCTTTGCCCACAGCACTGATAATTAACACTGTCTCTGCAGCCAGTGAACGCACAGTGAGAAGAATGGAATCCAGATTCTAAACTGATAGTTGATCAGACGAATGAGCGCTGTTTACCCTTCGGTTCATTTCTCAGTTCCACTGAATAAATAACAAGTTAACAGGAAGGTATAATAAACTTCTGACTCTGTTTCTTTGGCAAAGTCTCTTGTTTCTAAAGGCAGCTCTCTACTTAACGCTGAATTCCTTCACTCCAGAATTCCTTCAGATTGACCTTAGTTCAGTCCTCCTTCAGTCCCCAATTTAATCCTCGGCTCTTCCCACTGGAGGTGGTTAGAAATTATAGTCCCAATTTATTATCAGAGCTTAGTCCCAGACCTAATGCTCTTTGAATCCTCTTCAAATCCCTTAACTTCTTCTGCAGCGCCTGGGAGGGCTCCTCTCACTCCCTTTTACGTAACACTTAGTATTGCTTTCTTCAGGCCCCTTTCACTTCCTTCCTCTTAGTGCACTTTCTTTTACGTAACACTTAGTATTGCTTTCTTCAGGCCCCTTTCACTTCCTTCCTCTTAGTGCACTTTCTTTTACGTAACACTTAGTATTGCTTTCTTCAGGCCCCTTTCACTTCCTTCCTCTTAGTGCACTTTCTTTTACGTAACACTTAGTATTGCTTTCTTCAGGCCCCTTTCACTTCCTTCCTCTTAGTGCACTTTCTTTTACGTAACACGTAGTATTGCTTTCTTCAGGCCCCTTTCACTTCCTTCCTCTTAGTGCACTTTCTTTTACTAACACGTAGTATTGCTTTCTTCAGGCCCCTTTCACTTCCTTCCTCTTAGTGCACTTTCTTTTACTAACACTTAGTATTGCTTTCTTCAGGCCCCTTTCACTTCCTTCCTCTTAGTGCACTTTCTTTTACGTAACACGTAGTATTGCTTTCTTCAGGCCCCTTTCACTTCCTTCCTCTTAGTGCACTTTCTTTTACTAACACTTAGTATTGCTTTCTTCAGGACCCTTTCACTTCCTTCCTCTTAGTGCACTTTCTTTTACGTAACACGTAGTATTGCTTTCTTCAGGCCCCTTTCACTTCCTTCCTCTTAGTGCACTTTCTTTTACTAACACGTAGTATTGCTTTCTTCAGGCCCCTTTCACTTCCTTCCTCTTAGTGCACTTTCTTTTACGTAACACTTAGTATTGCTTTCTTCAGGCCCCTTTCACTTCCTTCCTCTTAGTGCACTTTCTTTTACGTAACACGTAGTATTGCTTTCTTCAGGCCCCTTTCACTTCCTTCCTCTTAGTGCACTTTCTTTTACTAACACTTAGTATTGCTTTCTTCAGGACCCTTTCACTTCCTTCCTCTTAGTGCACTTTCTTTTACGTAACACGTAGTATTGCTTTCTTCAGGCCCCTTTCACTTCCTTCCTCTTAGTGCACTTTCTTTTACTAACACGTAGTATTGCTTTCTTCAGGCCCCTTTCACTTCCTTCCTCTTAGTGCACTTTCTTTTACGTAACACTTAGTATTGCTTTCTTCAGGCCCCTTTCACTTCCTTCCTCTTAGTGCACTTTCTTTTACTAACACGTAGTATTGCTTTCTTCAGGACCCTTTCACTTCCTTCCTCTTAGTGCACTTACTTTTACTAACACGTAGTATTGCTTTCTTCAGGACCCTTTCACTTCCTTCCTCTTAGTGCACTTTCTTTTACTAACACGTAGTATTGCTTTCTTCAGGCCCCTTTCACTTCCTTCCTCTTAGTGCACTTTCTTTTACTAACACGTAGTATTGCTTTCTTCAGGACCCTTTCACTTCCTTCCTCTTAGTGCACTTTCTTTTACTAACACGTAGTATTGCTTTCTTCAGGCCCCTTTCACTTCCTTCCTCTTAGTGCACTTTCTTTTACGTAACACGTAGTATTGCTTTCTTCAGGACCCTTTCACTTCCTTCCTCTTAGTGCACTTTCTTTTACTAACACGTAGTATTGCTTTCTTCAGGACCCTTTCACTTCCTTCCTCTTAGTGCACTTTCTTTTACGTAACACGTAGTATTGCTTTCTTCAGGCCCCTTTCACTTCCTTCCTCTTAGTGCACTTTCTTTTACTAACACGTAGTATTGCTTTCTTCAGGCCCCTTTCACTTCCTTCCTCTTAGTGCACTTTCTTTTACGTAACACGTAGTATTGCTTTCTTCAGGCCCCTTTCACTTCCTTCCTCTTAGTGCACTTTCTTTTACGTAACACGTAGTATTGCTTTCTTCAGGACCCTTTCACTTCCTTCCTCTTAGTGCACTTTCTTTTACGTAACACGTAGTATTGCTTTCTTCAGGCCCCTTTCACTTCCTTCCTCTTAGTGCACTTTCTTTTACTAACACGTAGTATTGCTTTCTTCAGGCCCCTTTCACTTCCTTCCTCTTAGTGCACTTTCTTTTACGTAACATTTAGTATTGCTTTCTTCAGGCCCCTTTCACTTCCTTCCTCTTAGTGCACTTTCTTTTACTAACACGTAGTATTGCTTTCTTCAGGCCCCTTTCACTTCCTTCCTCTTAGTGCACTTTCTTTTACGTAACACGTAGTATTGCTTTCTTCAGGACCCTTTCACTTCCTTCCTCTTAGTGCACTTTCTTTTACTAACACGTAGTATTGCTTTCTTCAGGACCCTTTCACTTCCTTCCTCTTAGTGCACTTTCTTTTACGTAACACGTAGTATTGCTTTCTTCAGGCCCCTTTCACTTCCTTCCTCTTAGTGCACTTTCTTTTACTAACACGTAGTATTGCTTTCTTCAGGCCCCTTTCACTTCCTTCCTCTTAGTGCACTTTCTTTTACTAACACTTAGTATTGCTTTCTTCAGGACCCTTTCACTTCCTTCCTCTTAGTGCACTTTCTTTTACGTAACATTTAGTATTGCTTTCTTCAGGCCCCTTTCACTTCCTTCCTCTTAGTGCACTTTCTTTTACTAACACGTAGTATTGCTTTCTTCAGGCCCCTTTCACTTCCTTCCTCTTAGTGCACTTTCTTTTACGTAACACGTAGTATTGCTTTCTTCAGGCCCCTTTCACTTCCTTCCTCTTAGTGCACTTTCTTTTACGTAACATTTAGTATTGCTTTCTTCAGGCCCCTTTCACTTCCTTCCTCTTAGTGCACTTTCTTTTACTAACACGTAGTATTGCTTTCTTCAGGCCCCTTTCACTTCCTTCCTCTTAGTGCACTTTCTTTTACGTAACACGTAGTATTGCTTTCTTCAGGCCCCTTTCACTTCCTTCCTCTTAGTGCACTTTCTTTTACTAACACGTAGTATTGCTTTCTTCAGGACCCTTTCACTTCCTTCCTCTTAGTGCACTTTCTTGGGATCCCTTCCTTGGCAGAACAAAACCCCCCCTCCATATTCAACAGCATTTGGTCTCAGTCAAAAGGCCAAGAAAGGTCATCCCTCAGCACAAAGCTCAGACATCACCACCATGTGATTTCATCCTAAAGGTGATGAATTACCTGAAGAAGCCGCTGTGGTAGACCGTGATCTCTTGGGAGCAGGAAAAGAGAGCTCTTGGCTTGTACTAAACTCCAAATTGTGTATGACACAACATTTTCTTTTAAAGTTGTCTCAGTCTTCTGCCAGTTTTGAAGACACTTTTCAAATAACAACCAACAAGGACTGAGCTACACAGTCTGGGTAAACAAATAAGCATGGGGGAGGCTTGCTTATTGCAGCGGTTACTACCCTAAACCAATTAAGCCTGATACTTCACTTTGAATACATATTCAGTGTTGCTCTCTGCTTCAACGGCAGGGGGGTGGGGAGTGGAAAAGTGGATTTACATTCAGACAACATCCAACATGGCATTGATCTGTGCAGTCTAGGTAAACAAGCATCGGGGTAACTTGCTTGAGGAGGCGGTTACTATCGGTGTGATGTACCCACTAATGCCAGTATAAAAAAAAAAGGTTTAAATAAATAAATAAATAAATAAATAAATACTACCCTTAACCATTAAGCATTATGCTCACCTTTGATGCAACTCCAACATTACTCTCTGCGTCAATGGCAGGGGGTGGCAGGAAATTCCAATCAAACAGTTACCAACAAGGGCCCTGAACTTGGTGGTTGGTGAAACAGATAAGTATGGGAAAATAAGTGTGGGAGCTCGCTGGGCAGACTGGATGGGCCGATTGGTCTTTTTCTGCCGTCATTTCTATGTTTCTATGTTAAACAGCCACTGAGCGCCCTGCTAATTTTAGCTGGTTATCTTTAGGATAATTTTCAACAAAACCTCAAATTAGAGCTGTAATTCAGTCATCGTTTGCCAAACTCAAATTACACCACCACATGAAATCATTATTGACCCTCCCTTCCCCCCCGTCCCCCCCCCCTTGATTACTGCAGCTCTTTATATGTAGGGCCTCCCTCAGTATACACTTAGACGATTACAGTTAGTACAAAATTCTGCTGCCCGACTACTTACAGGGTCTAACGTACATGATCACATTTCTCCCATATTACAATCACTTCCCAGGCTCCCTGGCGAATGGCGGATACAATATAAAATAACCAACGTCATCCATAGCTTACGCAAGTGATGTCACCCGCCCATGGATCAGTTCATGTTTACATTTCTACAATCCTGTTAGAACTCGCACCTGCTTATCGTCCCTCCTACAAGACGCACCCGTTTTAGCGGTCACACGAGAGAGCGTTCTCTATAGCTGGGCCTACCCTTTGGAACTCTATTCCCTTGATAGTTCGCTGCATCAGAGACCCTAAAGAGTTCAAAAAGTCGCTGAAAACATACCTGAGAAGGGCGTTTGCTCTGTCTTAGTCCTTAGGAGTACGTAAAGCGGCAAGTATAGCTTTGCAGTCAGCTATGTTAACATAGAAGTGCCTCTCGTCCCAACGCGATGCTATCTGCAGTCCTCTGATTCTTGTAAACCTTCGGAAGCTCTTGCTGATATGTCAGTGCGTTTATAATTCTGGTTTTATTTCAGATATGTGTGTTTTTATGTACCCCCGTCCTGAACTTCGGAGGGAGCGGGGAACAAATACTTCTTGAATAAATAATTAAATAAATCTGACCAGCTTAAGCTGAAAATTCTCCTAAATCTCGCTGGTCAAAATTTGGCTGGCTGGATTTTCACACTTAGGGGTAGATTTTCAAAAAATGCGAATAGGCGTACTTTTGCTGGCGCATCAGGCGCCAGCAAAAGTACGCTGGATTTTAGTAGATACGCGCGGAGCCGCGCGTATCCACTAAAATCCCGGATCGGCGCGCGAAAGGCTATGAATTCTGTATAGCCGGCGCGCGCCGAGCCGCGCAGCCTACCCCCGTTCCCTCCGAGGCCGCTCTGAAATCGGAGCGGCCTTGGAGGGAATCCTCTAATGCCCTCCCCTCACCTTCCCCTCCCTTCCTCTACCTAACCCACCCGCCCGGCCCTGTCTACACCCCCCCCCCCCTTACCTTTCTCCGGGGATTTACGCCTCCCGGAGGGAGAAGTAAATCCCCGCGCGCCAGCGGGCCTCCTGTGCGCCGGGCCGCGACCTGGGGGCGGGTACGGAGGGCGCGGCCACGCCCCCGGACCGCCCCGGGCAGTAGCCACGCCCCCGTACCCGCCCCCCAAATGCTGCTGACACGCCCCCGAAACACCGCGACGACCGGGCACGCCCCCGACACGCCCCCCTCGGAGAACCCCGGGACTTACGCGAGTCCCGGGGCTCTGCGCGCGCCGGTAGGCCTATGTAAAATAGGCTCACCGGCGCGCAGGGCCCTGCTCGCCTAAATCCGCCCGGTTTTGGGCGGATTTAGGCGAGCAGGGCTCTGAAAATCCGCCCCTTAACCAGTTAGCTCTGAAAATCGGGACAAAGTTAAAAAAAACAAACAAACAAATTAACACAAAGTTAAAAAAGGAACTGTCTAGTGACATCCCCCAATCCCAGCCACCTGATCTTAATGGCAAATGCCATGCCTCTCACCCACCAGCCTGATATTTTAAAATAAATGCCAAACTATGGAAACCCCCTTCTTTGAGCAAAACCCCCTTCATCCCACCCGCCAACCCAATATTAAAAAAAAACTCTGGGGGCAGCCCCCGCTCCTGATCCTACCCCCTTCCGTTTAAAGAGCCTCACGTGAACCTCCCCCCCCTCCTGAACCCGCCATACAATCCCTCAACCGAACGGAGATGAAGGTAAGTTTACTATCTTCCCAGCTAGGCATCCAGCGTTGCTCTGACAGCAATGCGTAACCTTTTCCTCCTCGCAGAACCTCCCCCACGCCGATCAGAGCCAGTTCTTCCCTTGGGCACACTGGCCAATCGCATAGAGCGCAGTATTTTTTTTGGGGGGGGGGGGGGCGCAGCACCAGGGGGCTTCTGTGTACGATCACACAGGGCTCCGCTTTGTTGACTCTAAAGGTCAGTGCCCGAATCTCAGGCAGTGGAGAAGCAGCTACAGGGAATGAGAGGGCAGGAGGAGAACCTAGAGCAGGCAGAACATAGAGCAGATCAAGAAGGAGCCATCCTGCTCTGTAATCCAGTCCCCTCCCTTCCTGCTTCTCTCCTCCCTTTTATGTCATGCAGAGAACAGGATGGGGGGGGGGGGCTTAAGTCTAGAATGGACAGAGCAGAGCAAAGAAGAGCCACTCTGCTCCCTAATCCAACCCCCTTCTCTCCTGTTCTGTAGAGAACGGGGAGAGGGGGGCGGAGGAGTGAACAAGAGCTCAGTTTTCCTCTGTATATTTCTGTTTATAACGTGTAGTCACTTACCCTCTATTTGGTGAGGGTTCTTTTGCATTCTGAGTGTGTGAGGTATTATGCTTATGCAGCTGGGCCATTCTGGTCCTCAGTCCACTAACCAGGCGGTTTTCTGGATATCCCTAATGAACACGCAGTAGATAGGTTTGCACATAAATATGTCTCGTGCATATTCATTGAAGGCATCCTGGTGGCTTTCGAGGACCAAAATCGGCCACCCCTGTGCTGACGTGTAGTTTCCTGCTGATCGAGTTTTCCCAGCAGGAGGTGTACTGCCAACAGTGGGGTCCAAATTCAGAAGGTTTGTCTGGCTAAGTTTGAAACGGTTACCCAAACAACATTTAAATGGAGAGCCGGGGGGGGGGGGGGGGGGGGGAGAGGAACTTCTGACACCAAAGATTTGTCGGGGTAACTCCCAAAGCTAACCTTGAATATGGACCTCAAGATGGCTCCGTACAGGCATGAAGTCATATTTTTTTGTCCTTTTTTTTTTTTTTAATTGGAAAGAAGTGCAGTACTGAACTCGATGGATGCAGGTTTACAGTACAGTCCCATCAGGTTTCCTATCAAAGCAAGAAGCAGGAGCAAAGGTTTAAGCCAAGCTCGCCCTGCAGGTTTTTCTTTCTCCGAACTTCCAAAGCGAAAAGAGTGGAAATCCTTGACTTCCAGAATGCGGTCGCCTCCTTTTTCAGTTCGCTTTATTCTTCATTTAACCTTCAAAGACTAAAAGGTCATTGGTTAAAGCAATGTGCTTGTCCTGTTAGTCCGACTTGAATGCAGGCAAAAGGCAAAAAAGAAGGTGGTACCTTTCTGCTGGACTCTCAGTACATTTCTTCTCTAGTTTTCAGGAGCTGATACTCTCCTCCTCAGGTCAGAAGGAGCAAAATGTAAGTGAATCGTAAAAGCCTTCACACTCTGACTGGAACGCCTTGCATGAGTCACTTATATTTTCTGGGAAATGTCATCTCTTGTTCGCTCTCTTCTGACCTGAGGGAGCATTAGCTCCTGAAAGCAAGTCGAGAAGGGTTATTAACGTTGGCCCAATCAAAATGGTTTCACCTTGCTGGTCTGTTGGTTTCGATTGGTTCACCTTTATTTCTGGCTATTAAAAATATTTGTTCCTGTGGAATCGGGGGAGGGGGGAATATCCTTATCGGTTTAGGGGGGAGGGGGGGGTCCTTAATCAGGAGCAGTGGCAGGCGGCGACGTTCACAGCGCGGGATTCAGTAAACGCAGCCAGGTCTGGGCGACACAGGACCGAGTCTCGGACGGCTCAGCCTGTTGCAGCCTGACAGCGGTGAGGGGATGAGGCAGGGTAGTGGCCCAGGACAGCAGATCGCAGAACAGAGCAGAGTGAACCTAGCAGTGAGTGTGGAGTACTCTTAACTGCTAGGCTCGCTCTGCTCTGCTCTGCCGTGCACCGAAGTTAATGCATTTTAATTTAAAAGAAAAAAAAAATGAAGTGAAAATAAGAGTAATTATAAAAATAAAAGCCAGACGTATAAAGGAATCACAAAATGTATTAGTGAGCTAGGTAGAAAGAGAGTCAATAATTATTTGCCATCATGGATTTTGTTAAAAAATACATGGAAATGGTTTCCTGGTGAGAGATCTGTGCCTAATGCAGATCTCCCCTACTCTCTCTTTGCCCTCCACGGTTTCCCCTCCATACGCTCCTCACTGCCACGCTGGTCCCAGGCGTGCACACACGGAGAGATGCCCGTCGCCGCTCTAACACACACGTGCGGCTCCCGGCATTAGGGAGCACACTCTTACGGTGCAATTCTAGGCTTCTTATTTTGTTTTCCATTTGTTGTTTTGGGAAATTTTTCTTTGTCTTTTTTTATTGTTTTGTCTACTTTTTTATTTTTCCTTTTCTCTTTCTCTCCTTCCTTCTTTCAGGCACTATCGCTACCTTTCCCCGCTTCGTGCGCTTCCTCTCCGGGCAATATTTTTCTTCTCCTTGCACCCCTGGGTGCTCTCTCTTCTCCCTCCCTTCCCCACCCTCCAGGCACCCTTTCCTCCTCCTTTTCCCTCCAGACAGCACACCTTCCCCCAACAGGATCTCCCTCTTTCTGCCTGGGCCCCAACAGCAGCAGTGTCTCCTGCCAGGCCATGGCATAATCATCTCTCCTTCCTCCTTTCCCCACCACATCATCAATCTTCTCCCCCAGTCCCCTAAGCCGAATCAACTGTCCTCCTCTTCCTCCTCTGTGCAATCATCAATTTTTCCTCTTCCCCCCTCCTTTCCAATCATCCGTTTTCTGCGCCACTAGCCCCCTCTTCTCCCTCTTGAAACAGCAGGCGTTGGCGAGCAGCGGTTTTTTTTTCCTCGCTGCTGTCTCCTCCTCTGCCGCCTTCCCTGTGAATTCAGAATCGCACGGTACCCTGTAGTCTCACGGGACCCGCTGGCCGCGGCCCGGTTCCGGTTTCAGAGGGGAGGCTGCCGGGCAGGCGGCAGCATCAGGTGAGGAGGGCCTGCTTGCTGACTCCTCCTGCCAGCAGGATACCGCGCACGAAAGGGAGCGAGCAGCAGCAGCTCTGGCCCACCCCTACTCACCTTCTCAGCTCCGGACAGGGATCGGTCCCGTCGCTAACGGGGCAGTAAATAAAATGAATGCTACTGGCACGTAATATTTTCAGCCCAGAGCATCTCCCCTTCCTGCTGCATCTGGATTACTTTTCAGAGGCTGGGGGGATGGGGTACTTGCACTTTTTTTTTTGTTAAGAAAAAGGCATTTGTTAAGAAAAAGGCATTCGGGGAAGGGGGGCTTTGTGACAGCAACGTGTTTTTAAAAGAAAAAAAAAAAGGGGGATTGGGAAGGAGACTTTGGAGTTGAAGTACTTTTTTTTTTTTTTCTTTTAAAGAAAGGGGATTGGGAGGGGCCCTTTGGGGCACAGCCACACTGTGTTTGTCACACTCACAGGCCGATACAGTAAGGACGCGGAAGAAAGAGTGCGGTAGTGCCGGGCGCACCCTCGTTTGCCGCACGCACAGTCCGGATCACATACCGCTCGATACAGTATTTAAATGGCACGCAAATGCAAGCCGCGTCCAAAGCGCGTCCATGAAGCGCAATCCATTTTACTGTACAGAGCGCTATACAGTACCCTGGGTGCGCTGGTACCTGTCATTTCAAATGTCGTTTCAAATGACATTTGAAATGACAGGTACCAGGAAGTGGATACAGGAGAAGGGCTGGTGCAGTTTGTTTTGTTGTCCTGTACAAATGACTGCTTCACTGCCCGACCCCCTCACCCCCCGGGACAAGACCTTTAGAGGAGCCAGGATCGGGCAAACTTTCCCCCAGCCCCCGCTCACCTGCCCTGGCTGCGTCCATGGGTGCCGGTCTCCCGTGTGGGCGCGCTGGCAGCTCCGGAGCAGCCCCAGTCCTCGCATGGGGAGCGCCCGATCCGTCCCGGGCTGCTGCTGAAGCCGTTCGGGAGGAGGGGAGAGAGGACTGGGGCTGCTCCGGAGCTGCCAGCGCACCCCTAAACCCACCCCGACCCTTAAAACTAAACCCTTACCTTCCCCACCCTCCCGAACCCCCCCAAAACTTTTTACAAGTACCTGGTGGTCCAGTGGAAGCCCCGGGACCGATCTTCTGCTCGCGGGCCATCGGCGCCATTTTGGCTGCCACTAATAAAAATGGCGCCGATGGCCCGATAAAAAAAAAACCCCACCGACCCTTTAAAAATGACCCCTTTGCTTCCCCCACCCTCCCGAACCCCCCCAAAACCGTTTTAAAATTACCTGGTGGTCCAGTGGAGGCGCGGGGAGCGATCTCCCACTCTCAGGCCATCGGCTGCGCTAATAAAAATGGCGCCGATGGCCCTTTGCCCTTACCATGTGACAGGGTATCCGTGCCATTGGCACGGATGGCGCCGACCATATTTAAAATGGCCGGTGCCCCGACGAATTGGGCGGACTTACGACCCGCAGTGGTCGAGGCTCTCGAACCGGAGTTCAAAAAATTATCTGCCCAGATAGGAGAAGTTACCGGGGCGTTGGCTGGCTACGAAACGCGCTTCGCTGCACTGGAACAGCGGGTGTCTGACGGCGAGGACAGCGCGCAAACCACGCGGTCGGAAATGGCCGACCTTAAAGCCGCGCTTCAAAGGCACAGCACACGTTTAGAAGACCTCGAAAATAGATCCCGGAGGTCAAACTTAAGGTTGGTGGGGATCCCGGAATCGCTGGACGACCGTGACCTCCGGCAGAAATTGGAATCGCGGCTGATTCGTGAATTATCTTTCCCTACTAACTGCGGGCCCCTGCGCATAAGAGCGAGCGCACAGGCTGGGGCAGAAGAAGCCTCATCGGGATCGCCCACGCGTCGTCATTTTAAAAATTTTGAACTATGCCCATAAAGTGGCCATTTTACAGGCTGCACGTCAGGGGGAAACCTTGCAATTTGAAGGGAATAAAGTCCTGGTTTTTCAGGACTTCTCCAGTGCCTTATCTGCCCAAAGGAGGGCTTTTTCCCCGCTGTGCACCCAATTGTTCAACATGGGACAAGGGGCCGCGATCCTATACCCGGCTCGGGTGCGGGTGAGTACCCCGGGTGGTCCTAAGTGGTTCACTGAAGTGACCGAGTTACAAGCCGACATTGCCACCCAGGGGCAAGCGAGAGAGCGGAGCCCTGATATTGGGCATCCTGGATCGCAGTCAGGCAGAACATTTTCATAGCAAGCTGTTACCACTAGCCAGCGCAGAGTATTGCCTGTCACTTGGGTCCCGGGGGGAAGGTTTCGGGCTAACATGACTTTATCCTGTGAGGCTTGTCATGGCCCCTGTGCCCGTGCCTTTCCCCCTTTCTATGTTTACTGTTGAAAGAATGTTACACAGTTATGTTGTGATTCTCTTGCTTTTGTTCTGAATCATCTCCTAGTGGGGATCATTGGGCTGTGGGGTTCGCTGTTGACCCATTGTTCAGGTATTCATTTGAGGGATGGGATGGGGGTGGATGAAGGAGGGGAGGAGCCTTAAGGTCTCCCGTGGTCTCCAGGAGGGGGTAGTTGTCGCCTCGAGGGGGGGCAGAGTCTAGCGACCACAGATTGAATGGTCGCGTGGGGTAGGGACGGGAGGGGGGGAAGGGGGGGTTGGGGGAATTGGGGTTCTGGGTCTCAGATTCAGGGAAGTTGTACTGGATGGTGTACTCAATGGTGTGGGGAATTCACAGTTTCAGGGCGGTGGCCAGTGCTGGGATGGCCATTGCTCTCAGAGGTTTGGAAGTTTCCTGTGGTGTTGTGTACTTACTGTTGGAATGACATGGGGTAGATGGCTACTTCAGGTCTTAAACTGATTTCCTGGAATGTTTGTGGCTTACATTCCCCTGTAAAAAGGTCCAAAGTGCTACAAGCTCTTAAGAGGCAGGCGGTAGACATAGCATTTTTACAGGAGACCCATCTTAATGATGTCGAACATAGGAAGCTGTGTTAGAGGTGGGTGGGTGCGGTGCACTTTGCCTCAGCCACGGTGCGGTCTGCTGGTGTGGCGATTCTGGTTCGGAAAAATTTACAATTCCAGGTCCTCTCCGAACATAAAGACCCACAGGGTCGGTTCCTTATTTTGGAGGTACAGGTGAACCAGACGGTCTTGCTGTTATGTAATGTTTATGCTCCTAACTCCCGCCAATTGCCCTTTTTCACTGAACTACATAGGATGTTGCTTCCTTATATGGATCATATGTTGGTGGTCGGGGGGGATTTTAACTCTCTGCGGGATCCGGACCTGGATAGATCTGCCACCCTTGGTCCCGTTCAGGGGAAGGGGAGGGGGATTTCCCTACTTGAACACCAGTTACATTTAGCGGATGCCTGGAGGACTCTGCATCCCTCGGAGCGAGATTTCACTCACATTTCTAGGGCACATTTGACACATTCCCGCATAGACTATTGGTTTCTTAGTACGCATTCCTTTTCCAAACTTATAGATGCGGGCATTGGGGATATAGCTATTTCGGATCATGCCCCGATATGGATTGAATTGGCGTTACTCCCTCCCTTAGTTACCAATAGATGCTGGCGGTTTCCATATTATCTGGCAACTGATACGGCATTTCAGAAATTCCTTCTTGATAAATGGAATGATTTTGCAGCATTGAATGCTCGGCATTTGGAGGATCCAGTCCTGTTTTGGGATACAGCCAAAGCTGTTCTCTGAGGGGACATTATTTCTTATCTAGCTCACAGGAAACTTACCTTGAATAAACGATTATTGTTATTGACCAAGCAGTTGCAAACGGCGAAGAGAGCGTTAATAAGATCTCATAATGCTACCACTAAGGGCGAATATTTGGCAATTCAAACAGCCTTAAACTCGCTGTTGCACCAAAGGGCCATGCATAGTTTGACTTACTATAAACACAGGTTCTATCGCCATGGTAATAAATCGGGTAAACTCTTGGCGAAATTAGTAAAATCACATGGAGGGCCCCGGCATGTCGCGGCGTTGAGGTCCCCGCAGGGTCAGCTTGTTCATTCCACCACAGGTATATCCCAGATTTTTCAAGAGTATTATTCAGCGTTGTACACGTCTGAGGGAGGGGATGGGGAAAAGTGGGCAGCTTTCCGTGATCGTTTATCAATTCCCTCCATCACCAGAGTCCAATTAGAGGAGCTTAATCGACCCATCACTGAAGAAGAGGTACGAACAGTCATTAAGACTTCTCCACGATTCAAGGCGCCAGGCCCTGATGGGTATGGTTCAGATTTTTATAAAGCTCTGAGTGCACCGCTATCCCAGTTTCTTCCATTGGTGTTTCAGGAATGGATATCCCAGGGGAAGTTCCCGCTCCATGGTAATATCGCCCATATCACTTTAATTCCAAAACCGGGCAAAGATCCCCTACAACCTGCCTCGTATAGACCTATCTCTTTGTTGAATGGATATAGAAAACTTCTAGCTAAAATATTAGCAGAGAGGCTGGGTACAATTCTCCCGTCTTTGATACAATCCGGACAGGTGGGCTTTGTCCGGAAACGATATGCCCTAACTAATATCTGGCGTATCGCTGTGGCTATTGATCTTTGCACTAGGAACGAGATTCCCTTTATCATTACCAGTCTGGATGCTGAAAAAGCATTCGATCGGGTTGAGTGGGACTTTATGTTCGGTCTGTTGAGAGACATGGGATTTGGAGGGTTTATTTATCAGGCTATACAGTTGTTATATTCTGACCCGGTTGCCTCTGTCTTGGTCAATGTTCAGTACTCTTCCACTTTTCCGGTATCTAGGGGGACTCGCCAGGGGTGTCCCTTGTCCCCTTTACTTTTCTTATTGACGCTGGAGCCCCTCTTACTGGCCATACAGTCTTCCCCTAAGATTTGTGGCCTACTGTTTAAAGCCCAGGATCAAAAGGAGGTTTTTAAATACGCAGCTTTTGCGGATGATTTATTGGTCTTTTTAACAAAACCCAATCAATCCTTACCGGCTCTTTTGGATGTGGTGCGGGAGTTTGGGACGTTCTCTGGCTTCCGTGTTAACTGGGGCAAGTCCGAGGCTTTTGGGTCCCCGTCCACACTCTGGGAGCAATGGGAGGGTTCCTTTCCTTTACACTGGACACAAGGGGCTATTCAGTACTTGGGGATCCGCTTGCCTCTTAATTTATCTACTATGTATGCTCTCAATGTCTCCCGCCTTCTTAAAGAATCTAAAGACAGGCTGCACCTTTGGGGAAATTTGCCGCTTTCCTTGGGGGGACGTATCTATTTATTCAAAATGATACTCTTACCTAAGTGGTTGTATATGATGCAAAATATACCTGTGGTGTTACGTCTCCAAGATATTCAAACCTTGCACAAATTGCTGCGGGCCTTTCTTTGGAGGGGGAAGAAGGCTCGGATTCCCTTATCTTGGTTGATGGTACGATGGGGCGCGGGGGGTATGGGGGTTCCCGACCTCCAAGCGTACTGTAAGGCGGCTAATCTCCGTTTGATACGAGATTGGTTGCTGGATTCTTCTTCTTATGTTAATATCTTGGGGGAGAGAGCTCTTGTGGCCCCATTTGCCCTTACCTATGTCTTGATGGGGCCGAGTAAGAAATTGCCATCCAATATCTCTACCAATCCCTTGATACTCCCTATTCGAAAGACGTGGGCGTACCTTGCCAAACGGTTGGAGCTGCCTATTTGTCACCCATATTTGCTCCCTATACAGGGTAACCCGGAATTTTTGCCGGGGACGCAAACTACGAGTACTAGTGGATGGGGTCAGAAGGGTATCACGCATGTGGGTCATTTGTTGACTCCTGAGGGAGCCTTGATGCCCTTTTCGGCCCTGCAACAAACTTATGGTATCGCCCCGACCCAACTGTTTGGTTATCTCCAGCTTCGTCATTACAACCTGACGTTGCGACTAGAGATTCATAGTCCAGCCCAATTCCATAAACTGGAAGTTTTTTTTCATTTGGAATCCCACAAATCTCTCTCTCTCTCCCAGTACTATAAAGCCCTTCATAAGGAGAGATCTCTTAGTCACTATGAGACCTCGGTTGAGCGCTGGGGTAAGGATGGGGTCTTTACCATCACTGTTGAAATGATGTCTGCTTGTATGGGGAATTTACAAAAAACCACTGATAACATGTATTTTCGTGAAATGCAGTATAAGTTTTTGCGTAGGGCTTATGTCTCCCCACAGGTTGCCTGGCGAGCTCATCTTTTACCGGATTCCACATGATGTCATTTAGCGGTTGGATCTTTGTCCCATGTATTTTGGGCTTGCCCTCTTATCCAGTTGTTCTGGAGGAAAGTTGTCACTTATATGCAGCGTTTATTGAAGGTGAACTTTGCGTTTACTCCACAGTTGATACTATTTGAATGTATCCCTCAAAAACATGTTCGCAAAGCCGGCTGGCGTAAATTACTTAAAAAAGCCTGCTTGGTGGGAAAGAAGGTGATCTTAATGCATTGGATGGAACCGGCGGCACCCTCTTATTGGACATGGCGTAACCAATTTCACCGCATGATGCATATGGAATGTATTACGTCTAAGCTCTTGCCTGGTTGTCGTCGATCCTTCTTGGACATTTGGGACGTTTACATCCAGGACTTATCTCCTCAAGCACAGAGTTCGATATTGAATGCTTAATGGGCGAGGGGCTCCTTCCTCTATAAGGTTCATGGGCCTTTGGACTGTTTACATTACGCTGGACTTCTCTAACACTTGAGATTTTTATAACCCTGGTTGAGACCCAGGGGGAAACCAAAGGGGGGGGGGGGTGCAGGGGTGGGGGGGGGGCAGATAGGGGGAGGGTAGGGTTGTTGTAGATCTCAGGGTTACGTATGAAAATTCTATTTGCGTGTTCTCTTACGGTTACTGTTTGAGGGTGCTTATTGCTTGTCGGATATGCTTGCAACTTGTTGTTCCATTGCCTTGTTGATGTTTATCTAGAACACTCAATAAAAATTGTATTTCAAAAAAAAAAAAATGGCCGGTGCCATTTTTAAAGATGGCGCCGGCCATCCAGTGCTCCTACCACGTGACAGGGGGCCGGCCAATGGCACGGATACCCTGTCACATGGTAAGGGCAAAGGGCCATCAGCGCCATTTTTATTAGCGCAGCCGATGGCCTGAGAGCGGGAGATTGCTCCCCACGCCTCCACTGGACCACCAGGTAATTTTAAAACGGTTTTGGGGGGGTTCGGGAAGCAAAGGGGTCATTATTAAAGGGTCGGGGTGGGTTTTTTGTTTATCGGCTCGGGCGCAGCCAATAAACAAAAAAACAATCGTGCTGGACTATAAAAATTGAAAGATTTAAATCGGAACCGAACCAATTCCGGTGTTTTTTTTTTCCCACAAAAAACAGAAGTACACTGTGGGCCTGATTCACTACACCCTTCCCCTTCCCCTCTGCATCCCATGTGCATGTTTTAGCTCCAGGAGGCAAATATGTCAGGCTTGTTCAGGTTTTTCCCCAAATAATAGCCATCATAAAAAAAGGACATTCAGAGAAAAAAATATCTATGTGGCATGGTTGCCAAAAAAACGTATCTGAGACTTCCAGGAAGAGGAGTGGTCACAGAGACACTCCCATTAACAACCATCACTTTGCCCACAAACCAGTTTGCAAAGGGTTATTCTCCCATACATTTTTTTTTTTTTACCTTCTGGAGCCGTCAGAGTAAAATCTACTTTTACTCCTGCCTGGAATGGAATATAAAACCCCCCCCCACCCCCACCCTCCCCCTCATTGTGTTGCTTTTAGCTTCCATAGTAGCAAAAGCAACCTGCCCCGTGAGCTGGAAATGCGAACAAGCCTTCCCCCTCTCTACACATCACTGGCTGCTCCGGCTTACGCCAAAAGCTGTTTTTAAAGAGCCTAGGCTGCCATCCCTGCAGGTGGTGGCCGCACTTGCCTTTCTAGAAGCATTCAGCTGAGACCCTACATCCTGCAGGAGCATGGAAAAGGGGTGACAGTCACCTCATCCCCCCCCATGCTCTCTTTCAGGTTAGGCACTAGCGATACAGACCCGGAAGGACTCCCTGGACTCTGCGCCTACGAAAGCACACATTTACCGCACTGTTACCGATCCTACAGCTCAATACAGTAAAGCGCGGCCGCGGTTACCCTGCTCCTAACCGGCTTTCCACTCACTTTTCGGCCGCGTTAGTCCAACCCGCGATACACTATCCCCTTTAACCTACTCCTACCGCGTCCTAAAATCCCCGGGCAACCCCTTCCGCATGCGGCATGTATATTGCATGCAAACGAGCGAATTAGCTATTCCCTAGCATCCCGTAACCCGCGCCCCGACTATCGCTATCTTTCCCTGCCGTTTTGCCGCGCATTTAACCTGCTAACTTACCGCCTACCCTTACCCCTGCGTTAGAGGCAGGGGGTAAGGGTAGCCGGCAAACTTTCCCTCAGCCCCCGCTCTCCTGCCCTGGCCGCGTCCATGGGTGCCGGTCCCCGGGGCAGCCCCAGTCCTCTCCCCTCCTCCCAAAGCGAAAAAAAAAGTTGCAAGAGAGCGAGGGGAGAGAGGACGGGCAATCCTACGCTCGGGATGGCCAGTTCCTCTCCCCTCCTCCCGAAGCAAGCAACCAAAGCGGAAAAAACAAAAACAAAAAAAAAAAAGTAGCAAGAGAGCGAGGGGAGCAGCAGCCCCCCCTCCGGACATCGGAGAGGACGACCGCGGCTCCCCTCCCCTGCCTCCAGCTGCCCACGAAGATGGACGCCTGCACGGGCGAAAGCGGCCCCTGTTCGTGCAATTGGGCCTCTCAAGGCGTGACGTCACGTCTTGAGCGGCCCAATTGCACGAACAGGGGCCGCTTTCGCCCGTGCAGGCGTCCATCTTCGTGGGCAGCTGGAGGCAGGAGAGGGGAGCCGCGGTCGTCCTCGCCGATGTCCAGAGGGGGGCTGCAAAAAGTAAGTCGCTTCGTCGCTTTACACTGCCAGTCCCGTCTCCCCTCCTCCCGGAGCAAGGCTGCTTTTCGCGCCCTGCTTCGGGAGGAGGGGAGAGGGCTGACAATCCCGAGCATCGGAGAACTGGCCACTTCCTGGTACCTGTCATTTGAAATGACATTTGAAATGACAGATACCAGCGTGTCCGTGAAGCGTTAGGCCCGCGCATCCAGGATACTGTATAGCGCTCTATACAGTAAAACGGGTTGTGCGGGCCTAACGCTTCACGGACGCTTCTTAGACGCAGCTTGCATTTGCAAGCTATTTACATACAGGATCGAGCGGTAGGTGAGCTGCACTGTGCGTGCGGCAACCGCGGGTGCGCCGGGCACTAACGCAGCTCTTCCTACCGCTCGTTACTGGATTGACCTGCTAGCGTGCTCAGTGCTCCAGCACAGCCGTCCACTGTAGCAGGCCTTGCGTAGCACTGCACATATTTAACCCTTACTCACCCGCTTCAACACATATCTCGCTCTGAGTCGCTCTCGGCCCCCTCCGCGGTCTTTTTTTTTTTCAGATGTAGAATAGTTTTATCCGCCTGATGCCAGGAATATCTTAGGCACACACTTTTTTTTTCCACACCTCTGAGAGGGCTCAACTTGTGCAGCCTTTTCCTCTTTCTGCTTTCTTTGACCTTGTGGCCTGACCTAAGTTTCTCATTTTGTCATACCCTCTCCTGATACGTTTTTATTTTCTTTTCTGCGTGAGTAATGTTGTGTGCAGTGTATGTTAATTACTGCCTTTTGTGTTGGTGGTCGATATAGGTCCTTGTTATTAATTACAGTGTAAATGCTGGTAAAGAACAAAGACTTTAGGAGGATTCCCCCTGTATCTGTGAAACTCTGGGCTAAGAGAATCTTGACAAGCTTTCCCCCGTCAGAGTTAAAAAGAATGCACGTGTCACCATTTTTTTTTTCCCCTCGGGGATTATCTTGGATGTTCGAGTTGGTCGCGGTAATAAACATTTCATAGCCACGTGGGGCTCCCGAGTTTATTTTGCCTAGAAAGGAGTTTGGCGGTGGCGTGCCTTCTATCTTTAGCTTCCTCCTAGCCTTTATATAACTCTTGACATAAATTGGCTGTGTGCTTGGTTCAGAGGAGGATTTGCTGGGCAGGGACGCAGAAGGGCGGATCCTTTCCATGTTGGGAAATCAGGCTGTTGTGTCTAGTCTGACCGGTTGTCATTGCACTGCTATACTCTGGATAGGCTAGTGTGGGGCTGAATGGTTGGCATTGCACTGGTTTTTAGTATTTCCAGGTCTCTTTGTTTTTAAGAGTCCCGGTTTTGGTGGAAGAACGCGAGAAGAACAGCCCTGGTTAAAAGTGAAAGGCATAACACAATTATCCACCCTTCTGCTCGCCAGTCTGTGTTAAATTAGTTTGAGAATTTTCTTGGCACTTATATTTGGCGTGAAGGATGCAATGTTTGTTATTCCCACCCACATAGACTTCTTCTAATCAAGCCAAATAATAAATGAATGATGATAGTCCATCCAAACCTGTGTCAGAAGAGTTTAGAAGAAATTTTTAAAAGACATGGTACCTGTCACTTTTTTTTGTTTGGCACGGTAAGTTTTTTTCCCATTTCTGTGGGCTCCCAGCTCAATCCGAACCAGCCTGCATTCGGATCTGGTACCATGAGCCTTCACTCGCAACTACCTTGGGTTTTACCCCTATTTTAATATCCCCCCCTCCCACCTCAGCCCAGCTACTGCAGTAACAGTCCTCAGCCACAAACTGCAGCTTCCTCCAGAACTCAGCTAACATGGACCCTAAAATCCATCCACTAGGTGTCACTATTGCACAACAGCTGGGCCTTCTCTTCTCCATCTTCATCTGTCCTCTCCCCACCCCCACCAGAGGCTGTGAATGCTATCTCTCCACAGCATCCCTAGCCCTGGCCAGCCTAGGGAATACGAGGAATAAATGTTTGCGCTGGTGAATCTGTTATGCTGAAAAACCTGGAGACATTAAGCAGGTATTTTCTATAGATCTCACAACTAGCCACTAATCCAATTAGACCCTATTTCATTTCCAAGACTACTTGGTATGTCTCCTGGTTGTGAGAAAACACAAATTCCTACACAGTCCCTACATAAGAACATAAGAAAATGCCATACTGGGTCAGACCAAGGGTCCATCAAGCCCAGCATCCTGTTTCCAACAGTGGCCAATCCAGGTCATAGGAACCTGGCAAGTACCCAAAAACTAAGTCTATTCCATGTAACCATTGCTAATGGCAGTGGCTATCCCTGAATGTATTCTGCTTTGAAGTGCCCGAAGAGCAGAATATAAATCAAATAAAATAAATTTAAATTAACTTAACACGGTTCTCAAAACCTCTCAAACTGATAAAGCCAACATTTCTCAAAATTTTACAAAACGCACCCACTAATTAAGCAGGAATGTAAATGGTTTTCTCTTGAAGTCATGTTTCATTATCAATTATTAGTCAGCCAATTATTAATACCAATTAATAGCCAGGTAGACTCACGGACTGCAATGGAGAATGGGTCTCAAAAGTTTTGAGTCTTCCTGGTGCTTCCAAGAGACTCAGATTGGACATTGTCAGAGACAAGATGGACCATTGATCTGACCGAGCTTGGCACTGCTTATATGGTTTATATGGCTACTGGCTGTTTAATGTTGCAGGTTTCCTCAGAAATTGTCCTCCCAGCTTTTGCTGATTTTCTTCTCGGTTTATTTGTCGTGGGCTAGCATAGCAACTTCTCTGTGCTTGCGTTGTTTCAGCATTTACATGATGCTCCATTCCAGCACACCTTACAATTAATTTACATGCAGATACAATGAGTCCATTCCCCAAAGAGCTTATTATCTCAATGAATACCTAAGGTATGGGGAGGCCAAGGGTCTTACTAAAGATCACAAAGCATATCAGTTGGAGAAGCATTTAAAAAGGGCTCCAGGGGCGATCCAGGAAACTATAGACCAGTGAGCCTGACTTCAGTGCTGGGAAAAATAGTGGAAACTATTCTAAAGATCAAACTCACAGATCATATAGAAAGACATGGTTTAATGGAACACAGTCAGCATGGATTTACCCAAGGGAAGTCTTGCCTCACAAATCTGCACTGAAGCCTATGGGCGGGGGCACAACTGAGGTGGGAGAAGGTGGTGAATAGCATTAACCTGAAGGCCTCCCCCTCAGAGCAAGTTAGCAAGTCTGGTGTAACAGGTGAAAGGACTCCATCCTTCAGTAGAAGATAGCCTTGACAATTTCTCAGACAGCATGGAAGCCCACATTTTGATTCAGATATTAACCGACCAATGTGTTTCATTCTTAAAAATCAGTCATCCAATGCAATGCATTTTGAAAGGGCTATACGAGTTTGGTGTTTCTCTAATCCCAAATGTCTCTTGTTGGCGTGTGAAAGTAGGTCACTCTGTCACAAATATCAACGTCTTATTCCTCTTACTGTCTGCTTTTCTGCAGACAAAGAAAAAGAATAAGAGAGAAGGAGTTAATAAACATATGGATAAAGGTGAACCGGTAGATGTAGTGCATTTGGATTTTCAGAAGGCATTTGACAAAGTCCCTCATGAGAGGCTTCTACGAAAACTAAAAAGTCATGGGATAGGAGGCGATGTCCTTTCGTGGATCAAAACTGGTTAAAAGACAGGAAACAGAATAGGATTAAATGGTCAGTTTTCTCAGTGGAAAAGGGTAAACAGTGGAGTGCCTCAGGGATCTGTACTTGGACCGGTGCTTTTCAATATATTTATAAATGAAAGGAATACGATGAGTGAGGTAATCAAATTTGCAGATGATACAAGATTATTCAGAGTAGTTAAATAACAAGCGGATTGTGATAAATTGCAGGAGGACCTTGTGAGACTGGAAGACTGAGCATCGAAATGGCAGATGAAATTTAATGTGAGCAAGCGCAAGGTGATGCATGTAGAGAAAAATAACCCATGCTGTAGTTACACAATGTTAGGTTCCATATTAGGAGCTACCACCCAGGAAAAAGATCTAGGCGTCATAGTGGATAACACATTGAAATCGTCAGTACAGTGTGCTGCGGCAGTCAAAAAAGCAAACAGAATGTTAGGAATTATTAGAAAGGGAATGGTGAATAAAACAGAAAATGTCATAATGCCTCTGTATCGCTCCATGGTGAGACCACACCTTGAATACTGTGTACAATTCTGGTCGCCGCATCTCAAAAAAGATATAGTTGCGATGGAGAAGGTACAGAGAGGGACAATCAAAATGATAAAGGGATGGAATGGCTCTCCTGTGAGGAAAGGCTGAAGAGGTGAGGGCTGTTCAGCTTGGAGAAGAGATGGCTGAGGGGGGATATGATATTTATGTATTTATTTATTTATTTATTTATTTAAAATCTTTTCCATGCCGTTGTTTAGTCATACACCATCACAACGGTTTACAGATAGGCACATATAGTAATGTTCAAATTGGGTAATACTTTCTATCAAAGTGCCAATAAGGTTCCGGTTACATAGTTTCAAAAATAAAAGCTACTTGATAAGTGACATGGATCTTGTCCATTTATATGAGTAATAGATTACCTATACATGTATAGTACTTTATACTATCATTTATCTAATATTAGCAGTTAGATAGAAATAAAATAATAAAATACACACGTAGCTGAATACATGCTGTGTGTTGATGTTCTGCCGCCTGTTTTAGTCATTTTCCTATTCTCCGTTCTCATTGTAAAACGCTTGTTTTAAAAAGCCAGGTTTTTAAACTTTTTTTGAAAAGTTTTAAATTTCTCTGTAATCTGATCTCCAGGGGCATGGTGTTCCATAATATTGGTCCTGCTAAGGATAGTGCCCGCTATAGAGGTCTTTAAAATCATTAGAAGTCTAGAACTGGTATATGTGAATCAGTTATTTACTCTTTCGGCTAATAGGAGGACTAGGGGGCATTCCATGAAGTTAGCATGTGGCACATTTAAAACTAATCGTAGAAAATTTTTTTTCACTCAACGCACAATAAACTCTGGAATTTGTTGCCAGAGGACGTGGTTAGTGCAGTTAGTGTAGCTGGGTTCATAAAGGTTTGGATAAGTTCTTGGAGGAGAAGTCCATTAACTGCTATTAATCAAGTTTACTTAGGGAATAGCCACTGCTATTAATTGCATCAGTAGCATGAGATCTACTTAGTGTTTGGGTAATTGCCAGGTTCTTGTAGCCTGGATTGGCCACAGTTGGAAACAGGATGCTGGGCTTTATGGACTCTTGGTGTGACCCAGTATGGTAATTTTTTATGTTCTTAAGCAGAATTTGAACGCTGGTCTCCTCATAGTTCCCAGGACTGAGCCCTAACCACTAGGCCACATTCTCTCCCAAGCTAATCTAGGGAATGACAACTATGTATAAGCTGCAACCATTTTATCAAGGCATGGGTTTCATTTCTCGTGTGTCCTTAAACCCCATAAATTCAGCCCAGTATTTATATTTTACTTTGTTTCAGATTTATTTTTCATGTAGAGTTCCAGCAAGCATACTGGCCTGAAGAAATATGGATTCTTGTCAGGTTGCATTACCTCTTATTGACCCATCAGAAGAATTATCCAGAGATTCTGTTGCTCTTGAGATTTCAAGACTAAATGGGAATCTTCTTCAGATGGCATAATCTATGGAAGATTTATTTTTAATTTTGTACATCCAGATCAAGTGGAACCAGGGCTGGGATTCTGACGACATGAGCCTTCATTCATTACTACTTCGGAATTTTTCTCCAATTTTATAACCCCCTTTTCCACCACCATCCCTTCCTCAATATACCTTATCTGGTAATTGCAGTGACCATCCTCATCTGCGGCCATGAACAGAGCTCCTTACTGAACCTTGCAGTCATGATCTCTGAATCGACCAGGATGTGTCCTCCTTCAGTGATGATGACCACGGTTCTCCTCCCCAGAGTCTGAAATGTTTCACATTTTAATGCCTTTGAAGAATATTGCATTGATAGCACCGAAAACTGATGCCCATTTACCCATAGAAGAGTTAGAACATTAATTTTGGCAGCACAACATGTTCCATGGATTCCCAACTATTCCTCTACCCCAGTGCTTCTCGACCAGTAGGCCTGGTTGTCAGGTTAACCACAATGAATATGCATGAGATAGATTGGGTCAAAGAACCAAGTTCATCCTCATAGTTTGGTTACTGTGAAAACCAGATTTCTATGGTGGGAATAGGGGGCATTGTCTAAGAACAGGATGAGAGCTACCCTACCTTGTTCTAGAGAGAACAGGTACAGGGGTGCGAGGGTTTAGGGTTATTCAGCCTCCATGCCCAGTTAGTCATTGGTCTGTTTTCTCTTTACGCTCTAAAACGCACACAGTATGCGTGCAGCGAGCATGAGGCACATGCAGTTCTGCAGAGTTTTATACACAAGGAAGTTTTATTTGAATATTTGATCTTCTGTTTTCTGCTTGCTTAGAACAGACTGTTCCCATGCCATTGACATTTAGGTTGTCTACAGTTGGTGATATCTGTTTTGGCAGCTGCTGCTGTCTGTCTATCTGCAGAATCCTAGACACAAGACTGATGTCAGGGTTGGTAGTTTGCCAATTAAAGCCCCCCCTCACACACACACACACACACACACACACACACACACCCTTCTTGGCCTATAGGCCAAAGGGGTTCAAAGCATTGATGCTGTACTGTTTTTCTGACTCAGCAAAGCCAACAAGATAAGTCAGAGTGATATTATTGTACATAACGGGCTCAAGCCAATCTCATGTCTCTCTTTATCTCGTCTACTAAATATCAAATGATGCTGCCTTTGAAGCATTGACATTTGACGAGAGTCTTAAATGTCTTGGTCTCTTGGACAGAATGCTATGAGTGTGTGTGTGTTTGTTTTCCTGTGCATAAAAAAGGGTTTGTAGCTCTAGTGATCCTTTTTAAAGAGTATAAAATACTGTAAGTTACCTGGGTATTTGATACATTCCCTACATGGCAGGCCCAACGAACAAAAGCCTGGTTCAGCGTGGCTGCGCATTGCACTGTCACAGAGCTGTCATACCCTAGTTTACAAAAAGAAAAACTAACTGCCCACATCTTAGTTTTAAAGGTTAATTAATAACCTCCACACATGGGACCTGATTTATCAAAGACTTTCAGTCTTTATCTATTAAATCAGATCCCTGTTCTGTGTGTGTTTTCTGGGAGAAAGGTGAATTCACAGGTAGGAGGAAGGATACGGGCAGGTGGGAGGTGAGAATAGGTCTAAAGAGCAACTATTCCTGATCTATTTCAGTTCTGCTGGTGCTTTTCATTGGTCATGCACTGTGCTGCGTGTCACCGTGTTTCTGGCTTTAAGCCCATGCACACATTCTGCTGGCGTCTTACCTTCGAGCTGGAAAAACTGCCTCTTGCCTGCATGCCCACTTAGGTCATCCAAACCAGTGCAGATGTCTTTTTAATGCCCACCAAACTAAGCTGATTCTAAAAAGGATGGCAATTTTACATGACATTGGCAGGGTTCCTTCTCTGTTATTCTTTTTCTTTGTCTGCAGAAAAGCAGACACTAAGAGGATGAATAAGACGTTGATATTTGTGGACAGAGTGACCTACTTTCACATGCCAACAAGAGACATTTGGAATGAGAGAAACACCAAACTCGTAGAGCTCTTTCAAAATGCATTGTATTGGATGACTGATTTTTAAGAATGAAACAGATAGGTCGGTCAATATCTGAATCAAAATGAGGGCTTCCATGCTGTCTGGGAAATTGCCAAGGCTATCTTCTACTGAAGGATACAGTCCTTTCACCTGTTATACCAGACTTGCTAACTTGTAGGGATGTGCATTCGTTTTGAATAATCTGCAACATATAGGTCCCTATTCGTTGCATTCATGGGGTTCCGAAACGTATGATGAACCCCCACGAATGCAATGTATCATTAACGAATAAATCCCCCAACCTCCTGACCTCCCCAAGACTTGCCAAAAGTCCCTGGTGGTCCAGTGGGGGTCCTGGAGCGATCTCCTGCACTCGGGCCATCAGCTGCCGGTATTCAAAATGGCGTCGATAGTCTTTGCCCTTATTATGTCACAGGGGCTACCGGTGCCATTGGTCGGCCCCTGTCACATGGTAGGAGCAATGGACGGCCGGCGCCATCTTGTGCTTCTACCATGTGACAGGGGCCAACCAATGGCACCAGTAGCCCCTTTGACATAGTAAGGGCAAAGGCTATCGGCACCATTTTGAATACTGGCAGCTGACGGCCCGAGTGCAAGAGATCGCTCCAGGACCCCCTCTGGACCACCAGCGACTTTTGGCAAGTCTTGGGGGGCTCAGGAGGGTGGGGGGTTGTAGTTAATTAAGTTTAAAGGGTTGGGATGCTTTTGGTTTTTTTTTAAGTTTAATCGGAAACGAATCCCATATGTAACTATTGGACGAATCGGGGTCCCCTGAAAACGGATGTAACGGATTTGGGTCCCGACGAATACAAATACCGAATCAAACGTATCCATCCCTGCTGCACATCCCTACTAACTTGCTCTGAGGGGGAGGCCTTCAGGTTAATGCTATTCACCACCTTCTCCCACCTCAGTTGCTCCCCGCCCATAGGCTTCAATGATAATCTTCATTAAGATTTTAATTATAGTAATTACAAGATTTCGTATTCTCGTCTGAAATCTTCCAAAAATACAGTGACACTGCACACATTTTATATATTTGAGACCATCCTAAAAAAAGAGAGCTTACCCAAACCCCTTTTGAGCAGTGAATCAGTACTATAAATGTTTGCACCCACCACTTAATTGTCTTTTAGCTCAAGTTTGTAATCATAGGTCTCTTACTGAAGTGCAACACTATTTATTTTTCAAAAAAATGTTTTGTTTAAAAATGCTCTTTTGATTAACTTATGCAAAAAGAGAGAGAAAGATCTCATATAATGACACTTATCTTTTTAAATTTGTGGCAGAAGTCCATGGAAAGGAGCCGTACAGACATTAAGTCCGACACGATTCGTGTTTCGTTTTATATTTCTTCTTCGGGCGATTCGTCCGGGCAGTCAGACAGCTCAAGCTTCAGTGTCTGATAAGATGACTTTCTCCTAACGCACAGCGCTTCATAGACTCCATGCGGTTATTGGGGGCACCTTTCAGCCGGCTGTCTTTTGACACGTCATGTAAATCTATTTAAAACTACTAAGATTTCGGTGGACATTTGAATTGTTTAACCCACCTTATTCTTGAATGGCTAAAATGTGATAGGCCATTAACGCATGCCTTAGGGCAGTTAACATATAGTGTACTTAAAGGAGTAAAGCCTTTAGTGCATCATGTATTAAAAGTGTTTGTTTTGTGTGTTAACTAACATAGCAACTTTTTTTTTTTTTTTTTTGCATTAATGGCAGTGTTAATGCAGATGGGCTAATTACAATTGTGCTAACTCACAATAATTTTAAATGAGCCAATATGCATGTTTTTGTATCTGGTTTGCTTAAATATTTTCTACAATTAGCTGTGCCACATCCACATTAAAACTGATGCAAAATCGCACACAACTTCGCTGTTGTTAGCAAAGTTATGCATTAACCTAGGCACTTAATATGTGCTAAGGCCTAATGTATTTTAAGAAGTTTTTGTTGTGCAGTCTTATGTAGATCTTTATGACATTCTATCAAGCAGTCCCTCTTTCGTCTTATTAATTTCTCATTATCAATAGAGAGTTTACTGCTGGTGTACTACATCAGCAACCACACCTCCTGTTTGCTGCAGGAGTAGCCTGCTCTTTGGGACAGTAAGTTTATCTCCTGTTGCCTCAAATAACCACTTAGAGTAAAACTGGGCACTGAAACTGAACGCACAAGCTAATTTTTTCTAAAGATGCAGTAAGCTAGTGGCATGCTAATGCATCAGGAGTTAAAAAATGCACACAAACCATAAAATATGTGCAAAGGTAAGGCTTAGGGCAGAGAAAACCAAGATTTATGCACATAAATCATATTTTATGTGCAGAAAACATGGTATATATGCACAAATCAAGTTTCCTATGCATAAAATATGATTGTGCACAAAAGAAATGATATTTTATGCACAGAAAAAATGCTTTTTGTGTCAAAAGTATGTTTTGTGTGCATAAAATACAGACTACAGGACCTCCAGCAACAAAACTCTTGCTTCTGCCCATAGACTAGCACTAGCGCTGGAAACTATTCTACCTCAGACCAGGAGTAAAACTTACAGCGCTAAGAAACCACCAGGTAAGCGGGCGCACCTCCCTGCATTGGGAAGTTATTGGCTAATGCCTTCATTTGCATGGAATTCCCATGTGAGGGCGCTAAGCAGGCCCATACTATTTCTGTGCAATACTCCTTGCCGTATTGGGAGTAAAGTTTGCACACGAGAAATGCGTGTGCAGCTGTGGTTAAAACTGTGCACTCTGGGAGGCGTGTTTCATTACATCGCGCCCTTCCACTGTAAGTTCTTTCCAGCAGGGTTTGTGGTAGCTGAATTCTAATACTGCAAGCTGTCTTGAGCATCATTTGGAAAGGTCGACTAAAAATTGAAATGATCCTTCTTCAGCAGAAGAAGGTACTTATAGTACATTATTTTTTCTAAATTTTCATCTGTTGTATCTGAAATTCCATTCCTTAAGAACTATGGCAAGATTGTAATTATCTTTCTTTTAGAAAGAGTTGAAGGCCTGGTTATTCAATCTGGCATTCAACTAATAGAATAAGGATTCAAGCATTTTGAAATTATCTTCTCATAATTGTATTAAAATTGTAATGTAATTTTAAGGATATTTATTTAGGGATTTTAATTTGTAAGAGTATTAAGGATGGATTTTGTTTTGTAACTCCACTTGGTGAGTTTGATAAGGTGAGAGATGTCACGTTCAGAAATAGGAATATTATGTTTGTGTAAGGGTGATGCCAAAGTGTCCCGTACAAGATGTATCAGTGCCTTCACAGACCCTAAGTGACAGGCCGATTCAGTAAACTCCGCGGGAGAGCCGGCGCTCCGAAGCGAGCGCCCACTCTCCCGACGTGCGCCCAGGCACCTCTCCAGGGCGCGCGATTCTTTATTTAAATTAGGGTCCACGCTAATAAGGAAGTGCTAGGGATACTAGCGCGTCCCTAGCGCCTCATTAATGGAAGCGGTGGCTGTCAGTGGGTCTGACAGCCGACGCTTAATTTTACCGGCGTCGGTTGTCAAACCCGCTGACAGCCACGGGTTTGGAAAACGGACACTGGCAAAATTGAGCGTCCATTTTCCAATCCGCGGGCTACGGGCAGATTTTTTTTTTTTTTTTAATTTTTGGGGCCTCCGACTTAGTATCGCTATGATATTAAGTTGAAGGATGTAGAGAAAAGCTGTTTTTTCTGCTTTTCTGTACACTTGCCCGGTGCCATCTGAAATCAACGCCTGCCTTTGATAAATGTGCGGCTTGGCCACCATTTTACTTTCTGTATTGCAGGTGACTACCTAATAGGCTCATCAACATGCATTTGCATGTGGATGAGCGCTATTAGTTTCAGGGGGTTTGGCCGCACGTTTTCCACACGCTATTACCCCTTACAGTATAAATGGGTAATAATAGCGGGTCAAAAACGCACGGCCATACAGGGGCTAAACGGTGCGCTTGGCTGAGCACACCGTTCTGTATTGGCCCGTATGTGATGTCAGAGAAGAAGTATATGGTGTTCCCCGGTACTCCCCAATGGGAGGTGTCTTATTTATTTATTTAGAAGCTTTTCTATACCGCCTATACAGTATGCAGGTCTAAGCGGTTTACAAAATTTAACATTATTATTTTATTATTTATTATTTTTATATACCGACATTTGATCTCAATTGGGATATCACATCGGTTTACATTCAGGTACTGTAGTTATTTCTCTATCCCCAGAGGGCTTACAATCTAAATTTTTGTACCTGAGGCAATTGAGGGTAAAGTGACTTGCCCAAGGTCACAAGGAGCAACAGCAGGACTCGAACCCTGGTCTCCTGGTTCATAGTCCATACATACATAAACAAATGTGTCTTTTACATGTCAAATCATAAAAGAAATAACAAACAATTTTAAAAAGTGTGTAAATTAAAATGTACAATTGTGTGTCTAACCTTTAGATTAAAGTGACAAGACAGAAAAGAAACAGCCATCATGCCTTTGGTTCAGGGAAACCAAGTGAGCTTAAGTAGGTTTTTATGGCCTTTTTAAAGGCTTTTGTGTTTGTAAGAAGTTGAGTTGAATTTGGCAATGAGTTCCTTGGAAAAGGCACATTTACGGGTTAGGTCTAGCCTTGCTGTTTTGATGCTTGGTACCTGTAGATAGTTTTTATCAAGAGAGCGTAAGTGGCATGGACGTTGGTAAAGACGCAAGGAGGAACATAATCACACAGTTGATGTATTATGAATCAGATTGTGAAGGGTGAATAAAATTTTGTAATGAATACGTTGACGTATTGGTAACCAGTGGAGGTGTTTTAAGACCGGAGTAATATGATCTTTTTGGTTTGTGTCGCTTAATAAGTGAGCTGCAGCGTTCTGAACCAGTTGGAGAGTGCGTAATGTGTTGTCAGGGAGACCTGAATATAGTGAATTGCTTTATTTATTTATTTAAGCATTTTTATATACCGCGGCAAGTTGGGAACATCACCTCGGTTTACAGGTAACATAATGCAGCAACAGGCTTTACAAAAAAACCACAAAGCATAAAAGTGATTGAATAACTATGTGGGAGGTATGAATAACCATGTTAAGAATATGTACAAAAAGAATAACGCAAACTGAATAACCACGTGCCTAGTAGTCTAAACTGGTCAGTATTAAAGCTTGTAGCACGGAATGGAAGTCGTTTGGATACAACAAGGGTTTTAATTTTGCTAACAGATGTATTTTATAAAATGAATTTTTTGTTACTGATAAAATATTGACAGTCATGGATAGGCTGGAATCTAAAATGACACCTAGATTATATGCCTATCTAGTAACTGGGATAGTGATGTTGTCAAATGTAAATTCTGAAGGGGGAGCATGTGATGAATTGGGAATAGTGGATAAGTATATAATTTCAGTTTTTGCAGAATTGAGAGTGAGTCGATTGTGTGATATCCTCGTTTTTATTGATTTTAGGTAAAGGTTAAGTAGAGAGAAAGTGTTACTCCAAGAGGTGTTATATAGTAAAATGAACTGAATGTCATCTGCATATATTTTGAATCTTATATTGAGACCAGAGAGGAGATGACAGAGAGGTAACAGATAAATGTTAAATAAAATATCAGATAAAGCTGACCCTTGAGGAACACCTGAGTCGGTATAATACCAGTTAAAGTGATAGTGTCCAAGGTTAGCTTGTTGTGGTCTGTGAGTTAAAAATTAATTAAAACAATGGAGGACCGTACCATTGATACCAGTATGTTGAAAATTGGCACGAAGGATGTTGTGGTTTAAGTATCAAAAGCTGCTGAGATATCGAGGAATATTAATATGTAATCTACATTAGAGTCAAACCTTGAATTATGGAATCAAAGGAGGAAAGTAGTAGAGATTCTATACTGTGCCCTTTACGGAAGCCATGTTGGTCTGGGTGAAATATGTTATTTTCATTGATATATTCGTTTAGTTGATGGAGTACTACTGATTTGATTATTTCGGCCAGCTTGTTTAACGAGGTAAATGGACAGTAATTAAAAAGTTTATTGGGATCTTTTAGTTTCTTTTTGGGAATTGGAAGAATGGAGGTGTGTTTCAAAATGTCTGAGAATGTACCAGAAGATAAAGACAGATTAAATAATTGTGCCAATGATGGAGAAATGGATTCTTTAATTTCTTTTAGTAACTGTCCAGGACATGGGTTATAGGGACTATTTGATATTTTCAATTTGGAGAGAATATGAATTATTGCGGAAGGGTCAATAGGCAAAAAATCTGACCAAGAGCTAACTACCGGGGGAAGATTACGTTTTGGAATGGGAAGATGGTTGAATTTTGAAGAGAGATTTATGATTTTATCCTTGAAGTAATGTTGCAGAATGAGTCTGAAATGTGTTTAGTGGGTTCGTTTTTTACAATGGTTAGTGATTTTACAATATTGATTAACGTGTTTCAGTTACTATTTGCAGCTTGTATTTTTTCTGCATAGTATAATTTTTTGGCGTAATCAATTTGCTTTTTATATTTAAGTAAATACGAAAAATAGGCATCTTGTTTGGAGTCTGTGTTCCTTTGGCTCATATTCTTTCTTTCAGTTTCCTATCCTAAGATAGTGACTAAAGCTCGAGAGGAGCACCCAAGCCTCCAGGATTTAGAAGCAGCTTGGATCCAAGAGGACTTGCAAGCAAGAGAGGACCAGAGGCTAGAGCTGGTGAAAGAAGTGATAGCCCCATACTCCCTGACTTCCTTCAAGAAATGCCTTAAGAGAGTCTTAACAATTGGATTTTCTCTATTGGAAGTCAGAGGGAGGACAACCCTTCAAGGAGAAAGTCTCCAGGTTTGCTGTTGGATGAATTATCAGCAGACTTTGAATCTGAAGTTTAACAGAGATTTCCATTTTTCTACCAAATGATGAGACCTGTGCCACAGGTATCAAGAAGGAGAAAGTGCAAGGAGGGTCCATCTCCAAAGAGTATCTCTGCTAGTAGTTTGGTAGAAGACACCAAACTACTGGTGTATGCAGACTGATATTTGAACTGTATCTATTTTGTTTTCTGTGTGGATTTCACCAGATCCAAGGGTACTTGTTACCAGATAATTCGCTTGCATCAGATTATTCAGTAAAAGGATTTACTTTTTAACATCCTCTTTTTTAACATGTTCTGGCGGCCAGCAGGGCTTAGGTGGGTCCTAAGGTGGTCAGGTGAGCAAGAGTATGAGGACACATTGGGTTCAGGACAGACAGCAGATCAGAGGAGCCGAGGACAGGCCAGAGTCGGAGCAGGCAGCAGATAAGTATGGTCAGATCCAGACAGGAGGTCAGTTCCAGGTGGCAGGCAATCGTGGTCAGGTCCAGGCAGTAGGCAGTCATGGTCAGGTCTAGGCAAGAGGTCAAGATCCAGAAATCAGGCCAAGATGAAGACACACTGAAGACGCTGATGCGACAGACAGGGCACAAGACTAGATGAGGATGGCTGGACAAGGAAGGCTGGATGAAGAAAGCTGAACAAGGCAGTCTGGATGAAGAGAAACAGAAACCAGGAACCAGCGACACAGACAGAACTCAGGAGCAAGCAAGAATCAAGACGTAGGAGCAACATACACTGCCGATGCAGGAGACCCGTTGCCAAGGCATCTGAGGGGCATCTGGAGTGGTCTTAAATACTAGGCTGTCACAGACGTCATCGGAGGGCACCCGATCCAAGATGACTGCCCAGCCCCAGTCATCGCACAGTGGTGACATCTAGTGGTCATATAAAGAGCCCTTGATTGTAGGAGGCCAGAAAGAGCCCTGGTGAGTGGCCTCCAGCCAAGGACTGTCACTGCTAAGGGGAAAATGCATGGCTAGATGCAAATGAAAGCTCGTGGTGCCATAATTCAAAGCAGCTTACTTGTGATTGAGCTGGAAGCTCAAAGAAACAGGACACTTTTTTTTTTTTTTTTGTTTGGCCTAGCATAGATTTTGGAATATTTGTATAAAATTAAAATATTTAAAGAAGTGTAAAGGGCATAAGTCAAAAATGTTGTCTGGGAGGAGGTTTCTTTGTCATCTCATGATATACTAGTGGGGAAAAGTCTTACGGGAGCAGAGAGAGGTTAGAAGAGGACAGAAAGCTGATGATATTGACGTGACCTTTTGTGTATATGTTCGGAGTCTTTCTCTCTCTCTCTGCTCTCCTCTTTGTACTTCAAAGAACTGATTTTTATTCAAATAATGATCTGCGGTCAGGATGATCTGATTTGGCCTTGGTAACCTCCCTTTCCCTGTCGCTGGCATGGCTTTGCTTTTGTTTGCTCCCAAGGTTGGAACAGTTTCATCTTTCCAACTCATTGTCCTTTTGCGAGTAAGCTTTTAGAACGGAGGACTGGGAGCTTGGGTGGTGAAAGGGTAACAATCTGTAATCTTCTGCACTTTCTAGACCAAAGAATTTCATGCCCCTGTAGCTTTGAAAACAAACACCACCATTGGAAAGAAAGACGTAATTTTACTTGTGTTTATTTATGTCATTTATCGGCTTTACAGACTGCTTCCCTGATCACGTATTGATCGCCCAGAAGTGGTGTACAAACTTAACATCGATAACAGTACATAAAACAAACTATTATAATAAAAGAAACAAAATACAAAAAAAAAAACCCCCACAAAATTAAAAAGACATCTGCGAATGGGAAGACGACAAACACCACAGTAAACCCTGTCCCTGGATATTCCTTGGCTCATCTTTCCCCTGGCCCTGATAAAGCGCAGCTCTCATAAGCTGGGTCACAAATGTATTAAATTAGTCCAGCAGAAAGGTGTCCCCTACGGGTTTGTAGACCTTTATTGCTAGCAACGCGTCCTTAAAGGAAAGGAAAGCACACTCATACGGGTCGAACAATGGTAACACGTGTTTATTTTATTTGTCTCAAATTTTAGCAAAAAAAGTTGAATTAGCACAAGTTTAACGCCGGTGTACTATATAGTGCTAGTCATTAGAGCTTCAGCCCTGGCTACCATCCGCAGATCTTTCATAAACGTTTTGACTTCTGTTACCTTTAAAAAAAAAAAAAGCGTTTTTACTCACTTTAAGGTGAATTTTAAAAGCCCTACGTGTACCGAAATCGGAAGATAACCCGCGTGTCTCGGGCCGGCACCACACCACGCTGGTTTTAAGAAGCGCTCGAGTACCCGTGTGCACGAATCGAAAAGGCAAAAAAAGGGGGAGGGGTGTGGGTTTGTAAATGTGAAGTCTATGCGTAAGTATTTATGCTCGCAAGCTCGCGCCAGGGCTCCCCGCTGCATACCTTTACTTCTGACGAGGATGGCGTGGAAGTTTTAAAATAAAAATATCGGGGCAAGACAGCGGGGTTTGAAGGGGTAGGGCTAATAGGGTAAAAGGCAGGCTATGTAGCTAGGGGAGGGTTAGGAAGACCTATCCTTTACCGGGGCGAACTGGGAACGAATTGGGGAAACGGGTATTTGCATTGGCACGCGTGCCTAGCAAAATCCCCTCCCCCCTCCCCACTTACTCTGTGGTGGCGACATTTGCTCGCACACGCGCGCGCGTCCATATAAAATTGCACGCACACGTATGCGCGTACTACCGATTTTATAACCTACGTGCATATATGCGCGCGTGGTATAAAATGGCCGCGTCCACCGGCGCGAGCCGGCATGCACGCACGCGTGCCTGTGCGGCTGTAGCTACCGCCTTTGTACTTATAAAAGAGACTTGGGTTTGTAAGAGAGATCGGAGAATGCCCGCTCTGCACAGCAAACTTCCACAGAAATGGGATGCTTGCTAACTCCCAGAAAGTGCTGCTGGTTAGGGGCGATCCCATCCCCAGGCATCCAGCCACAATCACGAAACTATAAAATGTAGATGACCCGGGGGTTACGATGTTTTTCGGAAATCAGATCAGTTTAGTCCAAAGCTGCTACGTGTTTTATGGAGGGGTAAATGAATGAAAATACCATGTCCTCCAAGCCTTCGGCGTTCCTCTCAGCTCCCCCAGCCTTCTTGTCCCGTGCGTCCTCCGACTTCCTGGAGTCTCTGGTACTTCATAACCTGTAGTGCAGCCCAGAAACCCCGGGGAGGGTATGCAACGCCTCTGTTTTTAAAAAAAAAAGCAAAAGCAATTTGGAAGCCAGTTACTTCGACACTTTAATATTTGCTTAGGGTTTTTTTTGGAATTTAAAATGACATTTAAAAAATTCAGGTTAGCTGAAACCGTCAGTGTCCTCCCTCGTTTAATCTGCAGTCCCAGCAATAACTCAGCGCAGGGTCGATGTTTAAAGGGTTTGCCCAGGTAACGTTTGGCAGAATTTAGCCGGATTAAAAGAGGCGATGATGGTGGCGTTCCCAGGGGCACGGCTAAACGTACCAACCTAGTACATGACAGCAGATGAAAGACCTAAAGGGTCCGACCAGTCTGCCCAGCAAGCTGTCCAGGGTAGTAACTGCTGCGCCATGCAGGTTAACCCTGTTTCTTCCTTCCCCTAGAGATCTTCTGCGTTCATCCCATGCCCTTTTTAACTCCGTTATCAGGAGGGCCAATTAGCTGGGAAAGTCTGCTCGGGGGGGGGAAAAAATACCTGCCCTAGAGCTCCCTGGGTAACTTTACCTGGGTATATCCGGAGGAACGCTTCTCCAGGTATGTCCTGCCGAATATCCCAGTAAAACCACCCGGGTAACTTTTCCACTCACCCGCCCGCTGAATGCCGACCCCCGTAATTTTTGTCTCGGGCCCAAAAGCTGCTCCTGTATGATTTTTGTTTTTTTGTTGTTGTCGTTTTTTGGGTTTTTTTCCTCTTTGCCCTTAAAATGTTCTCTCCATCCATTCCAGAGCCTGCCTAGAAATATCCCGGCCCTCAGCTGCTATATTAAGGAGCTCATCTCACAGACCTAATGGAGTAAGCCCGTCCCGATTCACTACCATTAGGGCTTTCAGCGTCCAGGTCACCGTCGGGGCGCGTGATGGGAATTCGTGTTGAAAAATCGATGCAAGATGTGAGCGGAGAGGCTTTCCTAGGGGAAGGGGGTTGGGGGGGAGGGGGGGGGGGGGAGGGGCCCGTACGCTGTTACTGCAGTCTGCTGACTGCGGCCTCTTTTTATTTTCTGTGTTCACAATGGCACCGATAACTGCACGGTTTATTTATATTTCTTGAGACAACTCGAAATGACCGAGCTAGGAGCTGGTGTCGCTTCGTGCGTTCGGCAGCCTTAGCAACTCCACGCACAGCGGGGATCCTGACAACAGAGTCATTTGTCGGGGTTTATGAGTCAGCCTGACAGGGCGAGAACCGCTTGTGCTCTGCTTTGAGAAGTGTGGAAAAGGGGAGCAGGCCTTGCAGGTGTGCCCACCATGGCGGCAAAGACGTCTCTGCGTCTTTTCTAATGTTGAGCGAACGGCAAGATACGAATATTGTAAAATCTGAACGTCAGCGGATTCCTCCTCCTGAATTTTGTGACTTCACAGTGTCGCCTGGATTTCCCCCGTTTTCCTATTGCAGAGGTTCCCCTAACCTGTCCTGGGGGGGAACTCCCAGCCAGTCGGGTGTTCAGGCTCTCCACAGTGAATATCCTTGAGAGATTCGTTGCGGATATCTGCCCTTTTGCTTATACAGTCTATGAAGCTAAGCAAGTATATGTGTGTGTGTGTTTGTGTGTGTATGTATGCATCTCTCGCTATGAGGTAGATTTTAAAAGCCTTGCGTGTGCAAAAAACGGCCCACATACGCGCCACGCAAATTTTAAATAGCCGGGAAGGGCGCGCGAACATGGATGACCGCGCGCCCAGAGAAAGTAGGGGGAAAAGGAGCAGGGCCAGCACTGACGCACGTAACCCCTAATTTTCCTTAGCCCTGCACATGTCACGCAAATTACTTTGCTCTCCTCGGTAGGGCACGAGAGTCCGGCGAACATGAGAGGGAGAGAAAAAGACAGGGACTCTGCAGAGGCTCAGCCTGTCATTCGGTATGTGGACCATTGTAAGGGGGCACTTTGATTCGGGGTGGGTTTTCGGGTGGTGGGTTAGGGGGCGGGGTGTTACAGACACATTCAGAGGTATTCTTTGTAAAATTGACATCATTAAAGAATTTTAGGCCTTATAAGTGATGAAAAGAGGTTGATTTGACAGTGCAGTCTCTGCTAGCTGCATTGTACAAATCAACTCCTTTTCTCTCTCTCTCTCTCTCTCTCTCAAGGCATGTGGCGTGTAAAGCTGCGGACATACACGCGTGAAGAGTACTTTATAAAACAGTGTGTGTCTTGGCGCACGTGCGGCTCTTTTAAGATCTACCCATCTATAATGTATATAAAATTATATACATTATAGATGGGTAGACCCAACTGACTCTTCTATGCAACGACAACCGTAGTCAGATATTCTGAGAACACTGTAAATAACTGCTCTTTCTGTTATTTTCCTTTAGACTATCTTTCCTCTCCCAAGTTGAAACTTCCTTGTTTTATTGTAACTTCAGATTCTCTGTTCACTTGTTATAGTTTTCCAGCGTTTTCTCTTTGTACACCCCCTGTCTAATGTAAACCAGCATGATGGGATTTTTATCTCGAATGCCGGTATAGAAAAACACTAAATAAATAAATAAATAAAATCTCCTTTATGCGCATATTTTAAACACTTACATGGTGAATGTTAAGTTTCAAGGTGAGAGTAGGTGAATGTTTCATCCCTATAGCTTCACATGGTCTAGGAGCAGCAGGCAGACCTTGGCATAACACGAAGTCACAAAAATGCAGAGGTGGAGCGTGCCAAGGCCTTCAGATTAATAAAAGTAATCCTTACAGAAGAATAATAGCACGGCAGGCTTCACACCAGAATGCATTGGACGTCAGCTTCCCTTTTGTTCTTTTTTTTTTTATTCAGCACTTTCTTTCTGGCCCTTCAGGCTTCCTGCTCAATCGGGACAATGTCTGGGATCTTTCCCCCCCCCCCCCCCCAATTGTATATCCCCTCCCCCAGCTCACTTTGGTCCAGTCCTCGGCCGGGGACAAGTCCCAGAGCTCCTTCCAGAACCCCTGCAATCATGGGCCTCACATCCGGCCACTAGATGTCACTGTGGCACGGTGACATAGGAATCCCACCCACAGGAGCCCTCCAGCCCTGGCTGACCTGGGCAGTTGAAAACCTGAGTGGGGTGTGGTCCTGACAGCGAAACATTTCTAAACATATCTGTCACAATTTTGGCTGCTAGACAGCCTCCTCGCCAGCAGGGGCTCTCACCGGGCCAGCTCTGCTCTGCTCTAGCTACCACCTTGAAGGAAGGCCGGTCCTATAAGAAGCTCCTTCAGCATTGAGTCACCTTGGCTCCTTGCACGTGTTCTTGTTTCTATGTGGCCTTCACAGCCTTCTTTCTTGCCTTATTTTTAAGTGGCCTTAACAGCCTTCTTGACTGGACCTGTCTTGTCCCTGTTCATTCCGTAGTTCCTGTCTGGGCCTCCCTGTGACTCATTTTGTCTTGTATCTACCTTGTTTTGCCATTGGTTCCTGTTTGCTGTGTCTGTGTACACCTTGCCCTGTTCTTGTGTTCCTGTCCTGTCTGTGACCTCCCTTGGCACTCCTGCTTCTTTGGGTCTCCCAGTAGCAGTGATGTACCAAGGGTTTCCGTGCCCAGGGGCCAATGCATTTGTGTGCCTCTCCAACCCCTCCCCCCCCCCCCCTAATCCTTTTTGTACTAGTGCATAAGGTCACAGAAAATCAGTGGCATCTCTAGACAAGAATTTGGGAGGGAGAGCCAACATGACCTGCCCTCATATCACACCCACCTCCATAGCATGGCCCTCTGCTTTAAAATTGGCTATAAAAAAGTCTTAATAAGAAAAGTACCAAGGGTCTTTTGCATAATTTAAAAAAAAAAACTCACTAGTTTCACACTTCTAGTAACACCATTATTAAAATTATTTGATAGCTTCATTCAACTAATTCTATATGGCTATGAGAGTGGAATCTAGAATTTATAGGAAGGGACAGAATGTCAATATAAATCCTGCACCTCCAGTTCTGTAACTCTGTGCATCCACTGAAATTCCCCCAAACAATGGAGCTTGGATGTTTCCCTTACAGCTCATCATACTAAAAGATATTTTCAAATTCTGGTGTCACCTCACAGTAACAGCAGCACAAACACCTTCCACTGCCAGACACATTGTGAACTAACACAAAATCTCGCAAAAAAGATACTCAAAATCTATACAGCAAGCTTATCATAATGTAACCATAGAAACACCAAGGACTCAAACAACAAGAAACCTACCTGTGAAAAGGCACAGGTAAATATTACACTGGGGCCCAGAATACCAATACACCACCTACTAGGGAAACAAAACAAACCCGATTGTTATAGATCCCTATACAGACACTACATGCTAGCAGAATCTCTCACCTTGGTCACACACACAGAGCAGAGACAGACCCTCACCAAATACAGAATAAAGGACCACAAATTAGAACCAGCAATATGCAGACAAAAACTGAAATGGAAACCTCAAGAAGCCAGACTGTGTGTAACAATAGAAAAACAGAATCACCATTCCTCATAAAACAAATAAAATCAAGAAACATAAAGCAGCAATTATAATAGTAAAACCATACTAATAAAAGAATATTTCAAACTACTGACAAATAGAATAACTTCTATTAATTAAAATCATATACATTTTTTCTAAATTTCCCAAGCACCAATAACATATTTCAAAACAGCACTTTCTCAGCGCTGCTATATAATTACTATTCTACAGGTATGGCTATGAGGAATGTTCCCATCTATCTGCAACTACTCTTTCCTTTGAGGTAGCAACCATGTGGCTGGGGTAAGAACCTCACCTCATTGCTATGTTCTTCTGTCTTTTCCTCACTCTGCCTGTGTGACTGTACACAAAAGTCAACCTTTCTTTTATACCTAATTTAAAAAGTTCATTAGCAATCGATCCCCTGTTCCTCATTGGCTCTGGTCTGGGATTACCCCCCCCCCCCCCCCCAGTTCTGATTCCATTAACTGCCATAGGTCCAATCAACTCAAATTTTTCCTTCTGAGAGAAATATCCATTTAATCCTAGCAATTGAGGCAGGTCCACTTGGTGTCATTGCAGATCAGGGGATAATAACACTGGCTTCCAGTCATGGCACCCTCCTCCCCTCTCCCCCTTGTAGTGGAGCCAGAGGCTAATTTAACATTTGCATAGGTGAGAAGGACTTCTGTAGACTTCAAAGGAAACAATTTGCATTGACCCCTCTCTGTCTGACCAACATGTCACCATTTACCTTTACAGTTCTCCCTTTTGCAATTTAATTCACCTTTGCTAGTCAGAGCAAGAACAATATCTTAAGCTTCTGGCTTACAATTATACATGGGGATTGGAGAAGACTGGGAGCTGCTGCGCGCGCCCCCCCCCCCCCCTTATCCCGGCACTCCTGGGCATTGGACCCCCCTGCCCCCCCCCCTCCCCGTTCGCCACTGCCCAATGGCCATTCTTGCCTGTGGGTCTCCCAGTGCCTTAACTTGTCCATGTTCTCAGTGTAGCCTGTTTAGACCTTCTTGTCTTGTTCTGTTTGTCCTGTTCCTTGGGTCTCTCAGTGGCCCTTCTGTTACTGTAGGCCTCCCAGTGGCCTCTCTAGCCTGTCTAGACCCTTCTGTGCACCCCCTGTTATAGTTTAGCCTGCATTTTACCCTGTTCCTGCCTATGAGTGTGTTACCTTATTTCTGCCTGTGTATTTTACCCGGTTCTAACCTTATCTGTCTGTGCTCCTGCCCTGCCCAGTCTTGCCTTCCCATCCAGCCTTATTCCCCTGTCCTGCTGTTTGCTTTACCTTCCCAGTCAACCTTCCTCGGACTGACTGATATTTGTTGCTGACTCTTGTCTTGCCTCTGTTTAATCTCTGTCAGCCCTAACCTCCACCTAGACTTCGATCTTGCTTGACTGCTGCCACCCCTGACCCCGGCTCACCATGGACAGTGCCAGAGAAATCCTGCTGGCCGCCAGAACCGGCAGGCCCAACCCAAGGGGGAGGTGGCTGGACAGGCAGAAGACTCTAGAGCCCTGCACTTCTGCTAATGCCAGTATCCAGCCTGCCTGACTATGACCGTATTGAGGGCATCTTAACAGTTTATTTTCCCATTTAAAAAAAAAGGATATGTATTTTTTTAAAAATGCCTTTTTTTATTTTAAAGGATCAAATTATACACTGCCCACCTGCCAAAATACCAAAAAAATGTGGCAGTCGAGGGCAGTGCTCAGGCCGGAAAGCTGGTCCGTTTGTCCTGCATTTAACCGAAACTCAGGTTCATCTCTTGGACATAATGCAACCTCTGCTTTTGAAAACAAACAAACCATAAGGGCAGTAAAGACTTTGTCCTTTAAATAATGTAATTCCTGCAGCGTGACCTTTTTATGACACTGTTCATGTACACCAGTGAATTAAAAGAACGAATTTTACTGGAATCCCAGTCCCAAGAGTAAGAGAAACCCTATCTCTAGAATCTGTAAGCAGCACACCCCATGCATCATCTAGAAAAGGCATTTAGTACAACTTGTAAGTAAATTATAAATACAGATAAGGAGGGCTAGTCTTACAGTTTAATGACCAAAATCATATTTTAGCTTTTCTCTGGGGGTCATATGGCGGGCTCCTAAGTTACAGTTTTAAGGGACACAAAAATACCCTTGGGTCACTTGGGACTGGAGAATAAATCATTTCCGTCTTCCTTGATTGCGCAGTCTGCTTAGAGGCAGTATTGCCTTGGTGATTTCTCAGTGGTTTGGGTTGGACATAGAAATAGATGTAGGAACCTGGAATGTGATGGCAGATAAAAATGTAGAGGTCCCATTTTCCTGACCGGCTGCAATGCCGCAGACCCTACCTGACCTCCAGCACTAGCTCTAGCCTCATGCCCCCACAGTGGCGGATCTTCTGCTTGTCCCGTTCTTCATGCATTCCCGAGCATAGTAACACCTGTAGGATGAAAATAAAGGAAACCAAACACTGGGGGACAATATACAAAGTTGTTTACCCAGATTGATCTGTTTTCCTGTTTTTACTGTATGTTTGTAACACACTTTGAACTCTTACGGTGGAAAAGTGTGACTATAAATTAACAATGATGATGATGATGATCTCAAGCCTCCTTAACCCGGCTTGAGATTAGGCCCTGGGTTTCACAGCGAGTCTACTTCTATCCCCAGTGTAAAAATATAAGGCATGGGAGGAGCCTGAGGGAGACACCTCTAAACCGAGAGGCCTTGGCTAAAGGGCTGTGTTTGGGGTCCCGGCTCTTCAATCGCTGGAACTGAGTAAAAACGCCGAACAAGCTAAGCCACACCCCATGATGTCATCTAATGGGGACGGCCTGTTGCCAGGTATAAATTCGGCTGAGGAGCGAGTCTTATCCGGAGGAGCCTGAGGGAGACACCTCTCAACCGAAAGGCCTTGACTAAAGGGCTGTGTGTGGGGTCCTGGCTCTTCAATCGCAGGAACTGAGTAAAAATGCCGAACAAGCTAAGCCATGCCCCGTGACATCATCCAACGGGGAAGGACTGTTGCCAGGTATAAATTTGGCTGAGGAGCGGTGCACAGCCGCTGGCGCACAGCCAAAGCCGCGTGCCAAAGGGACGCGCCCCTTATTAAGAATTTTCTTTCTTTGTATTCTACTCATATGGGAAGAAAAAGAAAAGTTAAAGCTTGGACACCATCACCGGTGGTACCTGTTTTGAGGGGACACATGGACTCTCATGTTGCAAGAGGAGTAAGTAACCCTGTTTGAGGGTCTATCCCTGAAATATCCTTTTCGTCAGGAACTACAGACAGCCCAGGGCCATAGCAGCTACCCCAACCCCAGATGGAAGAGCCAAACCCTTCACCTCAGAGTCCCTCCTTGGGACTTATGGAAACCACAAACATTGTTTCAGTTTCTTCTACAGATATTGGTATTATAGAGGAAGGTGGAGTTCAAGGGGGCTCTGGACATCAAGAGATGGTGGCAGAGCATATTGACCCCCAAAATATTACTCTGGGTGATGTATGGAGGGTGTTGGTTAGTTTACAGAAGTCTATGTCTAGTTCAATTGTTCAAAATAATAAGACCACTATGGAGTTAAAAAATGTGTTGGAAATACATAATAATCGATTGAACCAATTGGAAGAACAAGGAAAAGCTATGACTGCTCAATTAGTAGTATTTCAGGAGGCAAATAATGAATTTATAAAAGATGGATTAGTGATTCATAGACAGATAGAAAACCTGGAAAATTTTAATCGTAATAGAAACTTGAGATTTTTAAATTTTCCTCAAACCAGGTTGCTATTTGCTATTGAATTACTCAAGAAATATGCGGTATAGATTTTGGCCATTTCAACAATTGACAAGACTAGTATCCCCAAGATTTATTATATTCCTACTTCTAGGTTAAGGAATCAAGAAGGAGAGGAGGGTATGGATCTTGTCCAGCAATCTCCAAATTTGACCTCATTTTTGGAATCATCTACAGATGATATACCACAAAGGGCTACCCTTTTAGTTACATTTTGTAGAGAAAGGGATAAAAATCAGATCTTACAAAAATACTTCCTAAACAAGGACTTTTTGTTTTGCGGACAGAAGATCCAAATTTTTCCAGATGTATCCCGTGTTACACAATTCAGGAGAAAACAATTTCTGGCTTTGAAGCCAAGGGTGTTGTCTCTTGGGGCAACATTTTTATTAAAATTTCCCTGTAAATGCTCAATCATTCTTCATAAGAATAAATTTATATTTCAGGACGCCTCTCACCTAGAATCCTTCCTAGCAGATAAAGAATAAGGGTGAGGTAAAATGTCTGCAAATAAAGTGTAATTTTCTCCCTATTTCTGTAAGAATAAAATTACAGATTACATGATTTAAAAATTGCCTTTAAATATCCTCCCATTATGAGGACTAAGGGTTTTTGTTAACATTAATTGATAGAGTTGGAAGGAATATAGGTATATTTTTCCTGTGTTACAAAACTATGTCTTGATTTTTGTGCAAATGTAAATTTGTTTAGAATCTCAATAAAATATAAATTAAAAAAAAAATATATATATAAGGCATTCCTGGAGAGAGGATATTTAAGGCTCGGAGAGTGAAATAGACAACGTGGCTGGGCTTTTCGCATCTGCACGTGCTACTTCACCCCCAATCATGGGCTGCTGCAGCACACATACATAGTAGGCAACTTTCTAAGAGAAACTGCCTCCATGTCTACCCCTAAGTTGATTATGTACCATACGGAAAAAATCCACCATATAACTTTCTCTTTTAGTTTTGTGCCTCGTCAGTTTGTTTGTGCTTTCTCTCAGTCGTTTATCCAGGGAAAGTACATTGAAAAACGTGTTCCATTTCAGGGTTAGGGGAACCCGTCCTTCTTTCGGGAAGGGAATTTATCACAAGATTAAGTTTTTAAATCACCCGCTACGTCATGATGCAATTACCAAAGACACTGTAAAGAAGTTGGGAGGTTGACTAGCAATGTTGTCATCTGATTCACCTTGTTACCGGTTTCCTTTGGTAGAGCAGCTTTTTTTTTTTTTTTTTTTAATTATTGGGGATGGGAATTTAGCTCTTATTGATCATTGTCTGGTAATGAGCTTTGTCTTGCCCTGAATTATTGCCTGTGAGGTAGAGCTCATATAGGTGCCAGAGACGATAACACTGGGGCTAAGATGGCCAACCTTAGAAAACTGGTTTGCAGCCCATCAGAGCAGTGATGCAGGCAAGCAGCTTTCAGGGGATCCTGGAAAGTCTCCCCAGGAAATAGTTTAGCAATTTATCCTCAAACTATGGAATATCCCGAGAATTTGTAACCCATTGTTGTCAACCTTCATATTGAGGACAGCACCCAATGAGGATAGGGGGAATGAACCACAGATTGTTAGGGGGTTCAATTCAAGAGCCTCCCCTATAATGCAGAGTTATGCCCTTGTAAAACCAAATCAGTCAGGCAAAGCAAGAGCTGTATGGAGGGGTGAGTAGCAACTAAGATAATGAGATCAGGATAGTGTTAATTAATCATTAGCTTCAGATCATGACATGAATACTCTTATTCGGAAATTGAAATAGTTTTCTCATCATGATCTGAATTCTTTCAGCTTTGCTTCTTTCCCTCTCTTTTTTCCTCACCTTTCTCCATCCCATTTCTGGCACCTGACTTTTTTTTTTGTCCTCATTTTCCTATAGCATTTGCCTCTGTTCTTTTTTTCTTCTTTCTTGCCCAGTCTCCTTTATCTCTTCTGCCTCTGTTTCTCCCTCTCTTCATCAGATCTCTCTGCCTGATCTCTCTGTCTCTCCCCCTTTCCACCTCTATCTTTCTCCTCCTGTCATTCATTCCCAATCTGATCTCTTCTCTTATGACTCCTGTAGCCCCTCTTCTCATGTGCACTGTGAAGGTAGGGGATGACTCTCAGTCCCGGGGCTAAGTCAGACAAAGTCCCACTAACCCCAGTGAGGATTCTTTGATGGCGGGGCAGGGTTAAACCTCCAGAGTGTTTACTATGGGCGTTGTCTCTGATCTTAATTCTATAGGTTACTGGTGCTGGAATAAAAAAGACAGGAGACTCAGGCTTTGTCAATGGCTGCAAGTTGGCACTAGACACATTTCCTCATTTTAACATCTACGTTCAATAAAAATATCCAAATTCAGCTTAATCTGTGCAAATGTCCCCCAGTATATAGGCTCGGGGATATCCTCCCTTGCAGGATATGGAAAGTAAGACTCCCAGGATGGAATGGGTTCCCCTCCCCCAGGCTATAGAAAGGTTCTCCCCTTTGTAAGAGGAAAATCATACCTGGGCTCACTCATGGTTCTCCAGAGACTTCAGTCCTCTCAGTCCTGTGCAGGGTGGGCCGGGGGTCTTCAGAAGTCATTCAACAAAAGCCTCTCCCTTCTTCTCCTCGATGGTAACTGGATCCTGCAGGCTGAAAGCCCCAAAGTCATTAGCAGAGAGAAAAAACTCTCTTATTCCCTTCACTTCTGGGCAGCAAGGGTAGGCAGAAACCTCCTCCCAAAACAAAGGAAAAATCACATTAAAAAACATCTCCAAAAGCTTCTGAAAAGGCAAAGATAGCAGCCTCCAGCCACTGGCTGGGAATTGGAAAATATGGGGCTTCTCTCTCTTACTCATTTTTCCCAGAGCAGGGGCAATTTCCCTCCCCGAGCCGGTTACATGTGCACTGTTCCCCGCACAACCCTTCCCCCCCCCCCCCCCCCCCCCCCGGGATGCTTCTCCAAAGCCAATTCATGTGCACATAAAAACACATTTTGAGAATTACCCCTGCAAAAAGAGTAGCGTGAGGTGTGATGAGCTCTGGGAATAATAAAGGTGCAAACTGTTTATTCCAGAATAGTGTTAGCATGTAAATAAGAATCAGCATAATCTGTGAACAAAAAAAAAAAGAGGAGAAAGAAAACCTAGCAGAGCACAATCTCAGAGGGAGGAATGCCAGCAAGAAACATGTAGTAAAAGGCAATACTCCGGCCAGAAGCTACTTTAACCGCTTTGGAAGCAAATTACAAAAGCCATCGCCTTGCATACCTCAGATGAGAAAATGGGCAGCGAGGTGGCAGGTAGTTCCCCAGTTATCTGTCTTTCTTGTGCCTTCAACTTAATGTTTGTGCTTATTTGTTGTTTTTTTTTTCCACTCAGACTCTTTGAGGAACATTCCATCAGTCAGCCAGGGACCTCGATCATCCCCCGCTGAGCTGAATGGCTCCAGCCAGCACCTGCTCAGGGAACGCAAGTCTTCAGCTCCATCCCACTCCAGCCAGCCGACCTTGTTTACGTTCGACTCGCCCTCAAACCATGTCCACCACTCCACCTTGTCGACCAGTGCCCCGCAGGACTATCTCTTCCTACATCAGTGCATGAGCAGAAAAACGGGAAGTACAAGGTAAGAGGCTGAGCCAATGGATTCCAATGCAAATGTGCAGAAACCTACTGAAAGAGTCAGTAGGCAATGCAAGAATAAGATGATAAGGCATTCAATTCAGAGTAACCACGATCGGCAGATTATCACAGTCATTTAACTACGATTTGTGCAAGTATCACAGGAATAGTCAGAGATATCCTGAAAACCAGATTTCTTTGGTGTTCTGAAGGACCAGATTTGAAAACCACTAACGGAGTACGTTAGTAAAGTGTGCACACGCTGTTGAGTAATACTGATACTTTCTTTTGGTCTCAACTTTCTCTTCTGGAAGTCACCATGCAGTCTGGGCACTGGGATCGTGCATCCATAGGGTACCAGCTCTGTGGGTACAGTAAGTGCTTGAGCATCCTTAATATTGAGCAAACTCCTTCATTGTGTCCAGGGAGGGATAATTTGTATTGAGTTTAGCTCCTCCCCCCCCCCCCCACTCATTTTGAAAACATCGGCTCCCATGGATGCAGCCATGTCATCTTCCCAAAGAGCAGCTGCATACTTACATGCACTTTTTCAAAGAATTAAGTTACGAAAGCAGGCTGAAATACAGGCAGAATATGAGGAGACCCATCAATCAGAGCTAATATTTCTCTTGTACTGTAGAGAAAGCTTAAAGATCTCTGAGGAAATGGTAAGAGATTTTAGAGCTGAGTAGTTGGTGTGAATGGCAGACAAGGTCTTTTTCTGCTGTCGTGTTTTTATGTAAAACTTAACACTAGAAATACTAGAGAAGGAAAGGAGTTTTGGCATTCTTGCCCCCAGTGAAAGATCAGTGTTGAAGGTGACAGTGTGGCATCATGGGAAATGCAGTTCAAAAGGCTAACTTTGTGTTGATGGAAATGATCTTCTGAGGTATGTTTCTAAAGAGGCATAAAGGCCACAACCTGAGAACGACAATTTAAAAATCCTCACCAGCTGCTCAAAAGCTTAATGGTGGCTCACTCCAGAATAAAAACATATGGCCTTCTAACCTATTGCCTGGGGTCCTCTCCCCTTTTCTTTTAAGTCACAGAAGGGATATCAAGAAAGGGGAGCGTAAGCATTTTGACTTGTTGAAAAAAAAATTCATTTGGTTAGATTAGGTGAATTTTCAACCACAAATTAAACTGGGAAAATTACTCTGTTATCTTATTAAAATTGACTTCATCGTGTCCAATTCTGGAAGCTGTACTTCTGAAAGGCTATGAAAAAGGGTCGGAGGAGGTCAAGAGAGAGGCTACCAAAATGGTACAGGGTCTACACTAACTGCTTTATGTGATGAGACTTAAGGACCTAATATTCTAGAGCAGAGGAAAAACAGAGACTTTCAAATACCTCAAAGGTATAAATCGGGCACAAGAAGAAAATCCTTTCTCCTAGGACAAGCAGGATGGTAGTCCTCACGCATGGGTGACATCATCAGATGGAGCCCGGCACGGAAAACTTCTGTCAAAGTTTCTAGAACTTTGCCAGGCACACTGAGCATGCCCAGCATGCCACTATCTATCTATGCGGGGTCCCTCTTCAGTCTGTTTTTTTCCACCAAGCTTTCATCTCGCAAATGTGGAGCTTGTGCTTTTTTGAGTAGAAAACTGCCACGTAAGGGAGCGTGTTATATCCATTCCAGGAACAAAAATTTGGAACTCTCTACCTACCTCATTGAGACTCACCACTGAAAAAAAGCAATTTAAAGCTGAACTGAAGACCTGGCTGTTTAAATGCGCCTTTGCAGAGCACGAAACGATTAATCAGCAATGCTAGAAATAAGCAGTACAGCATAAGCACGCTTTTGTTTTAAACCATCTTGATGAGCTACCTTTTTATTTTATTTTATCAGTATGTCATTTAGTTTAATAGATGTTTTAACTTTAGTGTTTTATGACTATGTTTATCTTATTTATTTGATTTATGCTTTATGAGTTTTTATCTTTTCTTAACAGCTAATTTATTCCTTTACTTTATGAAGTTTTTAGCTGTTACTGTTTTATGAATATTGTATTTCTGACCCTGTTTTATCTTGTGTAAACCGATGTGAAGGCTTGCCCGATGTATCGATATATAAAACTTAATAAACCATTAAACCATTAAGCCACAGTTGAGTATTTTTTTTCTCTTTTCATTGGGCCAGGTCCCTCTGTCCTCCCTGGCCTTAGCTAGCGGGCATCACAGTAAGTTTATATGTTCCTCGCGGTCAGTTTCCAATGGTGCCGTTCCCCGGTGGCTGCCGGCCATCGACCGCACGCTGGTTACATTTTTCTGTGGCGTCTCCAGGCTTCTGCCTCTACCCCCAGTGCCCCCAGACTATGTCCATCACAGACCCCCACGAGGTCTGCATTTTGTGCCTGGGGGCATCGCATGATATCCGGGAGTGTACATTCTGTGCCCAGGTGACCCCAAGGGTCGCCGCGCGCACCTTGATAAAATGGAGAAGTTGTTTGGCCCCAGGAAGTCTGAGCCCTCAACCTCAGCCTTGGGGGCATCGTCACCTTGGGGAAAGGAGGACCCAGTGGCTAACGGTCCCGTGTTATCTTCTCCACCACCAGGTTCCCAGGTCGAATTAGGCGCTGGGGACTGGACTCTTTCCATTTCTTCTCTTTCCAAGTCCGGATCATCGCCATCTCCTTCAGCTCCGGGGAAAGACCGGGCCGAGCATCGGGGAAAATCGAGGAAGCACCACCATCTGTCGCCGTCCTCACATGAATCCAAGTTTGGGAAAGCACCGGCATCGGCCGAGATGCCCCCAGAGGGACCCCGGGCCAGGGAAGCATCACCCTCCACCGCGGCTAAGGTTCCAAGGCGGTCCCCACCGGTTCCGGTGATGGGCACTGGTTCCCCCTCAGGGCTCCAAAGGAGACCTGGTCTCGCCTCCCCCTCCTCAAGCTGCCTTATCTTCGTCAGCGTTTGAGGAGGAGTTGGAGCGCAGACTACCACTGGCGGTCGGCCCGGCACCACAAGGCATTGAGCCACAGGCCCCACTGGGGCTGCCACCGCCACCAGAGCCTGCTCCATTAGTGCTAGCAGCCCTTGTTGAAGCGCTTGGACTAGCTTCTTGATGTGCTGTTGACGCAGCCCTTACCGGTACCTGGGGAGACTTCGATGCCCCGGGGGCACCAATGCTGCCTCCGTCGGAGGCTATTCCAGTGGCCGATTCATTGGAAGAGCGGGAGCCATCGGGATCGAAGGTTCCGTTTCTGCGGAAGGCCCCACGGCCGGCGTGGCCTGGGACCCTGTCATGTTCCTCGGCTTTGCTGCCCTCGTTGCCCCTGGTTCCCTCTGTGCCTCTGGTGTCTGTGGGGCCTTGTAGAAAGGCTCTGCATTCAGAGAAGGAAAGAGGAACGGACCATCTTATGTCACTTCACCCCCTATGTGAGGCTGCTGCAATGGTGTGTCTGGATAAGACCAAGGCCTCTAGAGGCGCTGGGGCTTGTTTGGTTTAAAGTCGGAGGGACTAGGAGTGTTCCTTTTCCCTGGAAATGTCCTAGGCCTCAGTCAGTGGCACCAGGAATTTTGGAGATGTGCGAGACGTTTTGAATTATTTTACCCTTTCAGGTCAGAGAAGACTTTCCTTTTTTGGAATTTCTCTTGAAAGAAGGTTTTCCACCCTTCCTTTCTGTGTTTTTTATTTTTATTTTTCCCATCTGGTTCTCTCAAACCAGGATAATCAGGGTCAGCAAGGCAGAATTATGAGGGAAGGTGGGATACCTATCCAGTATCCAACGTGAGTGGCGTAGAAAGGGAGAGTCTGAGGCACCCATCCAATGTTTCCACCGGTTGTGCCCATCTGGTGCACCAGAGACAGAATGGCAATGGGGAAGTTTATTTTTATACTGATTTTCGGAACCTTCAAATCGGTATTAAAAAAAAGTATATTCAATAACGGACACCACATACAATAGACATTCACCAAACAGAAAAATGCAAACCCCTAAAAGCCACATTATAAAATCCTAAAAGTAAAAAGATATGGGGTGGATTTTCAAAGGGTTACACGCATATGTTACGCCCATAACTCTGAAAACCTGCTCCTGTGCGCGCCAAGCCTATTTTGCATAGGCTCGGCGACGCGCGCAAGCCCCGGAACGCTCATATGTCTCGGGGCTCGAAAAAAGGGGTGGAGCGTGGGCGGTCCGGGGCTGGACGTGGCCAGAAGCTTCCGAAGGCCCACTAGGCCGGTGCGCGCAACCTACACCTACCCAAAGGCAGGCGCAACTTAGATAATAAAGGTGGGGGGGGGGGGATTTAGGTAGGGCTGGGGGGTGGGTTAGATAGGGGAAGGGATGGGAAGGTGAGGGGTGGAAGGAAAGTTCCCTTCTAGGCCGCTCCGATTTCGGAGCGGCCTTGGAGGGAATGGCGAAAGCCATTGGGGCTCCCCTAGAGCTCGGCGTGCACAAGTGTGCACCCCCTTGTGCGCGCCGACCCTGGATTTTATAACATGCGTGCGGCTGCGCGCGCATGTTATAAAATCGGGTGTAGATTTGTGCACGACGGGTTGCGCGCACAAATCTTCGCCCGTGCGTAGGTTGGAAAATCTGGCCCTATGAGTATATTAAAACCATAGTACAGTGGTTCCCAAACCTGTTCTGGATATCCAGTCAGGTTTTCTGGATATCCACAGTGAACATGCATGAAATAAATTTGCATATCATAGAGATTCAGTGTTTGTAAATTTTATCTCATACATATTCATTATGGATATCCTGAAAACCTGATTGGCTGGAGTCCCCCAGGACAGGTTTGGGAACCTCTGCATAGTACATAAAAAAAAAAAATACATTATAAATGAACACTTGCTGAAGCAAAACACATAAGACTGTAAAAATTAATCAAAAACCTGCACAAATAACCACAGTTTTACAAGTTTTCTAAATGGTATAAAATTACTCTCAGTTTAAATGTGCAATGTTAGTCTATTCCAAATTAATGGGGCCTGGTATTAGGAGTAGATTGCCTGGTCCCTTTGAGTGTAACCTCCCGTAGGGAAGGAATCCTCAAATTTTTCTTCTGTGAAGATGTCAGGATTCAAATTGGTTTTCCAGCACAGCAAAGATTATTCAAGTAGTCTGGTTTGCCCTTAGAAAGCACCGTTAGTAGAAAGCTTTGCTGCTTCACACTGGGGACAAAACCATTCATCCATAGGCACAGCGCTGAAAGGAGGCACCAGCGTCACAGCCATCCTAGAGCAGCAGGCAGCCTTCCCTGTCATATCCGCTGCATACCTGACAGTTTCCAGTGTCATCCTAATTCCTCATCCCGAGTTGTTCAGTCTTCAACTGGAACTTTCTTCGAGTGATTGCCGCCAAAGTGTGCAGGAATGCAGATGCAGATGAAGGTCATGCCATCGACTGGGCAGGAGCTGCCATTTTTGGACCATTCCAATATGCAGTCAAGGCAGAAGTAATGAGAGCAGCTCTCGGGCATCCCTACCATCCGGTCCCTGAAGGTTTAGAAGCAGATGAGACAGTTGTCTGTATAGAGTTGCACAATTTGCTAACTTACTATACATGCAAAATCCAGAGTTCCCTCAGAAAAGGAGAGGAGGCATGGAAAAGTTAATATCCAGCAACCGGCTCCAAGGTATTTATCTTGGGAGTTTAAAATTAGGAAGACAACCTCGCTGTTTATAGTAATCCAGGGAGGCTTCAAAATTCTAATCCAGACTAAGGAGGGACCCAGAGGATTGGTTTAAGGGATCCAAGAACCAGAGATTCACTCATTATTCCTGTTGTTTAGTTTTATGAATATCATTTGAAAGACTTCTGTACAAGAGTGCCATATTTTATGTTCAAATCATCAGAAAAGGGATAGATAGAAACATAGAAATGACGGCAGAAGAAGACCAAACAGCCCATCCAGTCTGCCCAGCAAGCTTTCACACTTATTTTTTCTCATACTTATCTATTACTCTTGGCCCTTATTAGTAACTTTTTGGTTCTAGTTACCTTCCACCCCTGCCACTGATGTAGAGAGCAGTGCTGGAGCTGCATCTAAGTGAAGTATCTAGCTTAATTGGTTAGGGGTAGTAACCGCCGCAATAAGCAAGCTACTCCCATGCTTATTTGTTTACCAATACCCAGACTATGTAATTCAGTCCTTGTTGGTTGTTGTCTAAATATAAATCCTCTTTTCTTCATTCCCCCATGTCGTTGAAGCAGAGAGCTATGCTGGATATGCATTGAAAGTGAAGTATCAGGCTTATTTGGTTTGAGGTAGTAACCGCTACAACAAGCAAGCTACTCCCCTGCTTTTTTGTGAATGAAAATCCTTTTTTCCACATTTCCTCTTGCTGTTGAAGCATAGAGCAATGTTGGAGTCGCATTAACCATGTGTATGTTTATTGAATAAGGGTATTAATCACCAGGTAGTAGCTGTCATTCCCGCAAGCCACCCCCATGCCTCTTCTCTTCATTCACATCCTCTAGACTTTATGGATCCACGGTGTTTATCCCACGCCCCTTTGAAATCCTTCACAGTTTTGGGATGTTGAAACACCAGTTTTGCATCACGTTTGGTCATTGGCATCTAGTGAAGAAGCAGCAACTTAACATCCAGGACCCAGGAGGTTATTCTTCCCTCAGTGGAGAATCCAGGAGCACCAGAGAGGAAGAGTCTACTTAGCCCTGGGTAGTGTATAGATTCCTAGAAAGGACCCCAGTCCAGGGGTTACATAAAAAAAAAAGATGAGCTCCTAAATATAGGAACCTAAATTATCCACATAACTTGAGGAGCCTACTTTAAGGATTTTAGGATTGAAGCAGGATAAGAGAATTCTGGAAAGATATATGTATTTTTTGGGAATATTCTTGCAGGATCAGTATGGTGTAAATTACAGAGTGGGCACTTCTGGGTTTGAGAGAAGAGAGCTTTTCTTTATTTTCTCATCAATCACAGAAAAACGTTATTATCCTCAAGAGGAAGGAAGATTCTGTTCCACAATTTTGTGGCTTGGATCATCAAAAGGTGTGAATTTTTGTCAATGGACAGACTTAATGCTAAAATGAAAGTCAAGCAAGTTTGTCATGTTATGGGAAGTCTTCAACTGATGTATTGCCACCTTCACAGGAAGCGATGATCCTGACGCCTTGGTCAGTGGTGCTGTGGTTAACATTTTAGATCACTGGTGAATGATCTTTGTTTTATGTTGATTCATTAAATTTGTTTTATTCCTATTCCTGTGTGGCAGTTCATTTTTCTCTAGGTCTTTCTTCTGATTATGTGATAGACAGCCTTTGACCCCTTTTGGTCATCTAACAGTGGCATTTTAATTTTTCACGTTTCTCTGTGTTCGGGTTTATGATTACTTATTCTTGTTTTTTGTTCTTCATTCTATTATCTTCTTTTTAGTCCTTCATTTTTTCTATTTTTTTTCCAAAAATAAAATATTTAACAGTTGTGTCATGTTACAGCTAACCTTTTTTTTTTTTTTCTGTGCAAAGGAAATTAAGTTAGGTTAAGTCCTATACATCAGTCTGTACTATTCGTGTTTTGAAATGCCACGATGGTGAGCCGTCCATGGAGGTGTAAGCCTAGCAGGGTTTGGCGGAATGCTTTCTGTCATGCTTTATTGTTTATACTTTGTATGGAGACTAATAAACAGAAGAAGATACAGATGTTATATATGATATGTGTTTGCCACATTGAGCCTGATTTGTGGTTGCAAATTACAACTTGCATTATACAATTCTCCTTCTCTCACCTTTCAAGCAGCCAGAGAACCCGGAGTACTGTTGCTAGAAGAAAAAGCTTCAAAACTGAAATGTACTAAGGACAAAAAAAATGTGCAAATGAATTTCTATCCCACTGCCTTGCGTGTGTTTAATTCCTGCACAGAGTGAGAAGATTCTGGAAGAATCCAAAATGGATATAATGTTAAAATAACACATTTTGAAACCCAATTAGATTTATTTATTTAACAGGTTTTTATTGACCGTCGTTTAGTTGCCACTTTCACAACGGTTTACAAACTTTAAGAAAATAAATACATCATTTTTTATAATAACATTAAAAGGCATAAAACAAAAAAACAGTCTTAACACAGGTTATTAACAATAAAAGTAACAGATAAAAGATAAAACAGGTAAGAGATAAAAGGTAAAATGTTAAAATATATTTTCAAACTCAATCATATAAGAATTGAGTAACAGACGTGTAATACTGCAGATAATGGTTCAAAAAGTATAATTCAAAAACCTGTTAAATTCTATTATATTAAAAATCAACATTTATTTCATAGGTATCTCTATACTGTTCAGTGTTAATTAACCCCATATAATATAGTTATTGCCTAATTGCATTATGAAGTGTTTATTTTAATCAGTTAGTAAAGAAGCTTTTCATCTAGTTTTTCTAACCATAAAAATTAGATTTTTATAATAGGTTAGAGACACTTCCTGACTATAATTATTACAGTTTTTACCAAATGAGGGTCTTTGAAAACAAAAAGCTTTAGAAATTATTTTTTTAAAAGTTATTCTTATGGTGAGATTGTGGTCCTTTCAGTCACAGATGTGCTGGCACATCTACTTCCTGTTTCCTTTCCTGGTGAAGCTTTAAGCTAGAGGAAACAGGAAGTAGATCTACCAACACAGGAAGCTGGGTAATTCTACAACTGTGATTGATGCTAATACAGCTCTTTAACTAGTGTGTGGCCAGCACCTGATTTAAAATTGGGTTTAAATATCTGCATTTGCTAAAAAGTAAAAAAAAAAATGAGATTGGGTTATCACTAATCTATCTTTTTTTTTAAGTGAGCACCTTTAAATGTATTGCTACTGTAAATAAAGTTTTAGGTAAAATATTTCCTGGATGCATTAAATTAAGTTCTTTGTTATTGGTATTTAAACTTATATCTGAAATGTATATATATAGGGGTAATGCAATTGCTCATTCAACTTATTAAATGCAGCTGTGAATAACAGAAAAGAATAATTTTCATAATGACTGATGACATCACAGAGGTCACCAAGGTCATTACAATCAAACCAAAACATCTTGAAACAGCTGATCCACAGGAATTTCCACAACTAACAATCTAACGCAGTATTATTTTATGCCACAACTTTCATGCAAATGAATCCCACAGTGCTTTGCAATCATGTATAATCTAGAAACTGGAAAAAGAGGACAAATACCCTTTGATCAGTCAAGATAAGATTTATACAGTAAACAAGGGGAATATCATTTGCGAGATAAAATTCTTGCTACAGAAACAGAGGCTATGATGGCAAATGATGACTGCTAGATTCATGCCCCTTCCTACTGCAATAGTGCAGACCCTACTTGGCCTCTGGCCTTGCCCATGCATTTCTGTTAACAAGAATCCCTGTGCTTACTTTATGCCTTCTTGAATTATGGTACTGTCTTTGTTTCCATGCATCCACCAATCCTCTCTGTGAAAAAAATTGTTTTCTCCAATTGCAGTCTACAACAATCAGAACCTTGGAAAGCATAAATGTGTATCTTATGGCACAAGATGGGATCAGAGATTGGATCCCCATTGTCTTAAACGTGCTGGGAATTTGGACTACACGCATACCTATTATCATTTATTGTTCAGTCTAAAAATAGTAAAATAGCAAACTGTCTTTTGAAAATCCTACCACACACAAAAAATTTAAAATGCATAGTGCTAAAGAAATTCATACAGAAAATACATAATACCTTTAATCACAAATATGACCAATTATTTAATGTCAAAATTCAAATACAAATTCATTGCAACACTTAAACAAGGTAGAAAAATTATCAACAAATTTCAAAAGAAAAAAATAATCCACCATAATAACCTGCATCCATTTGTCACTGTCAAGAGAAAATGTCAGTGAGTCCAAAGGATCGAAGAATATAAAGACACAAAGTTCTTCAAAAAATTTAAGGAGAAAAATTCCAACTTAGAGAATCCAACAGAAAAGGCAGTTCAGAGTCTCCACACATTCAAATGATACTCCCAAATATGTGTTTCTAGCAATCCAAAAACAGATGTCGGTAAATGTAGACATCACCAAATGAAAGACTAATAATATTTTTTATTTATTTTTGGTTTTTATATACCGGAAGTTCCTGTATACAATACATATCACTCCGGTTCACATTTAACAGAGATAACTATCGCCGGGGAGGCGGTTTACATGGAACATATCGAATAAAAACGGATAATCTATAGTAAAGTACAAACTATTATGAAACAACTAAGATCAACTTAGAACACAACTTGGAACATATAACTGCCGCAATATAAACATTAGATTATTGCTGTAAGAAGCTTTTAGCTCTCTGGGAAAGCTTGACGGAAGAGCCAAGTCTTGAGTTTCACTTTAAAAGTAGTATGGCACTGCTCAAGGCGGAGGTCCGGTGGTAGTGAGTTCCAGAGAGACGGGCCCGCTGTGGATAGAGCGCGTTTCCTCAGGGTAGATTTTGCAGGTTGGGTGATCATTCTGTTCTGGTATGCCCTTCTGGTTGGTTTTTTAGAAGAGTGTAGTTGAAGCTGGAAGGTTAAGTTGAGTGGAGAGATGTTATGTAGGGCCTTATGAAACATCATGCAAGTTTTGAACTGAATCCTGTATTTGATGGGCAGCCAATGGAGATGCTGGAGGATTGGGGTGATATGGTCCCTTTTTTTGGCGTTGGTAAGGATCCTTGCAGTGGCATTCAGTACCATCTGGAGTGGTTTGGTGGTGTATGCGGGAAGGCCCTGCAGGAGTGAATTACAGTAATCTAATTTAGTGAGAATGATGGCCTGGAGTACTGTGCGGAAATCCCTATAGAGTAGCAGGGGCTTTAGTTTCTTCAGCACTTGTAATTTAAAGAAGCATTCTTTTGTAGTGTTATTTATGAATTTGTTGAGGCTGAGTCTGTTGTCTAGTAGTACTCCCAGATCTCTGACTTGAGGTGCGGTGGCATATCCTGAGGTGTCTGGAGAGTTGCTGGATGTTGGCGGGGCAGATTGATCTGGTGCTATTATAAGGATTTCCGTTTTGTTGGTGTTTAGAACCAGGTTGAGGCTGGTTAGAAGATCGTTGATGGATGAGAGGCATTTTTTCCAGTAGGCCATGGTTTTGTGTATGGTCTCCGTAATAGGGATGAGTATTTGTATGTCATCCGCGTATAAGAAGTGAGTGAGCTTGAGGTTAGTAAGTAGCTGACAGAGTGGGAGAAGGTAAATGTTGAAGAGGGTGGGGGAGAGTGATGATCCTTGTGGTACCCCCATCTTGGCTTGGATGGGGTGAGATTCCTGCAAACAATCTTAATAAGATACAAAAACGTATTGCAAAGCAAAAATGTTCAATACCAAAAGTACAATAACTTGTTAAAGGAGGACCATCATACCACCCTTTGGTTCCTTAAGACCAACTGGGTCACATATAATCATCAGTCCAGATATTAATGTCCTTATTACAATTTAATATTTTTTTAGTCTTTTTTATGGAAAAATGCTTAAACAAATGTGTTCTTCCCCTTCAATGTTGTTAGGCTTACCACCCTCAGATGAGGGCCGTCGTGGTCGTCCCTGTCAGCTGCCGGCATGCCGGCTCTCTCCCAGCGCGGGCTGTGCCTCCCGGATCCTCCAACAGGGACAACTGCCCCGTGCTCCGCCGGGGGCTGTGTCAGCCTCTCCCTGCCTCAGAACGCCGCCAACTCGGGTCCTCCCCGACTTTCTCCTAGGCACGCGTGCGCGCCACCTAGGGTGTCTTAAAGGGCCTGCGGCGAGAAAGTGCACTCAGCCCCTCCTGATGACATAATTTCCACTGGTATTTAAACCTGTCCAGCCCCTGTAGCAAGCGACTTGGCTACAGGTCTGTTTTCTCGGTGTTCTGCTTTGGTCTCTGATCCAGCATGTTCCTGTGCTCCGTTCCTGCTCCAGCTCCCTGTTCCGGATCCTGTCCGTTCCTCTTCCTGGTCTTCTTTCTTTGGATGGATCTTCTGGCTCTTGACCTCGGACTGGCTTCGGATCTCCCTCTGGCTCTTGATCTTGGCCTGGCATCGGATCTCCCACTGGCGCTTGACATCAGGCTGGAATTCGGACCTTCTTCTGGCCTTCTGACCTTGAACCAGTGATTCTCATCTCCTACTGCCCTCTGTCGTTCCAGGGGTCCAGCCAGTCCTGGCACCCAAAGGCTCAACCCACGGAGAACGGGATTGGAATTGGTGAAGCTCCAGCCAGCCCCTGTCGTCATCATCCTCGTCTCCTGTCATTGGGAACCTGTGGCAGGCCTGCCTCCCAGGTAGCGTCAATCCCAACACAGGCCAAGGGTCCACATTCCACCAAAGTCGTAACAGTTAGCCAAGTCCATGGACCCGGTGGGGGTTCCGCTGTACAGGCCATTCCAGGCCTGGCTTAAAAAAATACTCAAGCAGCAGAAGGCGTTGGAGTCACTGGCCTCAGCAGTGGAATGACTCAGCGCCTGTCTGGACTCATCGGTTGCCGCAGCCTCTACGCCTGCCTCTGCTTCCAGACCCTCCGCTCATTACCACCTTCCTGTCCGGTCCTTCGTCTGCCGGCCCCGCCGCACTTCTCTGGGGATCCAACTCTTTGTCGCAGCTTTTTAAACCAGTGCAATATGCACTTTTGCTTGCAATCCACACTTTTTCCAGACGACCTCACCCAGACCACCTACATCTTTTCACTCTTGGACGGTAAGGCTCTCACCTGGGCCTCCCCTCTGTGGGACCATATGGATCTGATTTTAAGTAATTTGTCTGGGTTGCTGGACTTTTTTTGCACCATTTTTGATGACCCAGGACAACAGGCAACTCTGGTTCTTCTCTTCTGCATCTTTATCAGGGCTCCCACCCGTTGGCCGACTACATCATCGAATTTCAGACCTTGGCCACGGAGCTTCATTGGGATGAGGATTGTCTACGCTCCATATTTCTCGATGGACTAGCGTCCTGCCTGAAGGACGAGTTGTCGGCCAGAGAGCTAGCCACCACCCTCGAGGCTCTCGTTGGCTTGACCGGACGCATCAACTGCCGACTCCAGGAATGCTCCAGAGAGCTACACCTTGCGAAGAGGCCTCCCTCCACGTCCCAGCGCTCACCCTCTCCCGGGCCAAGTCCGTCCTCATCTAAGCCACCTCCGGAGGAACCTATGCAGTTGGGGTGAGGCAAGTTGTCCCCTGAGGAGCGCCTTCCGCGCTGCTGTTCAGGCCTCTGCCTCTATTGTGGAGAGGTCGGACATTTCATGACTCAGTGTCCTGTGCGTCCGGTAAACTCTCAGGCCTAGGGTGCACCGGGGAATTGCCTCCAGGCCTGACCCTTCCAACTTCCCCACTCACTCTACCTGTGACAATTCTGACGCCGGGCCAGGACTTCCACACTTTGGCCCTGGTAGACTCCGGCATCGGGGGCAACTTCATCATGAGAGCCCTGGTGGAGCATCTCCAGATACCTGTCTGTTCTTCACCCCTTATAATATCCTCCATCCGAGGGGAGCCCCTTCCGGGTCAAATCACCCATACCACTGGGCCCATCAGACTTCGTACGGGCGTTCTTCATGAAGAAATCCTGACCTTCCACATTATAGAGAAGGCCATCCATCCTATAATTCTGGGCATTGCCTGGCTCCAACAGCATTCTCCCCAATTTGACTGGTCGTCTCTGCTGCTCTCCCACTGGGGTCCTTCCTGCCGTGATTTCTGTTTGAAGGTCACTCCCCAGTGAGCCTGCCTAGCCACCACGCTCCTTCCTCCAGGTCTTCCACCTCAATACACTACCCATGCAGATGTCTTCTCCAAGGAAAGCGCGGATATTCTACCGTCACACCGCCAATACGACTGTGCTATAAATTTGTTGCCCGGTACGGAATCACCCAGAGGTCGGGTCTACCCCCTATCCTTATCCTTATCCTTATCTGGCCTTCTAAGACTCCCACAGGAGCGGGGTTCTTCTTTGTGGCTAAGAAGGACGGGACGCTACGGCCATGTATCGATTATCGTGGCCTAAATGCCATCACCCAAAAGGACCGCTACCCTCTGCCCCTCATCGCGGAGCTCTTTGACAGTCTTCAAGGAGCCCGTATCTTTTCCAAGCTGAATCTCCAAGGGGCGTATAATTTGATCTGTATCAAGAAGGGTGATGAATGGAAGACGGCCTTTAACACCAGAGATGGCCATTACGAGTACTTAGTTATGCCCTTTGGACTCTGTAATGCGCCCGCCGTCTTTTAGAACATGATGAACGAGGTGTTCTGGGACATGCTGTATGACTGTGTGGTCATCTGTCTCGACGACATTTTGATCTTTTCTCATGATCTCCAGACTCATCGTCAGGATGTCCTTCATGTCCAACGCCTCCGGGACCACCAATTATTCGCCAAGTTGGAAAAATGTTCCTTCGAGAGGGAGAGCCTACCTTTCTTGGGCTACATCATTTCCAGACATGGATTCCAAATGGACCCAGAGAAGCCCTCCAATATCCTGAAATGGTCCCAGCCAGTCGGCCTCAAAGCCTTACAAAGATTCCTTGGCTTTGCCAATTATTATCGAAGTTTCATCCACAACTACTCCTCCTTGATTGCGCCTCTGACGGCCCTGACTCGCAAAGGAGCAAACTCCAGACAATGGCCACCCGCGGTCCAAACAGCCTTCCGTCGCTTGAAAGCCGCATTCCTCACTGAGCCCTGTCTCCAGCACCCAGATCCCCAGAAACCCTTCATCGTAGAGGTGGATGCCTTCTCCGAGGGAGTGGGGGGTCTGTCTTAAGCCAACATTTTTCTACTGGGACTCTGCATCCCTGCTCTTTCTTTTCTAGGTGATTCCTTCCCGCGGAGAGGAATTAAGGTGTTGGGGATAAGGAGTTATTAGCCATTATGTGAATGGGAAATTCCATTTTTTTTTAGTTCCTCTGTTCCTTTCAACGCTTGCCAACTTTTCTCGCTGCCAAGCGCTAATAGTGGGTACGCAATCTCAGCCGTTGGTGGTGTTGCCACTCTTTTGATTGTACGAGCTGGGGAAAACCCTCTGAGCTTAAAGGAGTGTATGTGATAGATCTGTGCTTGTTCGTCATCGTTCCCGGTAAACGGCGTGCCAGCAACCAGAAGAAAAAAATAAGGATTCTGTATCTACCACCAGTTGAATGTTTGCATCCATCTGCCGAAAATCGCAATAAATCAGCAGGATAGAGCTTTCCCCGGAAGACACGCCTACATCGAAAGTAGACCTCGGATGGGAAGGTCGAAGGAAGAGTTGAGGTGGCTGTGAGTGAAGCTGCTGGCTGCACCCTGTGTATGAGAAGTGCAGTGTGAATCCTTGTTCAGTGCAGCCTCACCCTGCACTGCAGCTTCCAAAGTTAGACTCTGGGCACATGCACTGCGATCTCGCTGCTTTGCCACTGCAGCACAGGGAGGAATCCTACAGGAGGACACCCAGCCCATTAAGCTCGCCAGAGTAAAATCCTTTAATTTGTACTAATACACTGTACTGATAGCTGTACAGAGAAGGGTCAGTATTAGCACTGCACTGTTCGAGCTGCACGCACGCTGCAGAGTTGGGGGCCCATGCTACTGTACGTTCCATCCACCTCTTCGTAATCCTGCATTAAATTGTCCCTTTGTTGTGCAAAGAAGCCTGCAAATATTCTTCACCTCTGTGTTCAATACCAGCGATGGCTGTTGAAGTGCGGCACAGTCGTTTGCCCCTGGTGTGTCACAGTCATGTGTTCCCTGCAACAGCACCCTGCAGCAACTCATTAATTCCATATTCAGACTTCTGGCAACCAGCCCATCCCTCCCATGCTGAATTCCCCTCTCACTGCTGGGCCAGATGTATTAAGTGTACAGCTGATGTATTTTCCCATTCTGCGTCTCGGGGAGAAAAAGACTTAGTAAATTAGGCCCTGCGGGGGAAAAAGCCAATTAGTACATCAGGCCCTAAAAAAAAAAAATACTTAATTCGTCTGTCCCCAAAGTTGGACAACTTTGGAAAATTTTACAAACATTTCCTTTCAATATTTTCTATTCCTTTTTTCTTTTTCCATTTTCCATCCCTCAAGCTTCCTTCTATAATCAACAATAAATAACATCACATCATCATTATTTATTATTAAATAAATACATTTCAGGCACTTACATCAAAACGATATTCCAGACTTTCTGGGACCTATTTTTCCTGGATGGTAATGCAGCGTGTTTGCGGGGGATATTGGTTTGTAACCTTGAATAACATGCCTGCCGATCCTCATCCGTACAAGACATTAGACTCCTATGGAAATGTATTTTAAAAAGTCATGAAGATAACCTCCACCCCCCTGTTACTCACTGCACAAGCCTGCCTGGCGTATGCTGAAAGCCCTTCGAATTCAGCCAGGGCATTTTTCTCGCCCGGTGAAGCTGCATGGTGTCGTGGCAAATTGGTGCGTGCGGCATTAACCCTGAATGTCGACCAGGGCCAGTGACAGAGGTCATATACAGTAAATCTTCAACTCCACCAAAGCTAGTCAAAAAATGTGTGAAGTTAGTCCAGTAAAAAGACTTCACTTTATTTTAATTTATTTTGTTGGTTTGTTAACCTCTATTTCCTTAGGAGGAAAAAGCAAAACAGCAATTACAGCAATTTTATTTTTTTTTTAATCAACTAGCCTTTTAGGCTGTGCACTGGAACTGGTGGCAGGTCACCCACCCTCCGCAAAGATAAAGGGATGCCCCCTCCCCCACTGAGAGGAGGCAGTGCAGAGAAATTCTGGTCCCTAAAAGCCGGAAATTCTGCAGCCGCTGGGCTGAAAACTATTCCACAGAACTGTGAGGAAAATATTCCTGAACTTCCTGCTAATTTATTTATTTATTTTGTTTATTTAATGAATTTTTATATACCGACGTTCGTAGGACACATCACGCCGGTTTACAATTAACTCAAAAGATGGAAGAATTACAATGAACAAGGAGCCGGGGGAGGGAGCAGGCGAGAAAGGGGAAGGGGGGGGGGGGGTGTTCGGGAGAGACAGAAGAGAGGAAGGAGAAAAGGGGCAGAAATGAATGAGGAGAGAGGAGCAACCATAACCATAATCTTGATAATTATGATAATCTTGATAACCATAACCGTAATCTTGATAATGGCCTGTCCTGCAGTGCAGCCTCCAGTTATCTCCAAGAGGCCTCAGGAACGTGAACCAGAAGCATCCCCTGGAAATCCTGAATGTTAGCGAGTTTTCATTCTGCTTGTAAGGGAACCCCAAAATCTGCTCCTGACAAGATCTGCAATAGCCAAAAGGTACTGAGAGGGCCAAGAAGTAGAAAGGTATCTGTTCCAAAGAGCTTACTTTTGTGGGGAGCAGTCTGTGAAAGAGACTGAAAACTGTTTTTTTACATGAGAACATAAGATATGCCATACTGGGTCAGACCAAGGGTCCATCAAGCCCAGCATCCTGTTTCCAACAGAGGCCAATCCAGGCCATAAGAACCTGGCAAGTACCCAAACGTTAAATACATCTCAAGCCATTATTCCTTATGGATTAATAGCAGTTTATGGAGTTTTCTTCTGAGAACTTATCCAAATCTTTTTTTAAACCCAGCTACATTAAATGCTGTAACCACATCCTCTAGCAATGAATTCCAGAGCTTAACTATGCACTGAGTGAAAGAATTTTCTTCGATTTGTTTAAATGAGCTACTTGCTAACTTCATGGAGTGCCGCCTGGTCCTTCTATTAACTGACAGGCCGATACAGTAAAGTGCACTCCAGTCGAAAACGTGCAGCCAAAACCCCTCCGAAACTAATAGCGCCCGCCACATGCAGATGCATGTTGATGGGCCTATTAGTCATTCCCGCGCGATACAGAAAGCAAAATGTGCAGCGAAGCCGCACATTTTACTTTCAGAAATTAACGCCTGGCCAAAGGTAGGCGTTAATTTCAGCCGGCACCAGGAAAGTGTACAGAAAAGCAGAAAAAACTGCTTTTCTGTACACCCTCCGACTTAATATCATAGCGATATTAAGTCGGAGGCCCAAAAAATTAAAAATCTGCCCACGGCCTGCGGGTTGGAAGACGGACGCTCAAATATTATCAGCGGGCTCGAGAACAGACGCTGGAAAAATTGAGCGTCGGCTATCAAACCCGCTGACAGCCTCTGCCTCCTTTTACCGCGGGCCCTCATTTACATATTTTTTTTTTCTGTATCACGCATCCAGGAGAGTGGCCTGGGCACTCGCCGGCTCTCCCGCGGATTTTTCTGTATTGGCCCGTGAGAGAGTAAATAACCGATTTACATTAACCTGTTAAAGTCCTTTCATGATTTTGTAGACCTCTATGATATCCCCCCTCAGCCGTCTGTTCTCCAAGCTGAACAGCCCTAACCTCTTTAGTCTTTCCTCATAGGGGAGCTGTTTCATCCCCTTTATCATTTTGGTTGCCCTTCTCTGTACCTTCTCCATCACAATTATATCTTTTTTGAGATGCAGCGACCAGAATTGTACACAGTATTCAAGGTGTGGTCTCACCATGGAGCGATACAGAGGCATTATGACATTTTCCGTTTTATTCACCATTCCCTTCCTAATAATTCCTAACATTTGCTTATTTAACTGCCGCAGCACACTGAGCCGTGCACTATCATCTTGTGTATTGCTGGACTTTTGTTTGCCTGCCACCAGGTTGCAGTAAAGACTTTATTTGTAACAGCAGCCTGGGAGTGCAGAGGGGGGGGGGGAAGGGGGTTTCGTGTGACCGTGCAGAAGAACCCCCAGAGAGATGAAAATCCTAAGGACCTTGAAAAGCCTCTCTTTTCTCCCCCTGTGCGGGAAACCTGAGAGGTCACGGGACCTTGCGTGGTTTTTGACTATCCCCCTTGTGCCCAAGAACTGCTTGGGACGGGGCTACGTATTGATGGATCTGAAACCGTGAAGCGGCATTTCTGCCTGCTGTGGAAACAGGCACCCAGACGTCTTGGCTCAGATGTTCCTTCATGGTCTGTGGGACCCTGCTCCGAGCTTGCTGGCTTGAGTTTGCTTCTTCTTTTGTTATTAAGAATGCCCCAGCGCCACTTTATGGCAAGGGATGTGAACAGCACCTACGTTTATCAGAATATGATGAGGACGTCACCCAGGGACAACCGGAAAAAAAGTAGCAGGGACTGCGGTCGCATGTCCCTATGAATTTTCTGTGTAGGAAAACTTGCCCAGTTATTCCGGTCCAAACCGCTAAGATGGGGGGGGGGGGGGGGGGGGGGGGGGGGGGGGGGGGGGGGGGGGGGAGGAGGAAATTGTGAATAGGCTGTGGAGTTGCAAAGTCCTTATGGTGCTTAGAACGCTCATTTTCAGAGAGAAGCTGAACATAAGCACGCGCATCACGGAGGGCGCAGGGCTGTGGTGGCATCGGTGTGTTAAAATAACGTGCAAGCTTTCGAAAAATGTAAACCACATGAGTTGCTCTCCCTCCCCTCCGAGGCAAACAACCCTCTAGCAATGCCTCTTTGTCAGTGCGCAGGTCGTGGAAGCCTGCACACGCTTTCAAACAGAAAGTCATTTTACCCGGGTAACCAGCTTGGAAAATTGTCCTCCTCATTTAAATTATTGTTATGCGTCTGTTATATCATATGTACAGCTTTTAGTTTCTAAATGGTGTTGTGATGGCAAAACAGAACGACGGTATATAAAACTCAATAAATAAATAAAATAAATAAATAAGCATGATAATTACATGTGCGGCAGCTTCTTAGCCCTCTCTCTCTCTCTCTTGCTGAATTTTCTTAGTATATTTTTTGAGGTGGCAGAGGCTGAGGCTTCCAGCTCGATGGGAACCAGGGCTGCAGCGACTGCACTACAGAGTAAAGCTGCATCGGCCACCACGGGCCCCAAATCCAGCCACCGGGGGCCGCTTTTGTGCGATGATTGCGTTATTTGACAATCTGTTGGGAAGGGGGTGAAGGAGGTGGCCACCTCCCTGCCAGTCTGCTCGGCCTTTAAACGTGTGCAGACTGTTCCCTTCCTCCCTCCATCCATAAACTCCTGCATTACCCAAGCGTGAAGCTGAGAAATGATGGAGAGATCACATCTGTCTGGAAAAATGAACTTTTCTCGTTTGACGGGTGGGTGTGGAGCACCGTATTGGTAGGCAGTATCCCAAGCTGGCACAAGTATTAAATGAGTCTGTGATGATGATGTGGCTAGTGCTGTAGATGTTTCAGGACACCGTCTGGTGAGATGACAGCTTTGCTGGAAAGGGAGATGCATTGAATGGATTCCTGGAAGACTCCAGGGAAACTGCACAGGTCAAAATGCCAGGGAAAAAGCAGAAAAACACTGTGTGTGTTTGGAGGGCAAGCAGGGAGAAGTGCAGCACTGGCGAGGATATAGATTAAAAATGAACACTGAAGTAACTGAATTCATTCATTTTATTTTTTCTTCTTTTTCCATTTTAGGAGCGCCAGTTTCTCTCAGGCTACCAGGTCTTCGTTTGTCATGAAGAGCGACACCGCTGTGCAGAAGCTGTCTCAAGGCTACGGGCATTGTGTGAATGGCGTTGGCAGTCAAGTGCATGGCTTCTACAGTTTGCCAAAGGCAATCAGGCACAATTCTGATCTCAGGGACAGCGCGTACGACCTCCCGAGAAGCTTCGGCTCGGACACTCCCACCAAGTCAAGCCTCTCGGGCCTGGAGTCTGACAGTGAGGAGGTTTACACCTTTAAGACGCCCAACAGCGCCCTCTGCAAGGGGCTTAGCGAGCTCTCCACGGACTCCTATGACTTCCCGACCACCCCTCTCTCAGTTTACCAGATCCCCCGGACCTTCACGTTGGACAAAAACCACAATGCCTTGGCCCTGGCGTCCAGCGGTTCCACCACCGCGCCTCCCCCGCGGCCCCCCAAGCCGGGCCAGCTGGAGCCGAAGTGGGGCAGCCCCCAGCAGCAGCAGCCCCTCAACGGAGAGAGCGTGGACGCGATCCCTGCCGCCGTTCCCCGCAGGAACACTCTGTCAGCGGTGGAGAACAGCAGACTGCACCGAGGTAACAAAAAAAAGATGGCGCCCGAGTTTCTCCATCTCTGCTTTTATGTTGTTGCTCCAGCGCCACCTCGACACGAACAGGTGGGATTTTCAGGACATCCGCAACGGATATCCATGAGCTTTATCTGCATATATTAAGGGGGATTTACAAATGCCAGAAAAATAGACACATTTTTTGCCTTTTGCGTCGTAATAGAAATGACCCTGCAAGTCTCCGGTGAAAACATTTTGTACAAATGTCAGGGCAGACACCCCAGTTCCACATCTCCTAACCCAAACCTCACAATGCAACCTCTGGCAAGGCACCTCATGTGTGCAGGGGTTTCTGTGTTCCTCTCTGTTCATTGTATAACGCATGCCGGAGGGCTGGGCAGACAAAAGCAGCCTCTTGTGCTAAAACCGCACTCTTTACGATCAGGTGCACAGGCCCAGTCTGTGTCCTGTCTCCTCAGCTGTTTTTCTGTTGGCTCACTTTTGCCCTGCTTTCACAGAATGGGAGAAAAGCCTTCGTAAATCAGGCCCATACTGTCCTGCTTCTATTTCTGCTCCTCATGCTTTATCCTACATACAGGCCGATACAGAAAGAAACGCGGGGGCACCCGCTCTCCCGGCGCACGCACAGGCCAGTGTCCCGGGCGCGCAATCCGGTAAATAAAAATATGCTAATTAGGGCTCGCGGTAAAAGGAGCGGCGGCTGTCAGCAGGTTTGACAGCCGACGCTCAATTTTGCAGGCATCGGTTCTCGAGCCCGCTGACAGCCACGGGTTCAGAATCCGGACGACGGCAAAATTGAGCGTCCAGTTTTCAAGCCGCGGGCTGATTTAAAAATTTTTTTTTTTTTTAATTATTTTTTACTTTTGGGACCTCCGACTTAATATCGCCATGATATTAAGTCGGAGGGTGCACAGAAAATCAGTTTTTACTGCTTTTCTGTGCACTTTCCCGGTGCCGAGAGAAATTAGCGCCGACCTCTGGGTAGGCGCTAATTTCTGAAAGTAAAATGTGCGGCTTGGCTGCACATTTTACTTACTGAATCGCGCGGGAATAACTAATAGGGCCATCCACGTGCATTTGCACGTTGCGGGCGCTATTAGTTTCAGGGGGGAGGGGGGGGTTTGGACGCGCGTTTTGGACGCGCTATTACCCCTTACTGAATAAGGGGTAAAGCTAGCGCGTGGAAAACACGCGGGCAAACAGTGCGCTCCACCCACTGTACTGTATCGGCCTGACAGTTTCTTGTTTTCTGTAATACTGCCAGTGGGTGGTCAGCCTGCATGTTCACTGCTTCTGCTGTATTCAGCGTGCAGCAGGCTGTAAAAGGGAAGCAGGGGCTCCTGGCTGGTTTTTTCCAGAGTGTTCTCGGTCAGCTCTGGTCGGCTGTGGCCAGGCCTGTGTGATTCAGCAGCCAGTCTGCCTAGGCCTGCAGATAGTATTTATTTATTTATTGAGTTTTATATACCGTCATGTTAGTCTTAGTTTAGTTGTTTGGTAGAATGGTGTTACTAATAAAAGTGGAATGTAAACACTTTTTAAAATAAATAAATACATTTGCCTAATTTGGAACACTTAAGAGACCAGAATTCACCATTCCTGTTTGGTTAACAGGAAAGATTGTGATTACAAAAACCACTTTTATTCAAATTAACGATACTTTAATGACCCTATCTCTAGATGTTAATGGGGGGATACGCAAATTGTAAGGTAATGTTATACATATATGTAGTAATGACGGCAGATAAAGACCAAATGGTCCATCCGGTCTGCCCAGCGAGTTTCTTATGGCAGTAACTGCTGCTCCGTGCAGGTCACCCAATGTCTCTGTTACTGGTAGTAACTGCTGCTCCGTGCAGGTTAACCCCATGTTTCTGTTACTGGTAGTAACTGCCGCTCTGTGCAGGTCTCTTAAGGGTAGTAATTACCGCTTTTTTGTAGGTTCCCCCCAACCCTTATGTTACTGGTAGTAACTGCCGCTTCGTGCAGGTAAACCCCATGTTTCTCTTAAGGGTTAATCTCGACACTCTGTGCAGGTTATCCCCAAGCCGTATATTAAGGGTAGTAACTGCCGCTCTGTGCAGGTTAAACCCATTTTCCTCTTAAGGGTAGTAACTGCCACTTTTTTGCAGGTTACCCCCAAGCTGTATGTTAAGGGTAGTAACTGCCGTTCCATGCAGGTTATCTCCATTTGCTCTGTTAAGGGTAGTAACTGCCGCTCTGTGCAGGTTATCTCCATGTATTTACTGGTAGTAACTGCCGTTCCGTGCAGGTTATCTCCATTTGCTCTGTGAAGGGTAGTAACTGCCGCTGTGTGCAGGTTACCCCCATGTATTTATTACTGGTAGTAACTGCCGTTCTGTGCAGGTTATCTCCATTTGCTCTGTGAAGGGTAGTAACTGCCGCTCTGTGCAGGTTATCCCCATGTATTTACTGGTAGTAACTGCCGTTCCGTGCAGGTTATCTCCATTTGCTCTGTGAAGGGTAGTAACTGCCGCTCTGTGCAGGTTACCCCCATGTATTTATTACTGGTAGTAACTGCCGTTCTGTGCAGGTTATCTCCATTTGCTCTGTGAAGGGTAGTAACTGCCGCTCTGTGCAGGTTACACCCCCCCCCCCCCCCCCCCCGTCTTCTGTTAAGGGTAATAACTGTTATGTCATCTTGGACCGCCTGGGATTATAAGCATGTCACAGGTTGGAGTTTCGATGGCCAAATCTTCTTCATTTGCATTATTATTTCAGCATTTTATATTGTGCCCCACAACCAATTACATGCGGGTACAATGAGTCCCTTCCCTGGAGAGCTAACAATAAAAGCAGGTTACCTGAGGCAATGGGAGCTAGCAACTTGCCAAAGTCACAAGGAAAAAGCAGGATTTGAATCCTGTGGCCGAGTCCTGGTTCCTAACAAATAAATCCCTACAGTACCTGAATGTAATCCGCTCTGAAGTGCCTGAAAAACTAAAATAACTAACTAAAAATAAAATTATTCAGCCACAAGGCCATCCTGGCTTTCTCATTTGTTGGGGCAGTTAAAATCTTTATTTATTTAATTTTTTAAACAGCACTTTTGACACTGTGTGAGCTCGATATTCAGAAGAGTTGGGCAGATTTATGGGCTTTGACCTGCATAAGCCTTCCCCTTCAAAACCCCCAGAGAAAAAGGGGGCGGGGCTGGAGGCGGGATGAGGGCGGGGCTGACGGACTCAGCCAGACAATGCCATACTGAGCGCTATCCGGCTATGTTTGCGCGGACAACTTTAAACCTACTGTGATAAAGTTCCTCTGAACATCCAGATAAAAGTTCTCTATTACTATTATGGTTTAATTTTCTTCTCTGGATAACTTTACTGCTCACCTGCCCGCTGAATATCTATCTACCTCCTGTGCTGCCACAAAATTCATAAAGTTCAGTGTGTTAAACCCTTCAAGACATTACTCTCTGGAGCAGCACATCCTCTGGAGCAGCAATTTAAATGTGGTTCTCCTAATTGGATCCTGAGTGGGTTATTGACTCCTAGAAAACCCCCCCCCCCCCCCCCACGCTAGGGTCCATGGGATGCCCACGTTGCCTCCCCAGGTCATCGGGAAGACGGGCGGGGGTGGGATGCAACCTTTCCAAAGGGGTGGGATTCTCATGGGGATCCCTCTTGGGGGATCAACCAGTTCTGCCTTTGGCCGAATGCTGTCCATAAATTCCTGACCTCATCACTGCGGCGGAAAACAAAGGGTCGTGCGACGGTCGTTTTCGCCACTAGCGCGAGGTAGCTCAGCTTTAACTCACAACACCAGTAAGCAGCGTCCTCAGAAAGTAGAATATTTTCTCCGCATTTTGTCACATATAGAAGGCCTAAGTAAACACCTGAAGCGAACCGGGCTTTTTACAGTTTTGGAGCAGTCCACTGAGTATGGTTTCCAGCTTCTCTTTTTTTGACAGTTTTTATTTTTTTGTGACAATTTCTTGGGGGTCATTTTTATTAAATTATTAAATTACCCGCCCGCTTTGTAGGTGAACTTAGGGACGTATGTATTTTGTGCACGCAAATTTACCCAGACTGAGGGGAGCCATCCTTGGGGGCGGAGTTTCGACTTCCGCATACTTTGGGATTTTCAAAAGTATGCAGCTGAACTTTACCTGAAAAGTTTCTGCAAATGTTTCAGCAGGTGCAACTGTGACCAGGAGCGTTGGTGAAATAATTTACAAAACTAACCTATGGCGCACATTCACTTTGAAATCTGATGTGACTTTAATTTTTTTTCCCCCAGCTTTTTCATGCAAACATTTACAAAATTAAGCCTTAGGGGGTCATTTTCAAAGTTATTTTTTGCGCAGAAAACCAAGTGGTCCTGGCACCAGCTCTGTGGATTCAAAAAAAGACACAGTGGTCGGGCAAATGTTGAATTGCACCTAGCTCAGAGACGTAAGAGCAATATTGTTTACTGCAGGACAGGGAAATTACCCAAATCAAACTGCTCCCCTCAGTGACCATCAGGATGTTCCCATGCACAAAATCTTCTGTCTTCTCTTTTCCCATTCATTAGTAAACTGAAGATCTCAAATCCACAGTTCTGGAATATCTTAATCAAGGTCATACAATGACTTTTATTTCAAAATTATTCTACATTTTTATTCGCCTGGGTTACCAGCAGTCAATCAGCAACCAAAATCACAAAATGATAAGTCACAGGATTCCACACCAGAGATAACAACAGCAAAAAAATAAAACATACGCTACACTTTTTAAAATTTATTTTATTTAAAAGATTTTCTATTCCGCTTATAATTAGTTCCTCTTTCTTTAGCAGTGAATTAAGATCCCTTCTTCTAACATTAATGTCCAATAGTCCTTCTTTCCATAAGCTCACATAGAATCACGGAGTTCTTCAGAGGAAGCCACAGGATTTTCCATGGTTAGGATTCAAGACTTATCCCAGGTGCCTCTTGGCTAATGCCTAGGAGCATTACCCTTGGCACGCCAGCATCCATGGTGGCAGCATCCATGGTGACTTCAGGACTCTCCATCTAAATCCCACTGCTGAATGTATAAGAAAACCCCACTCCCACTCTGAGCTCAGGTTTCTATTTATTTATTTATTTAATGCACTTTTATTCTGCTATATCCAATTACAAATTCATCGATGCTGTCACAGTCTCCCTAGAGGTCATCTCTCCATACGCTTACTTCGAGATGAGCAAAAACAGTGCCGTCCTCTTTTGCAACACCATAATCCCAACTCGGCCAAAAGCAGGGGTTAAGTGAGAATTTAGGAAAGAGTTGAAGGACAGGTCACTAATGGCATAGGGACCAGAATTTAGGACCTGGGTCTCACGCATAACCCGATTATTCGCATACTCTTACGCTCGGCTTGGGGTAGGGCATTCTGGAGGGGATGGAGTTTAGGGGGCAGGGATAGGAATTAAACGCAGGCCTTTGGATTTTCCGCAGTTAGGTTTTACGTGCAGAGCTTTCACACTGCTAGGAGGAGCAGGTGTAGCTTCCTGAGTGTAATGTGGGCACGTATTCTGGGACCGTACCCCGGCATTTTCAGCGACATTACATGCGTATAAAACTGCATTGAAAATTAGCTGCAAAGTCAGCAGGTAACAGGTGGCGCTGTGCAAGGCGTTCTCAAATCACCCTCCCCTAGCTAAATGAAATGTGGCTAAAATAAAACTTTAATATAATCTTGTTGACCTCCTCAGAGAAATGGCTGTTGATAGCTGGCATCCACTACTGGCCAGAAGCCCAGGCTAACTGAGGCGCCGCAATACTGCTGCTCCTAACCGGCAGCCAAGAGAAGGCAGGATTTGAAAAAGGGGGGGAGAGAAATATGTAACGCGGGCAAGCCTTGTATTGCGTCTCTTTAACACAAGGCTGGTGGGACGAGGGGCAGCCATGCACTGACTGATGACTGTTTTACAGACTCTTCCTGCGAAAACTACGATTACCCTCAGCACGGTGGCGAGGGCAGCGGTCTGCTGGTGGAATCTGTGAACAACGGGCTCGGCTCCTACCTGGTGAGTCAAAGCGATAGCTACTACATAATTTCACTTCGGTGAAACCAAAGCTTGTTCACTTTGGGCTGCCCTTTCAGCTGCTGTCCAGCTGGCAAAGTCAACTATCGGCTAACTTTGTCGGGATCTTCAGTTGCATGGCGGTACCACTGAACCCGACTGTCTTAAAGGCAGCCGGATAACTTTAGAACTGTTCTACAGCATGACCAGATATCTTGGTGTTGGAGTTAGCCGGATAACTTATCCAGCTAACTTAACTCCACCCCGAAACAGCTCCAGAACACCTCCAAGTTATCTTACTAAGCTTTATCCACCTAAATATTTAGTCTGATAACTCGGAGGCGGCCAGCAAGTGGGGAGTTTTAAACCTTGTTATTTGTCCGGATAAATCCAAACTTAGCAAGACAATTGGCACTGAATTTCGGGCCCTTTGAGCCTGATGCAATAAGACGTGACTACTACACATCTTTTCTTTACTGAACGCACTAACAAAAAAAAAAACAGTTAAATTCTAATGCAGTAAGCTAATGTGATCACATGGAGTGAGTTTAATCTGACATCAAAGAAATTACTGGCATTATTGAATCTCCTTGTGACTCTGTCTTACTGAAGGTCATCCGGGATGAAATTAGTAGTCCTCTCGTTTCACTGGTTATTTCCTTCCTGGCTAAAGGAAGTGTGCCGTGATCATTATTAAAGCAAACATCAATTAGAGCGATGATTAGAAAAACGAATCTCAATCATGTGGAGCCGTCTAACTGTCACCCTATTTCATTAAGTGCATTTGTGGCAAGGTGCTCGACTCTCATGCAAGAGGCAGCTCCAAGAATCTTTGGATGAAAATGATATCTTGGATAACCATCAGTACAGGTTTCGGACCAAATATCGCAATAACGTTCAGCTGCTCCTCTAGTATTAAAGCAATTAGAAAGGGGTTTGATTCTGGTACAGAATATCTGCTGATTCTACTAGATATTACTTTACCTTTTGATACCTTAAATCAGAGGTTCCCAAACCTGTCCTGGAAGACCCCCCCAGCCAGTCGGGTTTTCAGGATTACTCCAAGGACAAGCAGGATAGCAGTCCTCACATACGGGTGACATCATCCGATGGAGCCCGGCACGGAACTTTGACCTCAAAGAATCTAGAACTTTCAAACATGCCCTACTGAGCACGTGCAGCTGTAATCACCACCCTGCCCCCTAGGCAGAGTCCCTCAGTCCCTTTTTTTTTTCCCCGTGGCGCTTTGTGGTTGCAGGAGCCATGTTTCTCATGGTATTCAGCTTTGCTCTCTCCTCACACTTTTTGTAAGTGATTTTTTTTTTCTAGAGCTGCAGCTGTTTTCTTTCCTTTACCTTACGGTAGTTTTATTTCTTTTTCTTCTTCTTTCCTCTGTCTGCCAACCGCACGGCAGGCCTTAGTCGCTGTGCAGTCTGACAGAGTCTATTTCTATCCCCTTATTAAAAAACATATATACTGCTCCAGCAGTTTAGTATCTGTGTCCTCTCCTTGCTCTGTCTGTTTTTGTACCTTTGTCAGGTGCTGGCAGGACTGACTGAATGCAGTCCATGGGTGATCCATGTAGGCTGCTGAGCCTGGGGGCTCGCTTTTCTATCCGGGCAGGAGTTCCATGTCGTTTCACTGATTGATCGACATTGATGGAGGTTCAGACAGTGCAGAGATTGAGAACCACACCGTTCCTGTGGGGGGTGGAGCTCATCCTCCCCACATTCAAAGGAACTAGTCTCCACAGGCAGGAGCCTGGCTGATGTAGCCTCCCCTCCTGCTTACCGGTGATGGCAGTGCAGTCTCCTTGTGAGAGAGGGTGAGCAGGATCCTGGGCAAGCAGCTTGCTGCCGCAACTTTGGTGCCATGCCCTGTAACGGTTGCCCAGCTTATCGGTGCCCAGCACACCATTGATCTGACCATCACCAGGACTGCATCAGGGACCAGGACTGCCATTGTGCGCCATTGACACTGTTGAGGTGCCGGTGCGCCCTCAATGCCATCAAGGTGCATGACCACCCTTGATGTCATAAGGGCCTTCTGTGCCGTAGGCATCTATGGACATGGAGTCTCGATGCACCAGTGTCATTGAACACCTTGAACTTCGTTGTGGCGTAGTAGTGGCATCGATCTCTAGTATCAGGGACCAGGTCTGTAATCAAACGTCATGGTCCCCCTTGATACCATCACAGCTGCCCTCAATCTCGATTCCGTCGATGCCCTTGATCCTATCAATGTGCATGAGTGGCCACCCTCTATGCCATCAAGTTATGTGGCCTCAGTGCCACGGTAGCCGTCGAAGCCGTCAAGGTGCATGGTCTTGATGCCATGGCTGCCCTTGGGGCTATCACCGTGCGTGGCCTCGATGCCATCACGGTGCAGAGCTGCCCCGATGCCATTGAGATGCGGGGCCACCATGGAGGCCAATGGGCATGTTGGTCACCGCTGCCTTTCGTGGCTGCTCTCCACAATATCGAGTACCACTAACAACGCACTGGGATCGCTTTTGAGTGCCTTGTTCGTCCCCGAGGCTATCGACCACTGAGGCGCTTGAGAGCCCTCGAGTACCACTGAAGCCTTTGAGCGATAGGGATTTCGACCTTGGACAGATAAAGCACTGGGCAAGAGACTGTTACACAGAGGCATCCAGGCACAGTGGTCTGATGCCCTTGAGACTCCTTGGCGGTGTCCCAGCGGGACACTGAGGGGCATTATGCTGTCCTATCACTAGCCTATGGCTGTCGGGCACCATGGATGTTGATGATTTCAGGGACCCTGAACTTCTGGGATCAGGGGGCATCGGAGGCCCCGCCTGGATTCGTGCACCATCAGTGTTAATGGACGCTAGCGAGGCTATCGTCATCCATAGCCTCTGGTGAGGGACACCATCAAACTCGCAGCATTGACCTCCTCGGACAGCTAGGTGAGCCGAGGGGAACAGTCGATGGTGCTGGCAGTCATTGGTTCCTCAGGGCACTGATGAGGCGTGTCGGGGCTGCAGATCCTCTGCCTGCAGGCGCCCCTGGTATCCTTGGTACCACCGGTCCATCGATGCCTTTTGGCACTTTGGTCAATAAGATATAGAGGTCCATGGGCGCCTGTGGTGCTGGGGATAGCGTCGAACTTATCAAGATTCAGTCAAGCGCCGTTGAAGCCCTGGGTGCAGCATCATTTGTTGCCTTTGATGTGATACATTATTGGTGAGCACGAAAGCATTATGGGCCCTGCGGGTGCCATCATCACTGGGCACCAGTGGACACAGTCGGATGTCACAGGACAGGATCACAGAGCACCATGGGAACCATCAGTCGCCATGGACTTGGTGCTATCGTTCCATGAGGGAAACAGCGGTGAGCCATTCCCAACGCAGTTTCAAGGGCCAGTGTCTTAGAGCATTATCAGGTACTAGAGGGGACGTAGCCATAGAATGCCATCCACCCAGAGCCCCAGTGGTACTGGGAACGCCGTTGTCACACTGTTCCTATGCACTCCACTGGGAGTTACTGTGACACTGGAGCACAGCTTGAGTGGTTGGCTACAGCAAGGCATCTACACCAAGCACCTCGGGTGATGGCAGATGGCATTCTCCCTGTGTAGTTCTCAGCCATGCCAGGATCTGCCATCATCGTGTCAAGGTCTCGGCCTCCTCATCAGTTCTCCATCACAAAGTGCTGGGGAGCACTGGTGAGGAAAGCATCTCACACACTTGGTGATTTGCCTTTTGGCAGCGTGCAGCCACCAACTCTAGCAAGTGGTGCTCGGCCCTTTCTCTGCCGTGGGATTCTACCCACAACACGGCGATTGGAGTCATAGGTGTGCCACCATCCATAGGATGGGATGCCACTGTATGAGTACTGGTCCGCATGCTTTTACAGCAGAGGGCTCTATTCTCCAGTTGCCCTTTCATGTATAGTTGTGTGTGTGTGTGTGTGTGTTTCCCTTGTGGCGAGCACAACAGGTCATGTGCTGCTGCCACAAGACTGACCTAAGATTGCATTCCTGGTCGAACCCTAAGGGGAGTAGACACTAGAAGTGTAGTGTCAGGAGTCTTCTCCTTCCTCAGAAGAGGAATATCTGTTTCGACCCCTTCTGTGTCACAAATCTCCTTTATGGGGAAGCACCTGGGGCTCTGTCCGTGGCAGGTTTATCACTGAACCAGAGCATTGATTCTTTGAATCTGTGCATCTCCTGGTAGGCCAGGGCCGGGGGATAGCAACAGCGGTCATCTGACCATTTTTACTGGGGCCCCTTCATTGATTACCGTGGTGGCCTTCCCCATCTGAGCGTGGCTGCCAGTGGCAGATTGGTCATTTCTGAACCTCAGTGATTGTGTCTCAACTCTCAACTGGAGATTTGAAAGGTTTTTCGGGATTGGGAGGCCCCAATACCTGTTGCTTTCCTGTCCCTTCAGGAAGGGAGGATTTGACTGGGTTACAGGGCAACTCTTATGGGTTCCCCTCTGGACACCTGGTTGTCCATCCCTTCAAGGGGTGTCCCTCGTTCTCCATTTCCCGGAGAAGGCATGTCATTGTTTCTGACTGGCAGTTGCTCTCTGTTCCTTGTGGGATCTGAGAACCGGTCGAGTGTTAGCGCTCTCCTTAGGACATCCTCAGGCACAGCAGGTCTATTTTGGTGAGGGAGCCTTTCTAGAGTAGTTCCCCAGTGAAGATTAGAGGTTTCTCCTGTCCAGGAGTCACCTTTGATACCTGCTGAGCTCAATGGGTGTTTTTTTTGATAAGGACCAGTCATGCTCACCTGTGGGACCCTACCTCTAATCCATCTAATTGGTGAGTCTGCCTTTCATCCTATCGCCATATCCATGGCTGATGGAGTTGGGGGACGAGGGAGCCCACAACAAAGATGCTGCTCTTTGGTTGCAGTGGCTTGCAGGCTATACTTCTCCACTTTAGTGATAACGATGACTGCGGACAGGGGAGTCCTGGCTCATGCAACGACTTTTCCATTTACTGGACCATGTTCTTCCTTAGGAGAAGTACGTGCTATCGTGGCTGAGATATCAATATCTAAGCCAGGTTCCCTTGCCCTTCCCTGGTATCCTTAGAGTTTCCAGGTCGGTGAAGGAATCCTGTTTGACAGGGGTTTGCATTTGCAGCACCTTGGCTTCCTGTCTCTTGGTGGAGTGTTTCTGGATTTCTTCCCTGAAGAATTCGCTCTCAGCTTCAGCTGTTCCAAAAAGGCTGAGGGCTCTTTCTTGGTGGGTAACTCCTTACTGGAATCGGCAGAGAGTTATTCGCTTGGGGTTGAGTTATACAACCTTGCAACTTGTGCTTACCCTGGCAATCCAGCAGTCTGCCTCCCTTTATTCTTTCTTCCTTCCGACTTCCAGTTGGAAGTTTGGGGGGAGGGGGGAAAAGCTAAGGCATTCGTGGTATATCTTGGTGTATACCTGCATGGAAAGATACACCACTTTTTCCCTATATTTTCACCAAGCCATGGCTAATACTGTCTTTAGCTTGTCTCACTTCACTAGGTTGCCCAAAGTGTCTTCCTGCTCACCTGAACTATCCTGTAGACAGGGTGCAGTGTGGGTGAGTTTAACTTATCTCCCTGCTCCGGGGTTTGGGCTAGCGATCCCATTCAGGGATTGCCTTTCATCCCTTGAAATTGTTGAGGCTGTCCTGCTTGTCAGCTGTGTCTGGTGCTTTGGCACATAGGGTCTGTCACCCTGCCACATAAGTTGTACAGCTAACTTGCTCCATCCCGATCCACCTGCAGTCCACCCAAAACTTATGCGGCTATCTTATTAGCCATCTAAAGGACTTATAAGGCTAAGCAGTGGGCGCATATTCAGAGACCGCTGCTTAGCTGCATAAGTCCCGCTTATCCAGCTAAATAGCGCTTTGAATATCGACCTCCTTAAGTCTAGCTACCGATGGAGATAAATAGAACCAAGGCTGCTTGGACTATGTTAGCTTCTGCTGGTCATTAAGCAAAGCACATCTCAGGTCAGAAATCTTTCTTCTGGTCAGTTGAATTGCCCCACTGTGTATGGTGCCCGTCTCTTACATCTGTGTAAATCTGTGATGCTGACCGGTTCAAGTCTCAGCATGGCACACTCATCCTTGCGCTGAAAAGTACATAAAATAAGTATTAATTGAGCAGTACAAAAAAAAGTGTATTATCACCGTGAAGTGCTTTATAAATACATTACTATAATTTTTATCTTCCTCTCCGTTTACCAAAATGTGGTGTGTGATTCAGCAGCCTTCGGATCATTAAATGTGGAGTTGACTTGATTCCTGTCTTTGGGTTCCAAGAGCTACTGGATGTCCCAGAATTAATTTCTGAACGAATGAGGACGTTTCAACATCTGTAGTAGGGCCTTTTGATCCTAGTCAAAAGGGTCAGGAAGGATTTGTTACCTTGCAGACAATGGCATGTCCAGCAGTCCTGTTCCTTTCCTTATTTGTATGTGGTCATAATAGGAGGAATTAGGCTCCAGAGCTTAAAATATTCAATAGCAGGAACACTGTACAGTAGTAGTCAAGTGATCCTAAACAGCACATCCAGTAGTTAAAAAGAGCGGACCTTAACAGAGAGGTGGGCCAAAGCAGACCTATGGGACTCTTTGATCTGGCCCACTCATCATTAAAAATTATTTAATTGACTAAGAATATTTCCAGCCCGCTGTCCTATAGCTCCTTGGCAGTCTCTGCCCATGATATCATCAAAGGCCCGCAATGCCATGAACAGGGACAGCCATGGAGCTAACATAGTAATGACGGCAGAAAAAGACCAAGCTGGTCCATCTAGTCTGAACTCTGCGAGATGGAAGAAGGGTGAGGTAACTGCATGGAGAAAGAGGCCACTGTCGTCTGGGAGGAGACGGGGAGCCTGGCCACATGGGAGGAAAGAGAGGTAGCAGCCGCGGGGCAGAAGAAGGGAGAAGCTGCCTTCCAAGCTCATGGAGGAAGCTTCGGAAATAGGAAGGGGGGTGCTGTGTTCAGGGAGGGGAGGGAAGCCCGGGTCTTGCCGGGGTCAGGGAAGGGAGGGAGATACTAGGGTTAGAGAGGAGGGAGTGCTGGGATCAGGGAGGGGGAGAGTTCTGGGGTCTGGCAGGAGAAAATGCTGGGGGAAGGAATGGGAGGGGGATCTGTTGGGCTCAGTATTTTTCTGGTTTGCTGTCAGGCCGCATAATAAAAAAAAACCAAAAATAGCTGCTACAATTCTTCTGAGTATAACAAGCATTGCAAAGCCAGGAGAGGTCATTTTCAAAAGGATTTACACACATAAAACTGAGTTTTTCGCGCATGTGGGCTTTTGAAAGTTGCTACTTTTATGCACGTAGCTCCTTTTGAAAATTCAACTCCATCGGGCTGAATTGTCAAAAGGTTTTACACGTGTAAAAGGGCTTTTGAAAATTGCTACGATATCTGCTAGTTTTACACGTGTAACTTGATTGAAAATTACCTCCTTAGTGTTTGTTTTTTTTTATTATGTAGCCTGGACGTATAAGTTGTTCTGTCATTATTTGCCCTTTCTTGAGGGAACAACTAGGCTGAGAGGGAGACGAGAGCCACAGATAAAGGCGTGCATGAAAAAGTTTGCCCGTCCCTGTATTGAGGAATAATTTCATATTCTGCCCATGTTGCTGTCACCTAGAGAATTTTGGGTGTCTTGTTTAAGCAAAGTGTTGAGCTCCTAGGGAGTAATGATTTTTTTTTTTTGAGGATCCAAGCAGTGAGTGGTGCACGGACACAGCTTAAACAACCCTCGCTGTCTAAAAAAAAAAACCATTCAAATGTATCTCCTTGTGTAGTGAATGGGACCTAGCATATCCTTAACTTGATTATATGATTAAGTGCATAGTTCCTTCTTTTCTGATATAACAAGTCTAGTGTGTGAAGTAGTAGTAACATTTCCTACTTGTAAGCATGACCAGAATTTAAATGACCCCCTCCCCCCCCCCCATCGTCATGTTGACTCTTCTCTTTCCGCACAGCAAACCACGCCTTCACTAGCACGGTTGGATAGTGGCGACTCCGAGGATAACTACGTTCCGATGAACCCCGGCTCGTCATCCCCGTTTAATGCGGAGAAAATATACGACAACACCCAAAACCTCTACATTCCCATGAGCCCTGGGCCACATCACTTTGACTTCTTGGGATTCTCCTCGGCTACTCTCCCGGCCCGTAAGGGAAGCACAGCCTCGCTCTGTCACAGGCCCACGCGGGTGAGCGAAATCCAGCCGCCTCCGGTCAACCGCAACCTCAAGCCAGACAGGAAAAGTAAGACAAATCATTTTATACCCAAAGCCCGTTTCAGAAATGGACGTGAGATTTGGCAGGGCCCGTGCGTACCCGCGCCCGCCTGTGAAAGACACAGTTAGTTTCCAGCCAGTGGTTTGTGGTAATTTGGGAATTCTCGCCGGCTGGTTTTCCAGCCCAGGCAGAATGTGGAGGATGTGGTTTCAAACTCAAAAGCTCAGCTGGGGACACAGAATTTAATGTGACTTTTTTTTTTTTATGCCTGCTTACTTCATTCACTGCAGCATTTGAAAGCTTTTCAAAAAAGGGAGGGTGAAGAACGGCCGTACTTCGGACTAGGGAAGGAGAACGCCTCCTAAAGAAAGTTGGGTTGAGAAACGCGCATCGTAGTTGGACAATCAACATATGTCTCGGGCTCGGCGGGGATTGCAGGGCGCCAAGGGGTGCAACTTGTGTCTCAAGTCCGAAGCCGCTGAGTTATACTAATAAAAAAAAGCATGCAGAGTCCCGGGATCGAGAACGGCCTAGGGTCGCTCATTCTTTTTAGTTGAGGCTGGGAATGTGAGGGTGGTGTGAGCACTCTCAGTCTCCGAGACAAAAGAGCAATGGATTAATAATCTACCCTGGTAAATGGGACAGAGCCTTCTGCACTAAAAGGAAGCTTTTCACCCCCGTGCTTGTTTGTGGCCTTTCATAGAAGGTGTGGGGAGGACAGGGCTGCCAGCTCAGGAAAATGTTTGTGCCAGATACTTACTGACACCCTAACTATAGGGAGGGCAGTTCATAACAGCTCCGCACAGCGGTGAAGTCTGCACGTTTCTGTACCGAGCATTTTCAAAGCATAAATGCGCAGTGGAAATCCTCGGGTAACTGGCCGAGCCTGCACATAAACTTACCTCGCGCAAAGTTGCACTCGCTCCAAGCAGCGAACGTTCCCGTGCATACGTCTGAAAATCAGAAAGCACCATGCGAATCCCAACTCCACCCCACCACCAAATGCATCTCCTCAGCACATGTATGAATACACGCAAAAAATGGATTGTGTGGACAGTTTTGCGTGGCCGGGCCCCTAACTGATTTTAAAACGTCACTTATGTACATATAACTGGATTTTACGCAGGTTGCTTTAAAAACGCAGCCCTTTCTGGTCGCGTGTTTTACCATTGCCATTTGGTGACAGGTGGACTACCTGAGGTAAATTTTAAAAGACATTTACGGGCACAAAACGTAGCTTTATGTGTGGAAACAGCTTGTTGTACAATTGCCCAAGGTTTTTTGTGCCTAAAAGCATGCTTTTAACCCGATTATGCGCATATTTTTACGTACACAAAAAAGGGAGCCTGAGTTGGGGTGGAGTTTGGATTTCCGTGCACACTTTTGATTTATTTTTTAAAGTGCATGTGGAAGTTCACATGCACAAAGATCAGGTGTAACTTTCACATCATTTTCAAAGTGAGCTGCTGTGCACAAGTTCACTTTCAGAACTGGTGTGACCTGCGTGCGTAGCTGCTGCATACCCACAATGTTATAATGTCACCCTCCCCTCTCTGTGTGTGGATTCCCCCTACATGCATTGAGACATTGTCCCGAGCACTACAGCTTCATAGAGCCTGGGCCCGTGCCATTGGATGCAGGCTCTGTCACTCATGGCTTTTTTCCTGACATTACAGTTTTACAAACAAGAAAAAGGAATGGTATGCATTCCGATAAGCACCAGACATGAAAGGAACTTAAATCTAAAAACTATGCATCAAAAAAATGCAAATATTGCAAAAACCAGAGTGTCAAAATGACTCTGGGTGTGGCCTAGAAACAGTCTGTAATATTCTATGTGATGACGTTTTTACATAAAGAAACGTTTTCTTGGCTCTTATTTCTGGGAGAGCATTACATTTTTAGACATGGCATATATTGTTCGTTTTTACTGACTGTCCGTACATGTACTGACAGTTGGTAAACCTGGTGGGAGGGCACAAGGGGAGAAAGTGGGCTTGTGCCACACTGGGTAGACAAGACACTTGGATGTGACCCAGATGTATACAAGTTGACGCTATACAAGCTTTTACAAAAAAAAGCTAGAGGTGAAGCTCACGTTTGGATGATGACTATGACCCCCCCCCCCCTTCAGAGGAACAACAGAAAAGAAGTAATTTTGGCTGTTTTGTTGACGCTTAGGGTGCCTCAAGTCTTAAGTTAAATTTTTGCGGGCCAAAACGTGCACATCAGGCACAAGGTGATTTTTTGCATCTGAGGAAGTAGCTAGTAATTTTTGGAGGCATACTGCTGGGAGCAATTTGATTCATTTTGATTTTTCGTCCTGTGAACAGGACTGGCAGATTGGGGAAAAATGGATGTTAAGGATGTATTGGTGAAGGGGTTAACTTGTCACGGGCTATATTGGGGAATGGTGTCCCCGAGGACATGGCGTCAGCTGCCTTTGAGCAGGCCCTAGGAGATCTCCAGGTGTCGGGGCAGGTAAAGGTTAGGGGGAGATTTTATGATGATGCACAGGGGAAGGTGAAAGGTTTCTGTACTCGCTCTATGGATTTAGATCCTAACAAACCATCCCTTACAGTTTTGCTGGGAGAAGAGATGTCTGTTCCCTTGGTCACTATGGGGAGTAATGTGGGAGGGTGGATGTTCTATCCCAGCCTTTATGAAGTGAAGGTAAAACTCTGCAGGAGGTAGCAGGGATTCTGCCCTGGGTGGGACAGCCAGCCTATTCCCCTGACACACTGATTGGTACCATGGGGGTAGGTGTTAGAGAAGTACCTGCAGCCCCACTATGATACCAGCCCATACAAGATGTCCAGAGTATTCTCAGGCCTTGAGCCCATCCCACCAGGAGATGAGGAATTTGACCACTGGATGGTCTTGGCCCTTCAGATGCTACAAGAATGGCAATGCACTGAGTTGGAGAAAAAGAAGAGGGGGATGGAGAGTATGCGTGCCCCTGCCCTTGATGCAGTAATATCTCTGACCCTTTCCAAGCCTGATCCTACTGCCCAGGATTGCTTGGACATTTTAGAAAGCATGATTGGTAGTACAGAATACAAAGAGGATTGCTTTATCCACTTCAAAACTACCATGCAGAGGCCTGGGGAAAAGCTTTCTCACAAGTCCCACTGTTGCAAGTCACTCTACCTTCTGTTGCCTAGCTTGATGGACTGTTACCTGGGTAACATCAAGCTAGGTTGAGAGAACATTGTACAAAGCTCATCTTTGGGTGAGTTTCCCCACTCTGAAGGACATCAAATCTTCACAAGAGAGCACTGTTCTGTTCCTACGTCGCACTCTGCATATCAAAGTGGCCCCTAACCCCTACACTACTACCTAAACCTCACCTCGAGTTTCTAGGTGGGCCTCCTATAGTAGCATAAGTAGCTGCTTACTATGGTGCCACCCCCAGAGGCTCGCTCTCTCTCTCTCCCTCCCTCCCCCAGTGGTTGCAGGTAGGAACTGCAATAATTGTGGTATTACCGCAAAGTGTGAAAAAGGTATCGCACTCTGCGGGAATACCTATGCGAAGCACTAAGATAGTGCACACTGCGATAAATAGGCTATTACCATAAAACACGCCCCTCTTCCTTTCACATGCGATAGTTTGATGAATCTAGCCCTTAAATTGTAAACCCTCTGGGCACAGGGAAATACCTGTAATGTCTGGACTTGAAATGCTAGAAAAGCAGAATATAAAAATTAAATGAATAGTCTCATTTACATGTGATGAACACTATTAGTTTAGATGTGCATTTTGGATGCGCTAACCCCATTATTGCATCAGGAGTTATTCTTGCACGTCAAGCCGTGTGCTAGGCTGAAAGCATTATACTGCATCAGCCTCAATGCATGGGAGAGGGCAACACAGCACAGAACTACCAGAGGTGTATTGAAAACTCGCCTTTACAGTGCGGATTTGCTGTCGTTTTGGGAAATCAAAATAACATTTTTTTATTCTGTGTCATTTATTTCCCATCCAGAATGACACAGAAAACAACATTTTGTTTTGTGTCTGCGGTTTAGCTCACTCGGTCATTTTATTGCATGCTAAACCGTTGTAATGTGCATTAAAAATGCAAAAACAAAAAAAAAAAAAACGTAAAGTAAACAAAATGAAAGTTTTTCCCATGCACACCCCCTAACTACACTGCAGAAAAGTAGTGACAGAGCTTTTCATCACACATTTGAATGGGCTCTGTTATTGTAATTATTATTATCAATTACTTAAATGTATTATTACTTTAATGGCCAAAGCTGCCCTAAGCAAATAACGAAATATCCCCCCCATAATCACCTGCAGAAATAGACCTTAGCAGTGTGGATCTACTGCCACCTTCTCCCATCCCCAATACTCACCCCTGGATATGTAGACCACGCCCATCATCAAAACACTGGGTAATCGCTTGCAAGAATGCCCGTGCCAGGACGTTTGCCAGGTTGGAGAGTAATACAAAAAACTGTATATATATATATATGATGTAAACTAATAACTGAAATTCAAAACGGCATCATATTTAGTAAAAATAACAATAGCTGATACCACGTAGTCTCTTCTATGAGAACAGAATAACCTCATATAGCAATGGCGGGCTTTACTCCAATAGCCCTAATTGCCACTCATATGGTTGTGCAGTCACAGAAAAGCATTCGGACCGTCACTAAATTTATAATCATCGGTTATTCTGTGGTAATTTTTTTGAGATTTTTACGTTTTCAAACTTTCATTATTTTAAATCTGGTTAGATTACCAGTCTAAAGGCAGTGCGATTGCACTTATCGTAGCAGAGAATATGCAGCCGGAATATCAAGCTGGCCCTGGCCCGACACAGCTCGTGTTTCTGTCAGCTTCATCAGGGGCCGAAAGTTGCCAAATGATTCCAAAGTCTGCCCAGCGATCACATCTGCTACTTGGTTGCAGCTTTAACCTGGCAAATTAGTAGCAGATGTGATCGCTGGGCAGACTTTGGAATCATTTGGCAACTTTCGGCCCCTGATGAAGCTGACAGAAACACGAGCTGTGTCGGGCCAGGGCCAGCTTGATATTCCGGCTGCATATTCTCTGCTACGATAAGTGCAATCGCACTGCCTTTAGACTGGTAATCTAACCAGATTTAAAATAATGAAAGTTTGAAAACGTAAAAATCTCAAAAAAATTGCCACAGAGTAACCGATGATTATAAATTTAGTGACGATCCGAATGCTTTTCTGTGACTGCACAACCATATGAGTGGCAATTAGGGCTATTGGAGTAAAGCCCGCCATTGCTATATGAGGTTATTCTGTTCTCATAGAAGAGACTACATGGTATCAGCTATTGTTATTTTTACTAAATATGATGCTGTTTTGAATTTCAGGTTGGAGAGTAAGACATAACCAAGTTACCTTTATATGCCAAGGTCCCCTGGCATACAAAAATATACATTTGTCAACAAATACACAAGTCTTCTAGTTCTTTCTTTTAGGATCAATGCAACAAAGGTGTGAGGGCCAGTTGCCTTCCATGAGCTACGCAGGAAACCTTTTACGCTGAATTGATCTTTGCGGCTAAGACCTTGAGATGAGGTGGTTGGAGCTGTCGGATGTTCTTCGTTTTTGAACACCAGTCCTACACCGTCAACATTTCACTTAGTAGGGCTGCTCCTGTTTCTCATTTGTAGAGGCAAAAACCTTAAATGTAATTTCCCTCGTGATATTTGAAACACCCATCTCCAGCATCTCTTGTTCCCATTGGCAGTAAGGCTGGCACAGGAAGTGCTAGATTGCACACGGTGGCGTTGTTTAGCTCATTGTAAAGCTTTATTTTGGGTCTCCTGTCTCGTGCATTGCAGGACATGTCACAGATGTGTGGCACGTACTGTAGCCCCAGGGATAGGAAAGATAACTATTGCTATAGTGCAGCCGTTGCCTACCCCTTTCAGCCCTCAGTCAATCAGCAACCTGGATTCAGCCTGGGAATGCTCCTGAGCAGGTGGTCTGAAGCGGAAGGAAAAGTTGATGATAAGCAAACATGGCTAGCTTGAATTTTGGGCAACATGGCGGTACAGAGTTTTAGGGGCCAATACTGGTCTTGAAGAAAAATCTGTATTCTTTCCAGGCTGCAGTACCCGTTATTGGACAAGCATAAGACTTACTCAATGATGTCGTATGTGAGTTTTCCCGACCACATACAGGTTCCGTCTTTCTGATGTATCACATTTGAAGAAGGACCTGTCTCTGCTTCAGTTTTGTGTTGGTCCAAATCGAGGTGTTAGCGCCTGTAAAGAATCTGGGACATCATGGGATATGCACAAGTAAAATGGTCCATGAAGGGACATTCACTGTTAAAAATCTGTGTTTCTACTACAGCCAAGCCAACGCCTTTAGACCTGAGGAGCACCACAATGATTGATGAACTTCCCTTCAAATCACCAGTCACTAGATCCTGGTCCAGACCAGCGTAAGTACAGTCGTGAGATTTGTACAGCTCCTGAGGTTTGCAGGACAAGCCCCTCACATCCCGATGTTCCCACCAAGCGTTGCAGGTTTCTTCATTTGAATGGATTGGATAAGAAGGATCACAATTTTAGTCCATGGCAGATTTAGAGTAGATGCCAAGGGTCAAGCCAAGTTGGATTTTATGACAGAAAAAACACTTTCACGGGCATTTGCACAGTTGTGAATTGGTACATCTTTTGCCCAAAAATTAAGTTTCCTGCGACTTCTTGAGCAAAGGAAAAATATCCACAGAAAAAAATGAGCGAGTAAAACTTTTTCTGCAAAATGGCGGCAGGAACTTTGTCTCAAAGAGCTCAAATTAAGAACCAAGCAGAATTCCTGCCAGATTTTTTGCAGAAGGTTTTACCTGTACAGTTTTCAATGTGTGTGAATGTTTTGGGGGTTTTTTTTTCCTGAAGTTGCTTGGTAGTTAAACTTTTGGGCCAAAGATGCATAAACCCCTTCAGGTGCAGGCTGTTTGCACTTTTGTTGACCAAATCTTGAGCCTGGCCCTTTGTGTGATAATTTAACAGGAGTTTCCCAAGCCTGAAACAATGATCGTTAAGGCCTATAAGGAGGGTAGAGGGAGGGCCTTCCTTTGGCTTTATTTGGGAGGGTCTCAGCTTCCTCATTTTCAGGCCGGTTCAGAAAAATGCGCGGGAGAGCTGGCGATTCAGGAGGATGGCCTATGCAAATGAGGGCCCGCGGTAAAAGGAGGCGCTAGGGACACTAGCGCGCCCTAGCGCCTCCTTTTTGACAGGAGCGGCGGCTGTCAGCGGGTTTGACAACCGACGCTCAATTTTGCCGGCGTTGGTTCTCAAACCCGCTGACAGCCACGGGTTCAGAAAACGGACGCCGGCAAAATTGAGCGTCCGCCTTCCGACCCGCGGGCCGATTTTTATTTATTTATTTTTTTAATTTTTACTTTTTTTTTTACTTTTGGGGCCTCCGACTTAATATCGCCATGATGTTAAGTCGGAGGGTGCACAGAAAAGCAGTTTTTACTGCTTTTCTGTGCACTTCCCCGGCATCAGCAGAAATTAACGCCAGCCTTTGGGTAGGCGCTAATTTCTTAAAGTAAAATGTGCGGCTTGGCTGCACATTTTACTTACTGTATCGCGTAGGAATACCTAATAGGGCCATCAACATGCATTTGCATGTTGATGGCCCTATTAGTTTCGGGGGGGGGGGGGGGGGGTTGGACGCGCGTTTTCAACGCGCTATTTCCCCTTACTGAATAAGGGGTAAAGCTAGCGCGTCCAAACGCGGGTTAACAGTGCGCTCTGCCGGAGCGCACTGTACCTTATCAGCCTGTTTGGTTGTGAGGGGGATTTCTCACTTGTCAGTTTCTTTTTTTTTCCGTTGTATTACATTTTATATCATATTCTATCCCAACACCAGTTTGAAAGGTGATAAAACAGCAAATACATTAACCAAATTTATAGAGTTCCAAACCTAGAAAGGAAACTTTCCCAATATCTCTCCCTCTAAGCCCACAAGTCTGAGTGGATTCCCAGAAAGAAAAGGAGGTTGATATTCAGTAACAAAAAAAACCACACAGGAAACAGATTACATTCAAAGCATGTTTCTATGGGCAATTGTGCCTGGGGAGGGGACGGAGGAGGGCAGTAGCTGCTTTCTGACCTCTCTCTCTGCACTGTCAGGCCTATACAGTACAGTGCGCTCCGACAGAGCGCACTGTTAGCCTAGTCTTGGACGCGCGTTTTCCCTTACCCCTTATTCAGTAAGGGGAGGAAAACGCGCATCCAACCCGCGGTACCTAATAGGGCCCTCAACATGCAAATGCATGTTGAAGGCCCTATTAGGTATGCGCGCGGGATACAGAAAGTAAAATGTGCAGCCAAGCCGCACATTTTACTTTCAGAAATTAGCGCCGACCTTTGGGTCGGCGCTAATTTCTTCCGGCACCGGGAAAGTGCACAGAAAAGCAGTAGAAACTGCTTTTCGGGACCTCCGACTTAATATCATGGCGATATTAAGTCGGAGGTCCCGAAGAGTAAAAAAAGGTAAAAAAAAAATAATAATAATTTGAATTCGGCCTGCGGCTGTCGGGCCGAAAACCGGATGCTCAATTTTGCCGGCGTCCGGTTTCCGAGCCCGTGGTTGTTAGCGGGTCCAAGAACTGACACCGGCAAAATTGAGCGTCGGCTGTCAAACCCGCTGACAGCCGCCGCTCCTGTCAGAAAGGAGGCGCTAGGGACATGCTACTGTCCCTAGCGCCTCCTTTTGCTCGGATCTACCGCCGGACCTAATTTAAATACTGCATCGTGCGCACCGGCGAGTGGCCGGTGCGCGCGCCGGGAGAGCGGGCGTTCGCCCGCTCTCCCGTGGACTTTACTGTATCGGCCTGCTAGTGTGTGGTTAGTATGTCCCTGCCCCCCTTCTCTTTCACTAGACTGGGAGACCCAGAGTAAGCCAGCGTGCAGGGAGCAGAAACACAAAGAGGCCACAAGGCTGCTTGCAAACTGAAGGCAGAAAGTAATGGCCTTCCAAACGGGCTCGTCTCTCCAGAAGGACTTTGGGTGCCTTTGAGGGCTTGATTTGGGCCTGTTGGGGAACGTCTCTAGAGGGGCTTTGCATTCTGGGAAAGCTTCGGCCTGTTTTAGGCCCTTTTTTTTTTTTTTTTTTTCAATGAAAGGGGCATGGACTCCCTAAAGCTCTGACCTGGGCCCCGTTTGAATTGCTCGGGAGTCACAGGAAGTAATTACAGGGAACGATATGAACTTGGAGGGTGGGAGTCTGGGCCCCAACGACTAATCCGCACTGCCACAGGGCCCCTGCTTGTGTCAGAAATATTCTTTTTTTGGGGATTGATAAATGGATGTACAGCGCTATTAATTAAGTTGACTTAGAGAATAGCCACTGCCATTAGCAATGGTAACATGGGATAGACTTAGTTTTTGGGTACTTGCCAGATTCTTATGGCCTGGATTGGCCACTGTTGGAAACAGGATGCTGGGCTTGATGGACCCTTGGTCTGACCCAGTATAGGCATGTTCTTATGTTCTTATTCAAACATAATAAGTCAGATTTGTTAAATAATAAGCTTGCGTATTATCAAAAGAGAGTCATCTGCTCGACTCCTGACAAGTGACTCTTTTTCTAATTCAGTCTGACCCAGGAAGGGAGGACAGGATTTAACATTTAAGGGCTCAAGGGGTTAAATCAGAAAGCTGCAGAATGAGAGCCCAAGGCTGAGGGCTGGGCAGCCGGGTCACGCTGGCAGGCCGTACTCAACTGAGTTCCTTCAAAGAGGATATGGAGTGGATTTTCTCTTATTGTCGCCCCTTGTAGAGGAAGCTCAGAATCGGTTGTTTCACTGAAGAGCATCCGTCGCTGGCCTCGAAGCAGTGTTTCCTTCTGTTGCCGGCTTCTCACGGACAGAACGTTCCTTTGGCCTTAGGGATTACTGGAACTTGCTAGAACGCCATATATATATATAGATATATATATATATATATATATAAATGCTTACGTGTATGTATACATATGCACAGAGCAAGTATGGACAACAAATGAGGACAATAAAGAAAGATCACCTCGCCCCCTAAAAAAAACCGGAAAAATAGTAACCATCAGTCGATTTTTTTTTTTTACTCGGCTCCAAAGGGATCAATATTTATGGTCTCATGAAACGGCAGATTTTATTTCATGAAAACACCTGAGTCTTTCTAGTTTAATGCTTCCAAAATGGGGCAAACTGCCACCCCTGAGGTGGAACATCTGGCTTCCACTTTCGGTGCCAGATCTGTACTGCGACTTGTGGATGGGATGTGGGGGGTAGTGGAGAAGAATGACCTGCGTGTTGATTTGCAGCCGGGCCGGAAGCGCCCAAGATCAAACTCAGCTTGCAGCTAAATCGAGTCACTTTGAAATCTGACTGGCCAGATGCAGGCCTGAGATTTGGTCGGCTGAACTTAACCGGTTGGTACTGAAAGTGAAAGTTGACTGCCTACATTGTGAGGAACATCTCTGGAGCGCTTCATTTTTTGAGCAACTAAATTTAGGTTCCTGATGAATTTTTGGAAACTAAATTTGCCCACTCAGCGGGGATGGGGCATTTTCAAAAACAGAGGTTCAACTGGTTAATTCTTGAAAGTTCTCACCCCTCCCCCCCATCCCCCAATATCCCTGGTGGTATTTTTATTTTGCATTTACCCTGGAAACGCTGAGACCCCCAGAGTCAGTGGTAAAGCAGCTCAACTCCTGGTTCATTGTAACCACGGGATTGCATCTGCTTAATCGATACACTAACAAGAAAAACTAGACAAATTCTGGGCACACATCTCTAATTAGTCCTTACAATTGGATAATGAGATTATCTTCCTTTTAACTTGGCAAAAACAAAAGCTCTGCATTCCTTTGGTTTCCTGTCCTACGGATACCGCAGCATCTGGCAACAGATTTAAGACTCCGTCACCTCTGATTTCAGGCACACGCTGACCTCCAGCAATTCACAGTACTGTCGGCCAGTGTCTACGCAGAGTATCACCAGCACCAGCTCCGGGGACAGTGAGGAGAATTACGTAGCCATGGTAAGTCACACGGAGCAGTCACTTTGGGGGGGAACATGGCTTCCATCTGGTGAAGATTGCATGGGAGATGGGTGGTAGACGATGAACTCAAAGTCTAGGGCAGAGCTTCCTGTACTTGTCCCGGGGACCCCACAGCTAGTCTGGATATTCAGAATAAATGTGCATGCAATACGTTTACATGTTCCTGGTCTCCAATGCATACAAATTTATTTCAAGTATATTCATTGTGGATATCCTGGCAAGAGGATATCCGCAGGGACAGGTGCAGGGAGCCCTGGGCTAGAGTCCAATTCTTGCATGCACAATATAATGTAACAGGGCTGGTGCCTCTGTTCTGCACTTACAAATATGTATGTGTGTGTGTGTGTGTGTGTGTGTGTGTGTCTGTGGAAGGGATAGGGGATTTTTTCCAGCTCAGCCTATGGAAATAAATAATTTCAAATAATGAAACCTTTCGCTGGATTGCTGGTAATCTAACATCTAGAAATCTACAATGGAGTGTCCCTTGTTCAGGAAATGTTTCCATTTCCCTCCCATGATAGTTTCCTATAGTATATGCTATAGGAGGAGGCTATCAGTTCTTGGCCAGGTGGCATGCCAAAGTGGAGGGCACTGAAGGAATGCCTAACCCCGAAGGTCCGCACTGTGGCATCTCCGGCATGCACACAGACGCCCCATTCATTTTCCCCATGCCTATGAGGGTCAGTAATGGGGGAGTCTGTGGAGAAGATCCTCCAGGATTGCCAGTCGCCCACAAATTGACAGGCTGCCTGTAAAAACTGCAGTAACGTGGACCTGTCCATGAGGCCTTCAAACGTCCTCACAGCGCCCGTACATTTCCAGGTGGGCTGGCAGCCCTGGCCGCATCTTTCTTCCGTATCACTCTCGACGTTGGGTTCGGGAGCCAGAGGCGGCACGGCCCGGGCTGCAGAACTGCGGCGGTAATCCTGCGCCGGTGCTGCTGGGGGAAGGCGGGGCAGCCTAGACCCACCTGATGCTGCCGTGGCAGCAGAGGAGACGGGCGAAGGAAGCACGGCTGATCGCCTCTGCTCAGTGCATTAGACCGAAAAAAAAAAAAACAAAAAACCTGGGGTTTTCAGTTAGGGAAAGACTGTTAGTGAAAATGTTTTCTGAGGGAGACCCTGAGATCGTTCGGATAAGTGGGGGCATTTTTATGGCCGCGCATGGTTCTGAGAGCTGGATTTGTCCTCCTGTTCCGTCGTTCGTTTTTTGTGATGTTACGTGAAGCGTTGTATTTTTTTTTTTTTTTTTTTCCCCATCCGCTAGCAAAATCCAGTGTCTGCTTCGCCGGGCACAAGCGGCACCAACAGTCCAGCTCCCAAGAAGAGCAGCGGCAGCGTGGACTACCTGGCCCTAGACTTCCAGCCCAGCAGTCCTGGTCCTCACAGAAAGGTATCTACTGGTTTTATTTTATTTGAATTACATTTTTTTCAAGCGAGGGTCGGAGGAGCCCAGGCTACCAGTCGGCACGTTAACAGTCCATCAGCAGAAGCTGGGGATGAAGAAAGCAATTCAGCGCCTGTAGGCCATAAACACCCAAGAAACCAGAAGCATTTCCTTCCTCAGGCTTGTTCAAACAGATTGTTGGGTCTCCTTCTGAACAGTTTGGTACACGGAGCCGTAGAAATGTGCTTCCCGCCCCCCCCCCCCCCCCCCCCCCAGGTGAGCTGTGAGAAATATTTCTTTCTCTAAAGCGCCAATAGAAAGGGCCAGGCCTATGGCTCCTGGACAGTGCTGCACGCGGTCACCCGGGGAGACCAGGGTTTGACTCCCCGTGTGCAGAGTCAGCAGCGTTCACAGCCCTCGAGGGGCGAGGAGGGAGTCATTAAACATTCAACCTTGCCACCTTATCTTCGGGGGGGGGGGGAGGGGGAAGCTAAGGCAAGGATTTTCAGCCAGATCTTCCCTGAAGAGACCCTGTTGCCCCCCATCTAACTCTCCCAAACTGGACCAAAGTCTCGAAGCCGTTTAGCCTACTGTGAACTTGCTCTCTGTAAATTTACCGTAATTGCTGAGCTGAATTGATTGCAGTTTTGGTAAAAGGCAGAATGTCAAAAGACTGTAAGTGAATAAATAGGGCGATTGAGTGGCCAGACTTGGGGTGCTTGCCTGTCAGGTTCCATAGGGAGCCAAGGTCTATGTATGGACCCTGGCCAAGGGCCAGTTCTGCCATGGCTAGACTGGAGAGAGAGAGAGGATTAAAAATGGGGAGGAGGGATGGGGAAACAAAACCGGCCTCTACTGGGCTACAGCACCAGAAGCCAAATTAAGGCTTCTGGTGCTGTAGCCCAGTAGAGGCCGGTTACGCTCGAATCCAAGACAGCTTCCAGGCCAAAACAAAAACCCCACCATTCCAGAAATCAAGAATAGCCATCCAAGCAGGGTATTAACTCCATGCTGAGGGCAAGCAAGCATGGATATTAAAATTGCATTGGCAGCTTGTTACAGGGTCGTAACCTGGGCTAGGGTTCCACTGTATCTTCTGATTCCTCTGTGTCTGGTCTCAGGGTTGACATGTCCCAGCCACAAGCCCTCTTCCCGTTATTTAAGGGCATATGAGCTTTTTCGGTGCCTGGAAACAGAGGTTAAATGTAACTTTGGGAGGGGCCATTTCTTTTTGTGGCCTTGAATAAGGGAAAAGATTTTCTGGAGCTCTCTTCTGGCTTTAATCAGACAGAGAAACCCTTCAGCTGCTCTCACACACTGCATTGGCTTCATGTAGGTTTTAGTGTGTGGCCTGTTTTCCACTCTCCTCGGATGCCTGGGTGAAAAACAATTTCAGGGCCAAGCACTACGTGTGATCCTTGGAAATCCATTTCGGGCACTTTGAAATTTTTTCTAGGCCGGGAATCTCTTTGGAAAATACGCGACGAGAAGTACTTCCGGTACCTGAAATGTAAGCCACTTTGAAAGTACCTGAAGAGCAGATTATAAATTAAAAAAAAACAAAACAAAACAAAAGTATTGATTTTCCCATAGGCATATAAACTGGGGGGAATGTGTAGAAGTCCAGCGCTCTTAGGATGAATTCTTGTTAAAGGCTGTGCGTGGGCTCCATGGAGAACGAGCAACTTAGGCACCCCTGTTAAAAATCAAAGTCGTCTCATTTCATGGCTCCGTTCCGTAGCACAAGAGGATAACGCCAGAACCTCCCTTCCCCTTGTGACTCGGGACCCTCCAGTCACCCGTACACATGCACACACACAACGCCATTCACCACAAAATTATGGAATAGGTTTTGGCCCCTTCGTCTCCTATAACGTCGGCTGAGCTTTCCCTTCCACAGCTGCTTCAATCTAGAGAGAAAGCAGCCGTCCTGGTGCTACTCACTGTTACTCGAGCGTTTTTGTAGTATTAGTGGGGCTTTTAATGCTGTCTGGCGCTTAATAGGGAAAAAAAAAACCATGGGAGCAGGAACTGGAGCCCTTCCTCTGTGGGGGTCTAAAGCCTAAGCCCTGTCGTATTTAGGGATGAACTTCCTCAGTGCGCGCAGAGTAGACAGGACCTTGGGTTCAAGGTGTCACCCGAATGGCGCTATCCCAGCAGCATGGTGCCCCCTAACCCTATGACATGCAGCTGTCCGGTCACCTTATCTGTGGAGCCTGCAACTCTTTTATTGGTTTGGCAGGGGGGGTAGCCCGGCAGATTCTTTCTCCTCCTGTGAAGACGAATTTGGCACCAGGAGCCCTCCCATTCATAACACACCTCCACCCCCAAACATTTAAATGCCAGCCGGGGACTTGGATCGTGCGCCTGCTTCCTGGCGCGTCCAGCATTGCTCTGACAGCAGGGTTGGGCTGCGTGAGCTGCCGGCTCTGCGGTGAAAGCAATACCCTGACGGTCACACCGGTGGCTGACATACCCGGTGTTACCGTTGGAGCAGCACTGAAAGCGCTGGGAGTTGGACACCAGGTCAGTGCTCCCGGCTGGCATTCAAGGTTTGGGAGGGGAAAGACTGCATGGGGAGCGGGGCTGGGAGGGGAGAGGGGAGAGAGGAGAGAGGAGGGTACAAAATCCTTACAATATTTTGAGGAGAAAGTAGCAGAAGGTTTCTAGGGTCTATAGGCTCACACCTTTAATTATCACTTTGGGGGAGTGGCTTGGGGGGGGGGGGGGTTCAGGGATCCGGCTGCACGATCCTCGCAAGAGGGTTTTGTTTTTTTTTTCCTTTAAAGTTATCCAGAAACACGTTCCCTGATAACATTAACCTTCTGCCTCTCACATCTGGGCAGAGCTGAATAACTTGTCCGGATAAATGCCTCCGACTGTCAGCCTCCGTAGTTCCAGTGCTGCTCAGGGGGATGGTGCTGATCGACGCACAGTCGTGTAAGGCAACCGTTAGAATTCAATAGAAATCCTGCCAGATTTAGGAGAAAAGCGAAAAGAGTTAAGGCTCGGTGCCCTGTGACTTTACATCTTTAGTAAATTATTTTGGTAATGAAATTCTTTTTTTTTTCCCTTTAGAATTCTGTCTTAAATGGGCTGTAATTTCTCACTGCAGCGTTGTGTTCTCTTCCTCTCTCTGCCCAGCCCTCCACGTCTTCTGTGGCCTCGGATGAGAAGGTAGACTACGTGCAGGTAGACAAGGAGAAGACACAAGCCTTACAGAACACCATGCAGGAGTGGACTGACGGGCGCCAGTTCACCGAGCCCGCCAAGGGTGGGAAGCAGTGAGTGTCTGGGACGGACCCGACGAGACCGCCACAGGACCCATCCGGGCTTTGGAAGATTTGGAACTGCGCTCGGTGGTGCCAGCTTTAACGTCAGGCTCCTACTCCTGCTGCATCTGCGCTCTGACTGTTCTTTGATTATTTCACCATTTTTTTGTTCCAGAAGAGGACTTTGCCAGACATGGATCGGCCATGATGGAGATGAGGTGTCTACATTGGTGCTGTTACTTTAGCTGCTGGAGGCTGGGCCAGGATCTTAAACTATCAACTATTGGGAAAGAGGGCATGAAGAGGCCTCACTTTCTCCACCATGTATTGCCTAAAGGGTCTGATTTACCCAGTTCCTATCCTGTGCCCCTAGGAAAAAGCTAGTAAATCAGCCTCAAGGATTCTTAAGTTTGTGCTATTGCTCAGATTTTTTTCTTCCTTACAAAACATCCCAGCAGGGCCGCGCTAGGCAGGCTTGGTGGTACCTTTAAGAATGTAGATGTCAACGTACGACTTTCTGTAAATCAGTGCAAGCTGGCCTAACGTAGGCCACCTCAGAACCAGAGACGAAACATTAAGATGGATTTATATTTACCTTTCTTCTGTGTTCATGTGTTTTGAGGAGGTGGCCTGTGACATCAGAGTATCAACCCTGCCAATTTTTACCTCTGTGCTTTCTCACAGCGGCAAGACCAAGAATTCAGAGGCGCAAAAAAAAACAAAAAAAAAACCCCAACTGCTCAGAATGTTTCAGAAGAAATAGTACTGAAAATGGAGCTTCTGAAATGCTTTTTCAACCATTTTAGTGATGCAATTAACTGATATTTCTCTTCTGTTACTGCTCGAGTACAACCTTCTCATGAACATGATGGAGAATTGCTGATAGTCTGATGTCACCCACACCCCTCCAGAATGAGACGAACAAGCACGTAAAGATATCCAGAAAAGTTATCCTTCTGAAATAAGTCATAGGTTAAAAAAAGCCATTTTCGAGTCTCAAAAGATTTATCTGCTACTAAAATGATCTAACTTACAGTAGTGATGTGATTATTTACCTAGATATGCTAGAGCAGTCATGGTGGTTAATCGAGTTACTGCAGATTATAACATACTTCTCCATTGTGAGCTGCTCTGTAACAGCTGATGACAAATTACAGGTTGAAGTGTAGCTTCCTTTCATCTGATTCATCCACCCACCACAACAAGAAGCCATCACAAATATTAAAATGATTTGCGAATACGCCAGCATGAGTTGCGTTTCATGGATAGGCGTCATGCTGTTGAGGGTCTCCTGTTCCATGTTTTGTGAATTTTGATGATAATTCTGGTGGGAGTGGGTGGGTCTCCCCTTCTGTGTTTAATGGACCATGATAGTTGGGGGGAGCGACTGGTCTACTGGACAGTCGTGGTAGTGATGGGAGTTTTGCCTCCTGTGTTTCATGGACCACAATGATGGTGCTGATAGAGTGATCGTCTGTATTTCAGGGGGCTGTGAGAGTGCTGGTAGTCTCTTCTTCATTCACAAACTGTGTTGGTGGACATGATGATCTCCTGAAACGTGTTTATAGATGGAGTGTGGGTAGATGGTGGTCATCTGTTTTGTGTTTCATGGATGTGATGACAGTAGTGAATGCTGTTAGAGGTAGAATCCTGTTCTGCATGTCATAGACTGTGCTGATGGAGTCACCTGTTCTCCACTTCATGGATAGGTTTGTCACCTGAACCAGGTTAACCCTGACAGGCCGATCCATTCCTGGGTTTGCCCCTTTGCATCTATGGACTTGTAATTCCAATTTGTCTAGGAAAGGCATAGCTTCAAATCCACTGGACTAATCTCAGCATTGACCTGGGTAAGGTGGCAACTATAATTTTTGGATCGGTGGTGGTAATGGTGCTGGTGGGGCTCTCCTGTTTTTGCATTTCATGGACTCTGGTTGTGGTGGGGATGTTCGTGTTTTGCATTCCATGCACTCTGATGATGGTAATGGTGGTGTCTCCCTTTATGTTTAATGGACTGCAAAGGGCTAGTGGTTTGATTTACTGATATATATAAGGCTGTTGAATGCACATAGTGAAACACATTCTTGGCTGTTGAAAGGGGGAGATACTCAATCAAAGGGCAGTTAATACCGCTGTGATGTATTGGAATGGACCATACTGGGTAAGCAAAACTGAAATCTGAATCCTCATTGTTGACAAGGTAAACTAGAACGTGCTACTGGCCGAGAGCGAGTTAGCTACAGTAGGGGACAGGAAATAATGTGACCGTAACTGATCAGGGGGCACTGCTTTCAGCATGCTCCTGCCATTCTGTGACTTTGACATAGACTTTATATGACTGCTGCCCACCAAATGATGCATGACCTGTAAAACTTCATCACCACAGGGCATGAGGTGCTCTTTTGCTTATTTCAGGAACTCTCTTTAGTTCCTGAATTATCTTCCACTGGTGCTGCAGTGAACAGAGACGGTGGCCAATCAGAGCAACTGTTGTTGAGGCAGCTCTTGGATTGGTTTTGTCAGCAAGGCTGTTACATTTATTTCAGCAGCAGTTTGTTTAAATAAGACGCTGGAGTGGATGCATGGAAGTTCAGCCACATTTTGGTAATAGAAATACTTAAAAGATTCATTGCCCCAGCCATTATACCAACGCCTACAAAAGACTCTGGAATAGAGGCCGGTGAGTCAAGAAGCAGGTGGTGCAGTGAGCACCATTGTCCTTGCCGTTCCCCCCTTCATTGTCAACCCCCGCCCTCAGTGATGGATTGTTCCATCTGCTGCCCCCTATGCACCATCAATGCTGGAGGCTGTGCAGCCCCTCACCCCCAGACCTCTGGTTGTCTGAGGACCTGCTCCTATAGATCTCTGACTCCCGCAACCCGCAATTTTAATCCCCCACTACCCCTTTCCTCTGACCGGTCCTCCAATTCTTTCCCAGCCAGTCTCAGAGCTCCAGCTCCGGTGCCAGCACCGATGTTATCACAAGGAAGCATGCAAGGACCGAGTAGGCCCACAGCCCCTCCCTGACGGACACTGAAGGAGCCTTTCCTCCTCCAGGCTTCCGAGTAAGAGGCAAGGCCTTCCAGGACCAAGGCCATGGGATTACTCAGACCCCCCGAATGCCTCCTTGGGATAACAGCAGCGCCAGCCCGGGAGCCAGGGCTCTTAAGGTTGCTGCAGGAAATCAAATTGGATAGGAGCAGAGGCTCGTGCGGTGCGGTGGGATGAGATTGAAAGCCTGTAGGGCGGCAGCAGGGGAATCCTGCTTGTGCTTTAATCCAGGCCTGCCCTCCCCGAATCCATGGTTCTTTTCTGCTGTCTTTCTGCATTTCCGGTCTCTTAGTTTAGTTTTGGTGTGCGGCGACACCACGGCACCTACACACCTTCAAAAGCTGGTTAAACAGTGCCTCCCGTTCCTCAAAGGTTCAGTATAGCAAAGTATCAGGGCTTTAATTGCCATGTAAAATGGTCAGTCCAGTCTTACGCAAATAGATCAGATTTGGCTTTTTTGGTGAATATAACAGTAATATACTTCAGCTATACTTCAGGCGCATTTGTCAAGATACTCTCCCTGACCTCCCGAGCACTTATGCAAAATGTTAGAACAAGAAAAATCACGGGAGCGGGTGTAGTGTGCAAAAATGTTTGCATATAATCTGACTTTTTAAACAGATCACCACAGAAACCATTAGTGCAAAACTTCCTAGAGTGTCGAGGTCCCAGGTTTGCTGACTGCTCTGCGAAAGGGAGCACACGGCTGCCGCTGCCACCGCCACCGGCACGTGTCATGTGTACCATATAAAACTGACATTTAGTCCATGCCAAAGGGGTACTTGGAAGGAAAATAAGATTGGGAATCGCCCACTGGCCACCAGATGTCACTGTTATTTAAACAATAGATTTTTTTTTTTGTCTGCAACTTTACTGTTTTTAATCTGAAACATAACCATAAGTTGCATCAGAATAGTTACTAATGCCCTTTTTTTATCTAACATTCGTGCTGCGTCACTAAGTATTCTCGCTAGCCCGCCTGTCAGCTTTCATCCCCATGGTACGGCTGATGTCCTCATTGGAAAGGTCACTCTCCCAAACCAAGTCAGTCACCGCCCTGGACTTTGCATGCATTAGTTAGCCAGCGGCCCCCCCCCCCCCCCCCCCCCCCGTAGATGCCACGTGGGAAAACTCAGCCAATGCACAATCCAGGCAGCTCGATTCTCCCAAAAAAAAACGAACCAAAAAAGCAGCCAGAGTTCCCTACCTCCAGCCCTGCCCATTTCTGTCAGGCATCCTTCCCCCTGCATTTTTCTCTGGCAGTTAAAGAATGGATTTATTCTCCGTCTTCCAGCCGGTCCTGTGGAAGCATCCGGTGGGGGAAGGGGGGGGGGAGTTCGGATTTCCTGCCCCGTCGATTTCAGCAGCGTCGCCCGCTTCGAGTTATCCCCCGTGGCCCCCGAAAGCCAGTGTGATGTCGCATGTTAGGGGGCCTGTGCTGAGGAAGAGAGGAAAGACGGATGGGAACTCCTTAAAAAAAAAACCCCCAAAAAATCCATGCCCAAAATGGTTCACAAAGAAGTCCCCTTTCTTTATTGTTTTTTTAAATAAAACTTCCTCCCACTTTACACTCCCCCAAAATGCTGCGCATCAACAGCAACGTTAGCTGAATATGTGAGGACAGTCTGGTCCGAGCTCTCACACTTTGTTAGACTTCCAGGCAACTTCGGCGGTGAAAGCAAATGCGCCTTTTTTTTTACCGTGGGGAAGGCCAGTGGAAGCCAATGTTGTCAGCACGCAAAGAGTTGAAAAGTCTCCTCATCTGTGTTATATTTAGTGCCGTCCCAGATTGGCGCTCTCTACCATCTCTTGCCTTGTGGCATTGAATGAACGACAACAGTCAGGGGTTTCATCCTGTTTTTGTCCTTTTACTAATAAAGGCCCATGCAATGCCGTGCACTGGCTGCAGCGCACGCCTCACATCCGTAACCGCCGATGCAAAACGGGCGCCCGCTGCCGAGGAGGTGCTAGGGCCGCGCGGTTTCCCCCAGCGCCTCCGTTTTACTGTGGCAGTCCATTCCCTGTACGTACCCGGATCAGTCCAGACAGTGGGTTGAGCCTCCTGTCCAGCAGGTGGAGACAGACCAAAACTGAAAGGGTATCCTATATGAGGACAGAGCCTACCCTGTAGCCCTTCAGTATTTGTCTGTCTCCAGCAGGTGGAACAGCTCACCCGGGCGCTCAATCATGAGCGTCCGTTTAACGTGCGCTGATATTGCATCGGCTTGAATGTGCAGCGGGCAGGAGCTGAATACCCAGCTCTGCTCTCATCCTCTGCATGATTGATTTAAGCGAGTCACACAAATCCCGATATGCCGTCATTTTTGTATCATTTGCTGTATGCTCTTTTTCCTGCTTTTCTTTTACATTAGCTAGAAGTCTTGGGCATCACCAGCTCTGCGGTTCTTCTAGCTCTGGAATATTATGACTCATCAGAAAGAGCTGCCTGAGGGCTCAGAATTTAATCTCAGTGATTTAACTTTTTTTTTGCTGGTACAGTAGATTATCTGGGTGTGATTCATTCAATTATAAACTGCAGATCAGGGGTCCTAAGCATTCTTCCCAAAAACAGATAAGGCGGAAGGCCCTTACTACACCTGACCCTGGAGGTTCATTTGTTAGTAGGACTGGCTCCCTTCTCCACGCTTTATTTATTTATTTAACACTTTTTTTTTTTTTTGAACACTTTATTGAACACTGGGGCTTGTTCACAGCTGGATTGCTCTTTCACAGGCTTCTGAAGGTGGTGCAGTGCTGGTGGACCGGGCCCTTTCCTGTCACCAGGCTGATGGGTCTTATGTGCCTTCCAAGCCACAGTACGGGCCATGTTTGCATTTCTGTGTGAAGAGTGGGATCGTCTCAACTGCCTTCAACACACCCAAAGCCTTCAAAAACAGGAAGGAATGACATTATGTTCTGCTCAGAAGAGCAAAGCAAGGAGTTACGGTGAAAATTAAGCAAAGAGAAAAGGCAATTTGCTATTCCCTTGTACGATTTGGGGGTTGGATGAAGTGAATTCTTTAGCACAAACTGCTAATCATCAACCTGGCCACATGGCAATTTTCCTGGGTAAAATGGCTTAGCTGAAGATCCCCCAGCCAGCTAGAAGCACATGTGATTTTTAAGTGTAAGTGTGTGCACTGTTTTACCCCCTCTTAGTCACCTACACAAGTACCAGGTAGAAAAAGTGCACAAGCAATTTTAGCACATACAGTTTGCAGCTGCTGAATTTCAAAAGGAAACAACTCTGCTAGTTTTCCCTTTGAACATTTGGTGCAGCGTGTGCACCTGCATGCATCGCAAACAATGCAGGCTGTTCCAAACTGCCCCTCCCCTTAATGCATTATGCAGCAAAAATGTCTATAAGATGTTTAGTGGATGCCATCATTCAATCCCCGGATTCTAGACTGCCTGTAGAACCACCAGTGAACTTGGCGGTGTCGGCAGGCTAGCTTCTTAGGGACCAGTTTTCGAAACTTCCTTCTGCAAAATACTCCCCACGCGCACACAGAGTACTAAAATCATATTACTAATGTAAAAGAAAAATAGTAATAAAACCCTGTCACCAAGTTCCAGTCATTAGAGAGGAATGGATGACATTCAACAGTTTGTTTCATGATAGTCACATAGAAGTTGACCTTCAAACCCAGCTTTTTCCAGGACAATCAAGAAATTTCAGCAACCTGCTGTGTTACTTTGAATTACTATACTCATGTTCATCGTACTGTAGGATTTCTTTAATGTAAATTTGCAAAATCCCACTCCCTGGTCCTGCAAAACTGCAGAAGCAGAAGAGGGACCTTTAGAGTGAATGTATGTCAATTAATTCACCTTGAGTCAGGCATCTTGTTGGTGTTTCGATGTGCATTAGGGAAAAGAAATAAAAATACCACACACATATCCAGTCCACAGTGACGTAAAAAGATATATGGGCCAGAATCATTCTACTGACTGCAGATTAGATCCGTGCATTCTCAAAATTTTGTATCACTTGTTACATCTGCAAAATACCCCAGCAGATCTTCCCTATCCAAGAATGCTAGGAGTCGAGCAGAATCTGTTATGATGCCATTGTGAGGGGCGTTACGATGGGGTACAACGGGACTTAGAGCTGAGGATTTTATAGAGTAGTTCCTGTGTGTTTTTGTTTCAAAAGAAGTCAATAGTCGGTTTGCCCCCCATCCAAGGGTTGCCAGTGCATGCTGCCCCTCCCCCCCGCCCTGAAAATAGAAATGCACGTGCTGTTAGCCTCCCGTAGGCAGCTTTATTTCTTGGTCATGTAGTGGAGAGTTTGTATCTGTGCTAAAGACTCTCGCACATACCTGAAATAAGGGAAACAAAGAACTTGCGTCTGTAAAGTGCTGTGGACACCTGGCATTCAAGCAGTTCGAGGCCAGCGCAGAGAGTGGCGGGGATAGAAATACCGCGGGGCACCATTGGGCATTGCCTTGTCTACTGCCTTTTGTGGTCCACACAGCTGGGGTTAGTGCTTGGCTCCACATCATCAGAAGTGACAGCCTGTCCAGGTTTCCTCCATCCCCACCCCACTCCAATCTGAATCCATAAATTTGTAGTTTCTAAGAAATCAGAGCTACAAATGGATACAATCAATAGGGGAGGGTGTGTGTGTGTGTGTGTGAGTGAGTGAGTGAGTGTGTGAGATAGTGACAGGTTGCCCATGCTTATCTTATTTGTTATTTTTCACATGGAGCACAGAGGCTGGATAGTAGGAGAGAAGAAGCCGGCCTGCTGTAGGCAGGAGAAGCATGGCTGCTGCCTTGGCCTGCCAGTTACCCCTCTTCTCAGAGTAGCAGAGCCATGTTCAGTAATCCAAAGAACACTAATAACACTGCACTTTTATAGCACGTCACAGCAGGCAGCACTGTTTACGTAACATGGCACCGCTGCGATGACACGATTCAGGACTGAGCTGAACGTCAAGCTCTTAAATTGTCGTGTACCCCAAAACCATGGGGGCCCAGAGCCTGCTGTTAGGCTCCCTTTGTATTGGGCTTGACTTGCCTTATCCACCTGAGGCTGGCCTCTTTTGTCAGTTGCTTTGCCATTTCACAGTTCCCTGTAACACACAGTGTCTATGAGAGAACTTAACTGCACTTCCACAACGAGGAAGGGGCCTTTTCGGTTGATATTTGTTGAACATGTAATTTATATAAAGGGTTCGATTTAAACCTTTATGAAGCCACATGGTAACCACATAGAAAGCTGGAAGAGCCAGGATCTGCCAGTCGGGCCTATAAAGTGTACTGATTTTTCATAGGCACCCCCTTTCCCCAGCTTTCCAGGGTCTCGTTCTGTCCTTCCTCCTTACCTCTCACACACCTATACCTTTACATCCCCTCTCTTTATCTCTTGGTTTTTTTTTATTATTATTGCTCTCTGGATCTCCCTCCCCTGCTTTTTTTTTTTTTCCTGTTCCCCTCCTCCGTATTCTGCTTAAGTGCGACTCCTTTATCCTCTAATTCTCTTATCTTACCTCGTGTTTTGACCCTTCTTCCCCCTTTAGGAGGAGAAAGGATGTGCGTGGGGGGCAAGAAGGGGGGTTGAAGGATGGCTTTAGGTGATAGTACGTTTTGCATTATGATCAAGTTTTTATACTTTTACAGTAAGAAAAAGGAAATCCTGCAATCATTTAAAATTTCACCTCTGAAGAGAATGCATCTGTAATTACGAGATTAGAACGAGTTTAAGCGTCTTCAGCAGAAGATTCCAGAACTTATATCTTACAAATCAAGTGCTAGAATTAACTTAGGATCTTTTTTTTCTTATCCTCAAAGATGCAACCTGGGAGAAATCCTTAGGTGAAGCAGGTTGTGAAAAAGCACGTTTAATGGAGAGCCACCTTTTGAAAAGTGGTCTTCATCCTGAGACCATCCTGTGGAGGAGACTCGCACATTTTTTTTTTCTGAGCGGGAGTTATGTGGGCGCCGGAGGTTTAAACGGTTTTATTGTTTTTTGTTAATTTGTAGAGCAGTAAAGACAAAAAAATTGGAATGTACATTTTGCAATGTTGGAAGTTTTGAATTACTTTCTGATTTTTCCAAATCAGTCATTAATTTATTTGTTTTGCTGTATTAAGTGAGTAATGGTCAGTGACATACATTATTTATGCTAAGACTTCAGCTTTTGAAATTCTGTAACATAGAACACATTCATGTTTAGGATACCTCTCTTATTATTATTATTATTATTATATTTTTTTTTAATGTTGTTAATAAACATGGTACACCAGGAAAAAAAGAAACCCGGTCAGATTTCTTTTTTTTTTTTATAGAGAAGCAACAGGTTAAATAAAGAATGGAGTGACCGCCTGATGACAGAGTGAATGATGTTGTCACTGTGTGGTGCTTATGGCCCAAAATAATGACGTCAGCAATATGACGTAACCTTCGTCACTACACAGGAAACCAAGGAGTAATACAAGCAGACAAAATATACATTTAATACTGAACCACTAAGAAATCTATCCAAAGATCATCGTGTTGTGTAAGCTTTCGAGAGCTGCAAAACTGAGGAAGGAGCAGATTAAAACCGCTCTCGAGAATCTGCAGAAAACTGGCCCACATTATCCGTCCGACCCCCTCCCTTGCTATTGTAGTTTCTTCCTCTTTTCTCTTTTTGCTCTCCCTCCTCTTCCGCTCTCCCTGTATCTTGCTCTCTTGCTCTTACACTCTCGTTTGTTTTTTTTTTACTCTTTCTCCTTGCATTCTCTGCCCTCCTAACGACTTCGTTAGCTGATCTCAACAGTTCCATGAGGCCCTGTCTCCTGGAGTCTCCTCTCGGGAATGCCTGAGCTTGGTGGGCCCAGGCTGTGGCAGAGATCCCCCTGTGGGCGTCTATGGGCCGCGATAGGCAAAGGATATGTGGCCTTCAGTCTTTCTTGTGGAATGCATCTGCCCATCCCGCAGGCCAGTCACCACAGGCTAGGATAGATGGAGGAGCCAAGACACTCGATAATAAAAACCAAGATAATGGGTCAACTGTTCACGATGCCTAGTTTTTACTTCTTTGGTGCTGAAATTTGCACGTGGTTACGACAAAATTCATTATGCAAATTTCAGTGCTATAAGTGCATCATTGAAGATTAGAGGCTGGTTTTTTCGCTAAGAAAAAAAAGAAATGGAGTCAGCCAGGGACCACCCAGCACAAACCATGAGCCGGCAGGACAGCTTTAAAAATGCTTGGTGATATCACAAGGTGCATTCCTGAGATTTTTTTTTTTTCACTCAACAGTTTCCTCCTTTTGGCCTCCAGCTCGATCTGAGCCAGGCTGGGATCTGGTGCCATGAGCTTTCATTTGCAGCTGCCCTTATTTTATATTCTATCCACCCTCCCTAACCCAAACTCTGCCCAGTCGTCACAGTGACAGATATTGGCAGGGGGCACACAAACTGCAGCTCCTTATGGAACCCAGTGGTTCCCAAACCTTTTCATGTCACAGCGGACACAGCACATCGTCACTTTCCTTCCTCCCCGCCTTCCTGGCATAATCGCCTTATGTCTCCCAACCATTCATTGCCATCATCACCTTTTCTTCTCTTCCCTCTCCCACAACTTCTAGCTAAATAATGTTTTCCTTTTCCTCTCCCCCCAACCCCTTTGGTAACTTCACCTTGCCTTCCTTCCTTCTCTCCCCACCACCTACTGTAGCATCATCACCTTCTCTTCCCTCTCCCCCTGGCATTTGATCATCTTTTCTCTTCCCTCTCCTCTCACCCCCTGGCATCATCATCAGATTACCTCCCATCACCCCCTTAGGTATTCATCTGCCCCTTCATCCACACACACACACACACCCCCTGACACATTTATCTTTCCCAGTCTCCTCGCTCCCTGGGATATTCATCTGACGACTCTCCCTCCCGTATCCTGCAATTGGCAGATGGTCAGCAAGCAGTGCTTACCTGCTGCTGCTGCGTCTTCCTCCTCTGCAGTAGGAACTACTGCAGAGGATCTCTCAAGCCTAAAGGGACTTGTGCAGTTTTGATTACAGAAGAAAGCCAGCAGAAGAGGAAGCAAAGTTGCTTACCTAGAACGGGTGTTCTCTGTAGATAGCAGGACAAATTAGCCACACAAGTGGGTTATATTATCCCACAATGCCAAGATGGAAAAGCTTTCCCAGAGCTCAGAAAAATCAAGGTCTTTCTGAGTATGCATGCATCTTCCCTTGCAGCAGCTGCCATGCGAGTCTTCTCAGTCTTTTTAGCAAGCTGACTCAAACTAAAGGGAGGAAGGTGGGATGGTATGATTGATTTGTTCTGTTGTCTCTGGAGAACACTTATTACAGGTAAACAACTTTGCTCTCTCTGTGGGCAAGCAGGACATGAAACAGCCACACAAGTGGGATTCCCAAGCTAAAGTTGGCATGTTTCAGATTAGAGGATGAAGGGAGAGTTGAAGGAATGAATTAAGCTCTTGAGAAGTGTTCAGTCAAACCTACTGTCTTGACATGAAGCATTTTCTAGGCACTAATGAGCAGTGACGGTATGGATAGGAAATCACGTGGTAGCCTTGCAGATATCGTCTATGGAAATCAAACAAAAATGAGCCAAAGAAGCTACAATAGCCCTGATTTAATAGGCTTTCACCATACTTTGTCGACCTGTTAGATTATAACCAGCTCAATCTTGTTTGACTGGGTTGAAGGAGTTGAATAGTTGTGAAGATTTTCTGTATGTCTTTGTTCTCTCCAAATAGTTCTGCAGTCTATTCACCTTTATGGGTGAAGCCTTTTCACCTTTATGGGTGTGTGTGGTTTCAGAAAAAATGAATTGATTTAAGTAAGTGGAATTGATGGACTACTTCTAGTAAAAATTTAGGATGGGTTTTCAAAACTACTCTGTTATGAAAAATGTGAGTATAAGGAACGTATGAGCCCCAGTTTGTACTGTGCTTAACTCTTCGGGCAGAAGTAACTAATACTAAATAAAAAACCTTCCAAGTAAAGGGGTAGATTTTCAGACCGCGCGAATAGGCGTACTTTTGCTGGCGCATCAGGCGCAAGCAAAAGTACGCGGGATTTTAGTAGATACGCGCGTAGCCGCGCATATCCGCTAAAATCCTGGATCGGCGCGCGCAAGGCTATCAATTCTGTATAGCCGGCGCGCGCCGAGCCGCGCAGCCTACCCCCGTTCCCTCCGAGGCTGCTCCAAAATCGGAGCGGCCTCGGAGGGAATCCTCTAACGCCCTCCCCTCACCTTCCCTTCCCTTCCTCTACCTAACCCACCCGCCTGGCCCTGTCTAAACCCCCTCCTTACCTTTGTCGGGAGGGAGGCGTAAATCCCCGCGCGCCAGCAGGCCGCTAGCGTGCCGGGACGCGACCTGGGGGCGGGTCCGGAGGGCGTGGCCACGCCCCCGGACCGCCCCGGGCCGTAACTACGCCCCCGGACCCGCCCCCAAAACGTTGCCAACACGCCCTCTAAACGCCGCGACGACCGGGCCCGCCCCCGACACGCCCCCCTCGGAGAACCCTGGAACTTACGCGAGTCCCGGAGTCTGCGCGCGCTGGTGAGCCTATGTAAAATAGGCTCACCGGCGCTCAGGGCCCTGCTCGCCTAAATCCGCCCGGATTTGGGCGGATTTAGGCGAGCAGGGCTCTTAAAATCCGCCCCAAAGAGTTTTAGTTCTCTTGTCATCAAGGTTCGAGTGGTGTTTTATGAGGAGGGTCTTTATTTGGAGGTTTAAGATAGGTTAGGCCTTTCATGAATTTGACAACTATAGGTTGATAGGAGATAGAATTCCTCCCAACTTTTCGTGATATGCTGCTATAGCACCGAGATGAACTCTGAGTCAGTTTTCAATCCTTAGTGAGAAATGCTCAAAAGATATTGAAGTAAAAGGGGAACAAGATACTTAAAGGAGTCCTGATTGAAGCTTGAATACCAAATAGAAAAACTTTTCCATTTGAAATTGTAAGATCTTTTGGGTATTTTCTTTCTTGACGCGTAGAATATCCTTGCTTTCTTCAGTAGGTAATTGCATAGAAGACCCTAGCTGATTTTCTATATCCATTAGTCACAGCCAAAGACGGAAGACTGAGATGGAGATTTCTGTTGCAGTGCATAATTAAGAATGGGAATATTCTCAATCTTATTGGATGCTGAACAGATAAGCATGGAAGCCACGGAAACCAAATTTGACATGGCCAAATAGTGGCTAACAAAATCATTAGGACCTTTTCTTGAGAGAGAAAGAGAGACGAGGTTTAGGGATTAGTGTAGGGATTAGTGTAGAGGTTTAGGGATTAGTGTAGGGGTTAGGGGCCACTTTGACATTCAAAGTGAGACGTACGAACAGCACAGTGTTCTCTTGTGAAGATTTGATGACCTTCGGAGTGAGGCAACTCAGCCAAAGATGAGATTTATGCAATGTTGTCTCAACCTAGCTTGATGTTACCCAGGTAGAGAGTCCATCAAGCTAAGTTGAGAGAACATTGCACAAATCTCATCTTTGGGTGAGTTTCCTCACTCCGTAGGTCCTCAAATCTTCATAAGAGAGCACTGTGCTTCCCGTAGAGATATAAATACCTATCTAGTGTGAGGGTATCATGGCTAGTCTCTCTCTCGCTCTCTCACTCTCTCTCTCTCAACAGGATCCCCCCCAGTGGTTGTATATAGGAAATACCACAGGTCTGGCACTTATCTCAAAGTGCAAAAAAGTTATTGCAATTTGCAGTAACGTAGCACTTCACATAGGTATTCGCGCCCCTTTTCCTATCACATACGATATTTAGTGCATTTTGATAAATCCAGGCCTTAGATTGTAAGCCCTCTGGGGATAGGGAAATACCTACATTACCTGAATGTAATCCACTTTGAAGCGCTGAAAATAGTGCAAAAAGCAGAATATAAATCTAAATAAAATAAAGACAGTAGGTGGGGGTTTTGTTGTTTAATGACATTGCAAAGATATATTTGCAGATTGCCCCAAAGTTAAAAGATTCCCTTTGCTATCTAGTGACCATTCATGTGGTTGTAGTTGGTGACTTAAGTGTGATTGTTATTTGATTTTGGTTTCCAGGAAAATAGACAGCTATACGATAACATTGTTTTGGAAACTGACCATTTCCAAATCATGCAGATCTCCTGACAAAGATTGAAAGAACCTAGTCTTCATTTGTTGATACAGAACATAGCTACTCAATTGTTTGTTTTGAACACCATTTTGTGCCCTATTTACTAAGGAAACGATATTCAAAGCACTTTCAGTGCTATTTAGCCGGATAAGCAGGACTTATGCGGCTAAGTAGCAGCCGCTGAATATGCACCTACATTCAGCAGCTGCTGCTTAGCCATATACATCTCTTATATGGCTAAAAGTTACATTCACAAAAAGTAGGTGTGTACTGGGCGGATCAGGGATGGAGCGAGTTAGCTCTATAACTGATATTCGGAGTTAGCCACATAAGTATACATGTAAGTTTAGACACACCATAGAGAAGGTCTGAATTTAGTCAGGTAGACTTACATAAGAAAAAAAGCTATGCCTTACTGGGTCAGATCAAGGGTCTTATCAAGCTCAGTATCCTGTCTCCAACAATGGCCAATCCAAGTCACAAGTACCTGCAAGTACCAAGCATTAAATAGATTCTATGCTACTAATGCCGGAAACAAACAGTAGCTATTCCCCATTGATTAATAGCAGTTTCCTAGCGTGTAGCAGATGGACTCAGTTGGAGTCGGATCAGATTTCAATCTGACGTCAGCCCTAGTACATATACCCCTTCAGGAAGTGCAGCTCTTCAGTATTTTCCGGCTCCATAGCAGTTCGGGACTCTATGCACACTCGCACAGCATTAGAGTAATTTACCAAAACAAGAAGAAATCTTACCTTTACAGAAGAGCCCCTCTCTCCTGCGGTGACGCCCCTTGGGTCCCTCCCCCAGTTGAGAATTTTCGAGGTGATTTCCGCGATCCCTCTGAGGTAAGCCACGGTCCGGCGGCCGACCCTCGGTGTGGACTTAGCCCCCAGCAACGGGTAAGGCTGAGAGGCAGGGGGTGCAACTTCGAGCACGGCGGTGAAGGTATTTCCCTCTCCCCCCACAGCCAGAGACCGCCCAGAATGAGACCAGGAAGTGCCGAGACAAGGTAAGGTAGAAAACTACTTAAAAGTCTATGGTCTCCGAAGTTCGAAGAGTCGCACAGGTCGCCAGCCGGAGCCAGTGCTACCGGGTTGATCAGCTCTAGCAGGGCTAGGCCTCGTTCAGATCCGAGGGTCCTCCCACGTGGAGACCCTCCGAGGTAGTCGCCATATTGTCCGCGTGGTCGCCGTCGCCATCTTGACCCTGTCCGTCATCTCAACCCATTCCCACAGAGGCGAGCCATGCGCACAAATCCTTTGTGCGCGCATCGTCGCACGCTCAAGTGCCATGTGCACAGCGACACGCATAGCCACACGCTTACTGTGCTGGGCGCATAAGTTCGGCATGCGCATATCCTTGAGCGCGCACCAAAACTACGTGAACAACCTCGACGCACCGGAGCGCATAACTAAGCCACCCAGGCCCTATATTTTACGCGCACAAGCCATGGCACCACCGGAGAAGAAGCTCAAGGCTCAGGGCCTCTACCCAGCATGCCACATTAGAGCTGCGCAGCATGAAGAGGCCACGGCCCTGTGTATACAGTGTGAGGAGGTCCTGGGGGATTCAGCCCATGGCCCTCCCCAGCTGGTGCAGGGATCTGGCTCCTCGGACAATACACCGGCCCTCGCATCTCCCAGCGGGAGCCTCCCTCAAACGGAGCTCCCCAAGAACACAGCACCTCTTAATATAGATCCAGCATCTATCTCCTGGGTGGAATTCTTCAAAGGCCTGCATACATTACATTCAGCTGGGGCCTCCGATGACACGGACAACTCGGACAAGGATTCAGAACCCCTGGAGGAAGGGGAACTCCCCCCAGGGACCGAACCCCACCAAACCATGAGGCGTTTCTTCACCAAGGACGAGCTTCCAGAACTGGTCATACACAGCTTGAAAGAGCCTGCTATCCCGGGTACAAGTGCCTCAGGGGAACCTAAGATGAATCCCCTCCTAGAGGGACTCCGTCAGACCTCCCATCATTTCCCACTGTTACAAGCCGTCCAGCAGCTAATTGACCTGGAATGGGAAGCCCCAGAGACCACGTTCAAAGGGGGGTGTGCCCTGGCAGCCATGTACCCCCTGGACCCTGCTGCCAAAGATCTCCTGGCATGTCCAAAAGTGGATGCCATGGTCTGCGCGGTCTCGAAGCGCACTACTATCCCAGTCGAGGGAGGAGCAGCACTCAAGGATGCCCAAGACAGACGTCTGGAATCCATCCTCAAACAGTCCTTTGACGTCTCTACAGACCACGGCCTGCTTATCACAGACCAGGAACAACACTCCCAGGGAAGCCCTGGAACCAGCAGTATCATTCCTCACGGATGTCACCTCTGATCTGGTGTGCACTGCAGCTAGAGGCGTGTCATCTGCCGTGGCAGCCAGAAGACAACTCTGGTCGGCCGACGCGTCATCCAAAACGAGACTCACGAGGATGCCCTTCAAGGGAACCCTCCTGTTCAGAAGCAAACTGGAGAAGCTAGCCAACAAATGGGGTGAATCCCCACTACCGCGGCTACCGAAGGACAAGAATAAGAGAAACCAGCGACCCTTCCCCCGAACTTCTAGGGACAGAAGATCACAGCGCTTCAATCCATACAGAAGCACATATCAAGCAGCTCGCCCCGCAGGCAGGAGCCAGTCCTTTCGGAACAAGCACAACAAAAAGGGAGCCGGCTCAGGTCTAGGTCCCAGCCACACCCCACAATGAAAATCAGCCGACCCGTCCAAGGGAAGAAGCCATAGGGGGCAGACTTGCCCTATTCTACCAAAGATGGGTCGAGATAACTTCGGACAAGTGGGTCCTAGCCATCATTCGAGAGGGATATTATCTGGATTTTTACCACATCCCTCCGGACAAGTTTGTGAAATCCCCCTGCCACGACCCCTCCAAGAGGATGGCAGTGGAAGCTACGCTGACCAGATTACTCGCCTTAGAGGCTATAACACCGGTGCCCTCGCAACAAATAAATACTGGACATTATTCCATCTATTTTATCATCCCCAAGAAAGAAGGAACGTTCCAGCCCATCCTGGACCTCACGTCCGTCAACTGCCATCTGAAGATTCCTTGCTTCCGCATGGAAACCCTACGCTCGGTCATAAGGGCAATACAACCGGGAGAATTCCTTACATCCCTGGATCTGTCTGAAGCCTACCTGCACATTCCGGTCCATCAAGAGCATCAGCTTCACGATCCTGGACCATCACTACCAATTCCAAGCACTACCATTTGGGTTAGCCACAGCAACCCGGATGTTCACCAAAATCATGGTGGTAGTAGCGGCAACACTGAGGAAGGAAGGAATCCTTGTACACCCATATCTGGACGATTGGCTGATCAGGGCAAAATCCCCAGAGGAAAGTCACCAGGCGACCAACAGAGTCAAAACTCTACTGGAGAGCCTCGGGTGGGTAGTCAACACTAACGAGCTTTCTGCTGCCCTCCCAATCTCTAGAATTCCTGGGAGTTTGATTCAACACCAAATAAGATAAGGTCATCCTGATATCGACAAGTATATCAAAACTGATGACCCAGTTGCGAACCCTGTTGAGCGAGCTTCGTCCCACAGCATGGGACTACTTCCAAGTCCTCGGCCTCATGGCATCCACACTGGAAGTAGTGCCATGGGCAAGAGCTCACATGAGACCCCTACAGCACTCCCTACTGTCACGATGGAACCCGCTGTCCCAGAACTACACCGTTCATCTCCAGCTCCCGGACAAAGTTCAGAACCAACTATGATGGTGGCTACAAGAAGGCCATCTGAGCCAGGGAGTGAGGCTATCCTCACCAACCTGGATCCTGCTCACCACGAACGCCAGCCTACGAGGATGGGGAGCACACTGCCAGGAGCTGACCGCCCAGGGGCAATAGAAAAAAGAAGAGTTGGGATGGAACATCAACCACCTAGAAGCATGGGCAGTCAGACTAGCCTGCCTACGGTTTGGTCACAGACTCCGGGACAAATCAGTCAGAGTCATGTCGGACAACGCCACAACTGTGGCCTACATCAACCGTCAGCGAGGAACCAGAAGCCAACAGGTGTCTCTGGAAATAGACCCCCTAATGACGTGAGCGGAAGCAAACCTTCGAGAGATCTCGGCCGCCCACATCGCGGGGGAAAAGCAACGTCGCTGCAGATTACCTCAGCAGAGAAAGTCTAGACCCAGGAGAATAGAGACTGTTGACCACAGCCTTCCAGTTGATAGTAAACCGTTGAGGAACACCAACCATGGACCTCCTGGCAAACCGGTCCAACACCCAAGTGCCCAGCTTCTTCAGCCGCAGACGGGAACCTCAGTCCCAGGGAATCGATGCCCTGGTACAGACCTGGCCACAGGAAACCCTACTATACGCCTTCCTGCCGTGGCCCCTATTGGGAAGAATCATCCACAAGATAGAACACCACAAGGGACCAGTACTTCTAGTGGCCCCGGACTGGCCAAGAAGGCCGTGGTACGCAGACATGTGAAGGCTACTGACAGAGAGCCCTCTCCCGCTACCACCACACAGGGATCTGCTCCAACAAGGGCTGATCCTCCACGAGGACCCAGCTCAATTCTCTCTTATGGTCTGGCCATTGAGAGGACTTGCCTGAGGAAAAGCGGATCCTCAGGGGCAGTAATTGACACCCTGCTCCGAGCATGCAAGTTCTCCACATCCCTAACATATATAAGGATTTGGAGAGTATTCGAAGCCTGGTGTGTGGACTGCGACATCATCCCACGGTTAGTCACAATTCCCACGATTTTGGAATTCCTGCAGAACGGCCTACAGAAGGGATTTTCTCTCAACTCCATCAAGGTACAGGTGGCCGCACTGTCATGTTACGGAACCAAGAGTGAGGACGGTAGTCTAGCCTCTCATCCAGACATCTCCCGCTTCCTGAAAGGAGTCAAGCAGATCCGACCACCCCTGAAGTGGCCAGTGCCTCTATGGAACCTCAACCTAGTCCTAGACTTCTTAGCAGGAGCCTCCTTCAGACCTATTTGCGGCCTGTCCCTACGACTATTAACATTGAAAACGGCCTTCCTGGTAGCAGTCTGTTCGGCCCGTCGTATCTCCGAGCTACAAGCACTATTCTGCCGGGAGCCATTCCTCAGACTCACTCCGGGAGCCTTTCAGTTACGCACGGTCCCATCCTTCCTCCCCAAAGTGGTTTCTCACTTCCATCTCAACCAAACCATCTCACTACCATCACCAGATAAGCATAAGGATCCAGAAGAAACTCGCCGTCTGCGCCACCTCAACGTCGGCAGACTGGAAAGGTTGGAATCCATATGAAAGACGGACCATCTATTTGTCCTTCACAGCGGGAAGAAGCAAGGGGAAGCGGCCTCACGGGCAACCATAGCCCACTGGATCAAAGAAGTTATCAAGACGGCCTACGCAGAAGCAGGGAAGGCACTGCCTTTGCAAGTCAAGGCCCATTCCACTAGAGCCCAAGCAGTGTCCTAAGCGGAAACCAAGATGCTGTCACCCGCCGAGATCTGTCGGACAGCGACATGGTCCTCCATCCACACCTTCTCCAGGTTCTACTGCCTGGATGTTCAGGCTTGAGAGGACACAGAATTTGCAAGGGCAATACTAAGTGGGCCAGGGACAGCCTCCCACCCGGTTCAGGAGTAGCTTTTATACTTCCCATTGGTCCTGAGTCCATCTGCTACACGCTAGGAAATGGAGAAATTACTTACCTGATAATTTCGTTTTCCTTAGTGTAGACAGATGGACTCAGCATCCCACCCATGGCTGCCGTCATTCATGGAATTCTCAGGCGACATCCCCAAGAGCGAGATAATCATGGGTAAGCCAAGCTTTCCCTTCAATTAGGATACCCATAGTACCAGGTGTCAACGTTTCTTGGTTGAGGGCACTGGCAGTCTCCAGCTATAACCAACTCAACCACTTCAGGTTAGTCAAGTTATCCAAGTTATTCAAGTTATTCAGAATCGCATATATCCACAATTGCTTTTCAAGGAGAATACTGAGCTGCACTTCCTGCAGGGGTATATGTACTAGGACTGACGTCAGATTGAAATCTGATCCGTCTCCAATTGCTATCAGGAGTACACTATACCCATTGGTCCTGAGTCCATCTGTCTACACTAAGGAAAATGAAATTATCAGGTAAGTAATTTCTCCATTTATGGACTTCTCCTCCAGGAACTTATTCAAACCTTTTTAAACCTGGCTACACTAACATCCTTAACCACATCCTCTGGCAATGAATTCCAGAGATTAATTGTGCATTGAGTGACAAAGGATTTTCACCAATTCATTTTAAATGTGTTACTTGCTAACTTCATGGAGTGCCCCCTAGTCCTTGTATTATCCAAAAGAGTAAATGACCATTTCACATTTACCTGTTCAAGTCCTTTCATAATTTTGTATACCCCTATCATATCTTCCCTCAGCCATCTCTTCTCCAAGTTGAACTGCCCTAACTTCTTTAGCCTTTCCTCATAGGAGAGCCAACTGTTTCATGCCCTTTATCATTTTGGTCACCATTCTCTGTACTTTCTCCAGTGAAACTATATCTTTTTTGAGATGCAGCGACCAGAATTGAACATAGTATTCAATGTGTGGTCTATCCATGGAGCAATACATAGGCATTATGACATCCTCCGTTTTATTTGCTATTCCCTTTCTAATAATTCCTAACGTTCTGTTTGCTTAGGAACAGATATTCAAAGCTGGCCATGTAACAGCCAATTAGAACGTATCCGGCTAAGCACATATATATACACATGTTTATTCAGTAGCTTTGCCATACTGCTGAATATACCTCGTAACTTAGCCGCATAAGTTCTAATCGATTAAGTAACTTACACGGCCAGCTCAGAATATCTACTCCTAAGCATTTTTTCCATAGACACAAAATGGGAGAAAACATTTAGGGCCAGATTTTCAAAAGGTTACGCATGTAACCGGTCATACATGTGCCGGGCCTATTTTCAAAAGGCCCAGCGATGGGCGTAAAGTCCGGGGTGCATCTAAGTCCCGGGGCTTGCAAAAAGGGGAGGGGGCGGGGCCAGAGGCCTCCGACACAGCAGGCTGACAGCGCGCGCAACCTGCGCCTGTTTGATAAAATTTTTGGAAGGGGTTAGAGTAGGGCTGGGGGGAAAGGTTAGGGGAAGGGGTGGGAAGGTTAGGTTAGGGGGAAGGGAAGTTCCCTTCCAGGCCGTTCCGATTTCGGAGCAGCCTGAGAGGGAACGGAGGAAGCCCGTGGGCGTCGGCACGCACAAGGTGTACTAATGTGCACCCCCTTGCGTGTGCCGACCCCCGATTTTATAACTCGCACGCAGCTCTTAAAATCTACCCCTTAGTAAATAGGCCCCAACCAGGCACTGAAGACCTTTAAAGCACTGAACATTGCTCTCAGCTCTAGATGATGTATGCGGAATAAACTTTCTTATGGAGACCAAGCTCCTTGAGAACAAACAAATTTTAAAAGGAGCGCGTGGGCACCCATAAACACGCGTATTGGGCACGCAAGCAAAGATATGCTCAATTTTATATCATGCATGCAAGTACGCGTGTACCTTTTAAAATATCCCTGCTGCATGTATGTGTTGGAGCGAGAGAGAGCGAGAGTCTCTTTTAAAAAGACAATCTGACACTCTCTATATATCCCACTGCAAGAAGGGCCCTTTCAACTCCGGGCGTGTTTCGGGGGGGGGGGGCGGGCAGTGTTATAAGGGTTTACAGACCCTTGTGCCACCCCCCCCCCCCCCAAACCCACCCTAAGTTGAAAGGGCGCCTCTTACAGTGAGAGATATATAGAGTGTCAGATTCTCTCCCTCTCCCCAGTGTTCAGGATCCCAAAATCTCCAGACTTGACGCCTCATCAGGATCAGTAGTAAAGTTATGCAGGTAACATGGCATGCATTGCCATGGCCAGCCTTGAAAAATTTGGGGGTTATGCACGTACATCTTGGCCTCACCCCAGAACACCTATTCCCCCTTTTCTGTTTCCTTATTCTCGATGCGCGCACGGGTATGTACGCACGTACTTCCCGGCTTCTTAAAATTTGCACTGCTCACACGCAGCCCACATCCGTGCGTATGGGGCCATTTTTGTACAAGCAACACTTTCAAAATCTACCTGAAAGATTGGAGGCATCTGAAGTTAGCATAATTCGAAATCGAGGTTGGTGAAAAAAGTGGCTTCTCAATAGATTTGAAGGATCCAGCCACCATGTCAGAGAATGTATGAGAGTGTTGGATATCTTCACTTTCTGCGATAATGGCTGTAGGCTATGGTTCCATTGAAACTTCAGGTGCCACTCAGCCTATCCTATGCTGAGAGGTGCAAAATAGGTAACATGGACTGCTGCCACCATGAGGCCCAACATTTTCATGAAGAAACAGGAGGAAACTTGTCATGGACTAGGGGACTCACAACAGCGGATGGTCAGAACCAAGACACCAGAACAGAATCGGGGGACAGAAGCATGGTCAGACAGGCAGGGTCGAGGCAGGCAGAGCTCATGCAAAGCCAGGAAGCAGGGCAAGGTCAGGGCAGATGGAATTCAATCACAGTGAAGAGGCAAGCAACAGTCAGGACAGGCACCGCAGACTCAGGAATCAAGCCAGGTCACAGGAGAAAGGCAGCCAAAGAACAGTGATGCACAGAATCACACAGCACCAAAACCTGTTGCTCTGGCATCACCTCAGAGAACTGAGCTTCCTTTTATAGGAGAATAGTAGTGATGTCATAGGGGTATACCCACAGGAAATCCTGTGCACTGGGCCTATAAAACTACTGAGTTGGTGAGGGCCCTAGTTAGAGTTGTAGGATACAGCAGAGGATCAGGATACTGGAGACCATGCTGGACTCAGGACCTTGAAGTATGGGATCCTGACAGGATGCTCTGCAGCACCCCATGGTCGGCAGTGTGTTATAAAACCTGTTACTGACCTACAAGAATTAGTATTATTTTGGTCAGTTCATATTCCCTCTGCTGAGGGAGGATTGCTTTCCCTTGTTTGTAAACTCTAGGCTGATAGTCCCTAATAAAGGCCCCAGGAACCATACCTCCAACACAGTCTCTTAAGTTATATCTTCCCAAGTACTTAATTTATCTGAGGGTTCATGCTTCCCTGAGCAGGAGAGGAAGAATTATCTTTTAAGCCCTGTGCATTGCATTTTCTTAAATCCTAAATTAAAATCAAGTGTAAACAGCATTAACAATCACAGCAGCAATAATCATGCTGGAAGTATTGGATGGTTCCAACATAACTTTACTAATGAATGGTGAAACTGATGAAAGTTCTTTACAGCTTTAGTTGTTTCAACTGTTGATTTCACAAATTCAAGTAGATTTGTGACCTTTCTTCTTTCCAATAAATGTATATAGATGGTTCAAATAATTTTCAATTTATAAATCCAATTTCTTTTTCTCCCCAATTAATTATGGAACAGTTTGTAAGTTCCCTTCCAATCGATAGGAGGTAGTTCTTGTCCAATTTAGTAATAATCCATACAGAAAAATCCCAGTTGCTCCTGCTTCCTGAAGTTCTTTGTTCTCTTCACCTTTGCCACTCCTTTTCTCCTCTGATCTCCTTGAGATGATAATGAACCCAGTGATAGGTCCAAACACACTCCTCTTACCTTCACTCCTTCATCCAGGAATGGATAAAATCTACTCCTCTTCAGAAGTCCTTACAGTTTACCCACGTTCTCAGACTAAGAAATACCACTCTCTTAGGTTACAAACACTGATCCTCTGGTTGAGTACTCATGCATGTGGAAAAAAAACAAGACTCATAAAAGAGAAACCAAAACATGAAGTAAGGAGGGTGGAAAAACTCAATCTCAGGATACACAAAAGTTAACAGGTTTCCAGACATGGTCTGCACGGTTTCACAATGCTTCATTCAAATGGGTAAAAGCTCTCTGTTTCCTTGTCTGAACCCAGAGACCCAGTGGCATTCCTCCTGAAAAATAAACAAAACCAGGAAACAACCATGGACGTGCTGTCCCTGGAAAGGCAACTAAAGATTCCATACCCTAAAATGGTGGTAAGGGTTTATATACTCTGAAAGCTCACCGTCTCAGGCTCCCAGATGGGGAGTTACAAACCCACATAAACTACTCTCTATTCTCTCCTCACACTAATGGAATATTCCTTCTGATAGAAATCTGGTTCTGGTACAGATCTGGGAGGATGTCTACATGTGGTATGCATGTGGGGTCCTAGGAAATCTATAATACAAGTCAGTTCCATATTGCATTTTTGGAAATTGATGATGAATCCTAGGGATTGAAAGGTGTTCCTCAGACAGACCGTGGAGGAATGAGCTTCATGAAGATCCCCTTCATGAAGCTCATTCCTCCACTTGATGTGAGCTAATTTCCTAAATATGGAAAAACAAAGACCTTGTTCCTTCTTAGATGAGTAGCAAAAATTGTGAGAAATTTGTGAAAATCGTGGGTACTACAGAGAAGCCAAAAGGGAGAACATGATACAGGTAATGATTGCTGGCTATGGAGAATCGTAGAAATTTCCTTTGAGCTTTGTGAACTGGAATATGTGTGTAGGCATTTTTGAGCTCCAGCGTGGTTAGTCAGTCATTTATCT